>NC_061116.1:182213457-182306218 GCF_002878395.1 Capsicum annuum
TTGAAAATATAAATTTGAATAAATACACTTTGTTTAGTCATTTAATATTAAAGGTAGTACATCTAGAAATTAGAATTATCTCATCTCTTCTTCAGACCTAAATTTATTTTATTCGTCTCTCATCCTTTTCTTTCTATCCTCTTTAGGGTTATCATAACCTTTTTTCTCTCCTCTTTCTCATAAAGATCCTTTCGAATCTAAATCGATCCATATGTTAGATTCCTCGACTGAAATTGCTGTTTTGATCCTCTTTTGACATTAAGGTATGGTTCACTATTGCTCTTTTATTCTCGTCTTCTTCTTTGCAAGTTATTTACATATTTTTTTATTTAATTACCATTTACCCATATCATATTTATTTTAAAAATTTGAAGGAAAATTGTTGAATAAATGAACTGAGAATTTTTACTACAAGATGCGAAAAAAGTCATCTGTTGGGAGATGAATATATCAGTTAAATTACAACATATTGACAATTTATTGCAACAGATGAATATATCAATTTGCTTTTCCATCAGCTTTGGCATCTTCTGCAACTTGCTAGTCATATGTTTATTCAATTTCATTGAGAGCATTAGATTTTTTCAAAATACTTCTTGGAAAAACTCAATTTTTGCTCTTGAATTGCTTCTTCTTTTTTTCTTTGGATCCTTCAAGCTGGCCTCCAAACTCAATTTTTTCTCTTGGATTGCTTCTTTTTTTTTCGAGGCCGGCTTGAAGGATGCAAAGGAAAAATATTCATAATAACTTGAGGGGCACGAGGAAGATGAGTGACATTGAAAAGACAAGATAAGGCTACTCAAAGAGGAGATTTTTGAGTTATCCAAGAAATATTTTTTACCGCTTTAGTAGTACTATTTTATCTTTCTTCTCTCGGACAGAAGTGCGCTTTAAAATTTAAAAAATATTTTCAAACATATATGTCATATATTGTAACAAATATCAATATCTATTTGAAAATTTTCAACAGCCCAGTCATTTATCACAACAGATGCAAATGTCTATTTGATAATTAAATATGATATGTTATTTGTTGAAACAGATATCAATATATATCTGAAAATTTTCAATAGGTCAGCCATCTGTTACAACAGATGCAAATGTCTATTTGATAATTAAATCAGATAGATAATCTGTTGCAACAGATCTCAATATCTATTTGAAAATATCCAACAGCTTAGTCATATGTTGCAACAGATTTCTTTCCAATTGATTTAGCTAGAACTAGGGATGAGTATATTAGGTCAACTATAACTTCAATTGAGTCTTGCAATTACATGATGTTGGTATTGTATTCCTTTCGACATGAGTCATTGATCGATCACTCTAAGTTGAAATGATTCATCATAACTTAATGTTAAGCTAATACCTAAATTAATTTATCTAGAACTAGGGATGAATACATAGGGTCAACTACAACGTCAATTGAGTCTTTGCAATTACATGATATTGGTATTGTGTTCTTCATGACCTGAGTTGTGGATCGATCACTCTAATTTAAAACAATTCATATTAACTTATTTTTAAAATAATAGCTAAATTGATTTAGCTAGAACTAGGGATGAGTACATAGGGTCAACTATAACTTCAATTGAGTCTTTGCAATTGCATGATGCTGGTATTGAGTTTCTCCTAACACGAGTCACCGATCGATTACTCTGAGTTGAAACAATTCATATTAACTTAATGTTAAGCTATAAGATCCTACAAAATTCTTAGCTTAATTTAATCTTTTAAGCTTGTTAGGGGTTCCAGACTTAGAACATATTAACTAAGCATTCAGACTTAGTATCATTTTAGCCGTAAAAAGTTGGAAATCTTATTTCATGACCTTTACATCCTTTAAATGTTGATATTTGAGTTAATTCATGATCAGGAATGTCACTAGAGCTTTTTGGACAAGTTTCAGATTTTTTGGACCTCATTTAGACCATTTTGAGTGCCCAAAATAGTGAGTTGACGGGATCTTGATATGTCGCGTCAACCATCGCATTGATAAGATAGTTTTTCCCTAGCTTCAGTGTAAATTCTAATGAACTGACATCGACTTGATGTGGCGCATTGACTATCATGTCGATGCTAACGACGCAACGGATTGTGCGTCGGTAACACAGTTTGTAGGCATTAAAAAGCCGCGTCCTCAGGGTTAATTAGGTTTTTTTCCCACATCCTTTAGCCCCAAAACACGAAATTAAACCCTTTGGAGAGCAATTATATTCATTCACAAATTTCCCAAGAACAAGAACCCTAGGTGTTCAAATTTCAAATCAAGAACTGAAGAACTCACCATTAAATTTCATAAATTCATCAACTAAGGTATGTTAAGTGTTCATCCAAAGGTCCCTTCCACCCTTGGAGTCCAAGAAACTATTTTGCTACTTTAAGTTTATGGATTTTATGAATTCCATGCTGGGTTTGATTATGTTCATGTTTATAATAATTAATTAGGATTCTAATTTATGTTTTATAATATGTTTTATGTGAGGTTAATTGATATATAAGTAATATCATGAGGATCTATGTAAAACCCTTGAAATTGTCAATGGGGATTTAAATTATGATGTCTACTTGTTGTTTAGTATTATGTGCATATGTATGCTCACCAAGTGCTTGATGAATTGTTCATGTAAACAAATAAGAGAAAGAAATCATGTCATGCTAGCTTATTTGCAAGTTATACCATGCAAGAGTTTGATAAGATGTCACTATAGATGTATTATGAATTCAATGTGCATGATTATCCTAAGCAGGATTATGCGATGCTCTATTTTCATGTTATCAATATTGGGGGTATTTCATACCTGATAATTTAGCTGTTTACTTAGAGCCAGTGTTAGTTACGAAGTAATCTCAGTAGTGACTCTATCAGTAGAACTTAGACAGTTATAGAAACCCAAGAAATCTCAGTAGTGTTCGTAATTCAGTCATAGTACTCAGATCAGAACTTAGTAGACTCGTTTAGTTAACTGAATTCAGTAGTATTCTGTTAGTCCATGGAACTCAGTTCAGTTCAGTCAAATAGTAATATCGGTAACAATTCAGTCTAGTCTAGTACAAACTAGAAATCAGTTCAGTGTCCATTTAGTTGGGAGTAGGATTCAGCACCGAGCGAACCCAGGGATAGGGGAATTCCTGTCAATAGAGGGTTTGACCCTTAGTAGCAATCCCTGTATTACAGAACTATGTAGCCAGTATAGGTTGAGATATCTTCCTGCCAGATACTATGAGGGTTGATACATCTCATTTGAGTTTTCCTACCAGCGAGGGTTGATGGAAGAGCTTCCTATCAGAGAGGGTTAACTCACAGCTTATCACTACCCATGGCATGGTATTGATACCTTTCAAATTGGGGTTATAGGTTAGACCCCAATCAATTTAGAGAGGGTTATATTGGTTAGATGGTTACTTCCCACAGTCTCAATTTCAGTCTCAGACTCAGAATAGAACTTAGTTTAGTTCTACAGATTCAGGACTATCAAGTATTGTCACTCAGCTCAGTACGGAACTTAGTATAGTTCTATAAAATCAGGGCTGTCAGATACAGTCATTCGGTTATTAGTAATATAGTATCAATAAACTTAGACATCAGTTAATTAGTATTTAGACTCAGTATTTAGTACTATCACGATCTCAGTTATAGTATACGTATTCATGCATGTACTCTCGTTTAGTCATACTCATGTTATTCAATTAGTATTGTTCATGCATATGAACCCATGCATTTCAGCCTACCTTACTGAGAATAACAATACAGTCAAAGTACCGATGCATGCTTTTCTTTTGCACTATGATGTCGTATATCATACGTTCAAACGCATGGGCTCCAGATCACCCTTAGCAATTTAGATTTTCAGCAGTCAGCGTAGTGGTGAGTCCTCATAGTTTGAGGATATGGTTTTTTTTTAGTATTTCAGTATTATTTCTAGTATTGAACCTTATGGCCAGTTTTCTACCTAATTTTTGCATATTTCAATATTTTTATTAGTCAGTTACACAGTAAGTACCAGTCATGGGTTAGCTTATGGTCCTTTAAGATTATGAGCATCGGGTAGCGTCCGGGGTATAGACTTGGGGTGTTACATAATCTAATACCTAAATTGATTTATCAAGAACTAGGGATGAGTACATACGGTCAACAACAACTTTAGTTGAGTTTTTACAATTGCATGATGTTGGTATTGCGCTCTTCCTGACTCGAGTCATCGATTGATCACTCTGAGTTGAAATAATTCATATTAACTTATTGTTAAGATAATACCTAAATTGATTTAGCTAGAACTAGGGATGAGTACATAGGGTCAACTATGTAATACCCCGTACTTCTACCTAGCTTGAAATCATCCCAAGTATGTTAGAAAATTACTTTGAAATATGTATCCACTTTTATATACATATAATTTTTAAGATTTTTAATTTTTGTCATATGGGAAATTGAATTAGCTTTCCATCAATACCAATTTTGTCAAAATCTGGTAGCGAGGTAGAAAGTTATGCCCATTTTACAAAAAATAGTCAAAACTACCCAGGTGCGACAATGAGGGCCGACGTACCGTTGAGCTAGAGACAGACCGTCGCCCAAATCATCACAGCGGAGGAAATGAGACCACCTTTTGCCTAAGGATGATGACTCAGGCCAATGGACCATCAAGCTAGCAACGAACCGTCGCCCAAGCTGTCGCAGCAGAGGTAAAGAACCCCTATTCTGCCCAAGTACGATGGTCAGGATCGATGGACTATTAATCTAGTGATGAACCATCGCATAGTTCATTTATTTATTTTAAAGTCATTTTTAAAAGGATATTTGGGTCTTTTTGACCCATTTTAACCTCTAATTATATCAGATCAAGGCTCATAAGTTTATTATCCATCTACAACATCAAATTAGGATTTTCTCTCAAAGATAATCCCGAAGAACAAGATCCAAATCCTTCTTCAAGAAACTAAGAAATTCCAGTTCTTCAAGTCCAAGAGCTTCAATAAACACACAGCCCAGGTATGTCATGTGTTGACTTATGGGTCCCTTTCACCCATGAAGATCAAGAATCTCTTTTCCAAATACAAGATTTGTGTATTTATGAATGTTGATGATTTAAATAGAATTAAAATTCATGTTCATGATGTTGTGGGATTTTGATTCATGTTTTAAATTACATATTCCAATGATTTACCCTAGTATATGAATATTTGCATAATAACCATGATAAAACCCTTCAATTTACCAATTGATGTATCCATGATTATTAGATGTGTTGATGATTGTATAACCAAAGAATGCTGTCCACGTGTTTGATTAAATGCCTATGTGAAGGAAAAGTGCCATACTAGTATAATAATATAAAATCCCCATTCATGTACAAGTTCATGCATGTCAAGTGTTTGATGAAATGTCTTAGTTAATGAATTATAGATTATGTGTGGCCATTGTGGTGCTTTAGAACTTGTACTTTATGAATTCTCCAACTTATTATATTATGGATTGCTGATGTGGTTATGTATTCAAGAAAGTCATACTTTATTAGTTTATTCCCATTGAGTCCTAGAGGTACTTCTACCCAAAAAGTATAGCTGTGTGCCTAGAGAGTGAGTGTCATGTTTTCATGATATCTTCAGTCAATCCATGATCCATAGAACTCAGTCAGTCATGTGACTCAGGAAAGCTTAGTAATACAGTAATCTCAGCACTATTCCGTTTATCAACGAAACTTAGTTAATGCAGTCCAGTGCAGTTCAAAAATCCATGTTCAGTATCTATTCAGATAGGAGTAGGAATTAATACCGAGTGAACCTAAGGATGGGAACACACATTGTCAGATGAGGGTGTGATTCTTACAAGCAATCCTTGCATTCTAGAACTATGTATCCAACATAGGTTGAGACAACAACACTGTCAAATTAAGGTTGATGAGGTGGATAAACACTGTTAGATAAGGTTCCCACCATTCTCTTTTGGGGACACTGTCAGATGAGGGTCACCCATAGCTTATCCTTACCTATAGCGCGGTATTGACACCTTTCTAATTGGGGTTATAGATTGAACCCTAACTCAACTATAATAGCGTATTAGGGGTATGTCGCTTAGATGACTACTTCCCACAATTTCAGTTATAGAATTAAGATAATCAGATACAGTCATTCAGTCTCAGTAATAGAACTTAGATAGTTCTACAAAATTCAAGACTGTCAGTTATAGTCAACTTAGAACAGTATGGAACTCCGCTAGTTCCATCAGAACCTAGACTGTCAGATACAGTTGCTCAGTATGAGTTATTTTAGTTATACAGTTATCAGTGTCTTATGTTATCAGTACTCAGGCTCAGTCGTCATGCTATCATAAACTCAGTTACAGTTATAATGTATTCATGAATGCATTCTTACATTCATGTTATCCAGTCAGTTAGTATAGTTTATGCATGTGAACCCTCTACATTCATCCTACCTCACATGCATACCAGTACATTTAATTGTACTGACGTATTTGCGCTATGGTGTTTTATACCATAGGTTTAGAAGCACGAGCTCCAAAGCATCAGTAGCATTACAGTCTCAACAGTTAGAGTTAGCTGTGAGTCCTCATCCTTTCAGGACATGATCATTACTTTATTATCTCATTAATTAATTTATTTCATTAGTTGGAGCAAGTTGGGAGACATGTCCCATCAGCTTCTTATTTAGATAGTTCAGTCAGTTAGAGGCTTTTTAGACTACAATATGTTCAGGCCATTTATTTTAGTTGTTTTAGGTATTTCATACCCCATCTATATGTTATGTTTTACCAGTTATGTTACAGTTTTGAACCTTATGGCTTTTCAGCCTTTATTTTTGCATTTATACAGTATATTATGCAGTTTTCCGATACAGATATCAGTCATGGGTTCGCTTGTGGTCCTTTGGGGTCATGAGTACCGTGTAGCATTTTGAGTACCACATTTGGGGCATTACAAACTATAACTTTAATCAAGTCTTTGCAATTACATAATGTTGGTATTGCATTCCTCCTAACCTGAGTCGTTGATCGATCACTCTGAGTTAAGATGATTCATATTAACTTAATTTTAATATAATACCTAAATTAATTTAGCTAGAACTAGGGATGAGTATATAGGATCAACTACAACTTTAATTGAGTCTTTGCAATTGCATGATGTTGGTATTGCATTCCTCTCGACCTGAGTCGTCGATCGATCATTCTGAGTTGAAATGATTCATATTAACTTATTGTTAAGCTAAGACCTAAATTTATTTATCTAGAACTAGGGATGAGTACATAGGGTCAACTTCAACTTTAATTGAGTCTTTGCAATTGCATGATGTTGGTATTGCGTTTCTCTCAACTCGAGTCATCAATAGATCACTTTGAGTTAAAACAATTCATATTAACTTAATGTTAAGATAATTTATTTAGCTAGAACTAGGGATGAGTACATAGGGTTAACTATAACTTCAATTGAGTCTTTGCAATTACATGATGTTGGTATTACGTTTCTCCAGACTCGAGTTATCGATCAATCTCTCTGAGTTGAAATAATTCATAGTAACTTAATGGTAAGATAATACCTAAATTAATTTAGCTAGAACTAGGATTAGTACCTAGGGTCAACTGCAACTTCAATTGAGTCTTTATAATTGCATGATGTTGGTATTGCGTTCCTTCTGACTCGAGTCATCATTCGATCAATATAAATTGAAATGGTTCATATTAACTTATTGTTAAACTAATACTAAAATTTATTTAGATATAACTAGGGATGAGTACATAGGGTCAACTACAACATCAATTGAGTCTTTGTAATTGCATGATGTTGGTATTATGTTTCTCCTAACCCGAGTCGCCGTTCAATCACTCTGAGTTGAAATGACTTATATTAACTTATTGTTAAGCTAATACCTAAATTGAATAGTGTTCTAGTTGAACTTACCCATTATTATGATGAGACCATTAAAATTATATTTTATAAAATTTTATAAAATAATTAAGATTAATCAGACCAAATTAACAATTTCAAAACTTGTCATTCTTTTCCAAAAATACAAATCAACCCATACAAATTATCCAGTTGTGGGAAAAATATTTTATCATTTCAAATATCGAGTTCTCGCTCTTTTCTTTCTCTCTTAACAATACAGACAACAACTACTCAACATATTGCTCAACCCTTCAAAACAAATCCTTTTTCTTCCCATTTCCAACCATATAGTTGCTATTTTCAACTTTATTCTTACTTGTATCCATCATTTTCTCTGTCTTCACAGGTAATTAAGTTTGAGAATAGTTCTACATTTGTTCTTTGTTCTAAAAATTAGGGTTTATTAGTTAATGATGAATAAAAACACTTTCAGTTATAGTACCTTTGAGAATGGATTAATAATTTTGAGTTTTGATGCTAATAATATAGGAAGAACCAAAGGAAACCTTAGTTTTTTTTATCATAGTGTTGGATAGTGTTTGTGGTGTTGTTGGTGGATATTGTTGATAGTGTCGGTATTGCTGGTCTTACTGGTGGTGTCAGTGGTTTCGTGTTGGTATTGGTGGCATTGGTGGTGGTGTTGGCAGTCTTGGTGGTCTTAGTGCGGGTATTGGTGGCATTGGTGTTCGTGTTGGTGGTCTTAGTATTGTTGTTGTTGGTGATCTTGGTGGAATTATTGGTGGTCTTGGTGGCATTGGTGGTGGTCTTTGTTGTCCATCTGTTGCAATAGGTGGAATATCTACTGGAGATATTAAATAGGTCTTCAAACAGGTTCCCCATCTATTCCAACTAATGGGTTTTGAAATATTTTTTTGTAATGTGGAGTATAATAATTTATTAAAATTTATGGTCCAACTGATGTATTTTTTGTTTTTGTATAGTTTGTATTTAAAAGATGTCTCCCAAAAGAAAAAAAACTAAAAGTTGATTAACTTCTGACCACCTAACAAAAAAGGCTTGAGTATGGATGGATTTGGAGGAGCTTCCTGAACAATCTCGATCAGGGAAAAATGAAACTGAGGAAAGTTAAGAAAAAGGAGATAAAAAAGGGTATATAGAGGCTGGTAAGGAATATAAAAGTGAGGAGGAAGAAGAAGATAAACATGAAAAGAAAGAAGTAGAAAGTGAGAAAGAGGATATTGATTAACATTATGATAAACAAGAAGAGGAAGAATTAGAAAGTGAGAAAGAGGATGATGATCAACATGATGATAATACATTACCAATGATCCATGAATTAAGATCAAAATCCCAGCATGATCCTGTCAAAACTATTAGTATTGATAGGTTTCAAGTTGCGATACCGATAGATGACCCTACAGAACTAACTGGTGATGTCGTACTTAAATATCATTTGGAAAAACCTTTTGATGAATTTAGAAACATTATGAAGAATGAAAACATAGACGAACTTTTTAAGAGAGCTGCTTTGGATGCTTTATTGAGTTTCCTGAGCACCACACTGCCTATTTTCAAATAAGCATGGTATATGGTCTTCTCAAGCGTAGGATCAATTACGCAGGGGATGATAAATATTTGAAGAAGGGGTCAAAAAGATGGATGAAATCTGGACCAACTACTGTGGCATGTCGGTTTGTTTTGGATTGAAAGAGTTTGCCATAGTGACAGGCTTGAGATCTGATCATCCAGAAGAACCTCTCATTAAGGAAACACCCTATAAAAGTTCCAAGGCAAGAAGGACATCCAAACCACCACCATTAAATAAAGGGAAGGCATTGTCGCAATGACCACTCACTAAAACCAACAAACACAAAGAAAAAATAGATGGGTTGTTGGACATTGCTGGACTTAGGTACAAAAACAATAATTTGATAGAATATCTAAAGGATAAAACCATACCAAAGTATTTCAGGGAGAAATTATGCTTAGTTTGATTTTCCCATTCCGTTATATTGGCAAGAGACGTTAACAAAGTCATAAAAGATGATTTGTTGAAGCTTGTTGACAATTTTGAGAAATTCAACAATTATCCCTGGGGATATGACAACTACAACTTGACTGTCAAATATTTACTGATAAAGCATCCCCAAAGACAATCACATTATACAACTTTCCTTAGGCTTTCACGGTAAATTTAATCATTATTTGTGTATTCGTCCATTAATCTATATTGAATAATTATTATGACTTTTTTTTGCTTGCTTTCTATTTCAATATTTTATGATTAGGCATTTAAAGCCATTCCTCCCCACCAAAAGTAGGTTAAAGATTACTCGGATGAGGTTTCTCATTCAAAGATCCTTAGGTGGTTGGTTGCCAAGAGCAACATAAGCATTAAGGAGGCTGATCTCTTTAAACCTCCCGATGATGTAGAACATATTATTTCAAGTAAAATAATTTGACTTAAAAAGATATTAAAACATATGTGCCATCTGTTGCAATAGATAGGTCGTCTATTGCAACAGATTACCCATCTACTGCAACTGGTGCAACAGATGGGTAATCTGTTGCGACATACAATCCATATTTTGCAACATATTTCCTATATATTGCTTTGGTTCTCTGAACCTGACTTAACAAATTACCCATCTATTATAAATTATACAATAGACAGGTAATCTGATACAACATATAGTTAATTTGTTGTTACAAATAGATCACCTATTATGTAAGTTATCTGTATTAACATGTAACCTAATCGACTTCAAATTATTATATGATTTAAATGTATCCATTTTTTTATAGGTTGTGCATCCATGGATCGTGCCTACTGAGTAGGAGTAGGGGATGACTTCTTTTATTACTCTAGGTATTATTGATACAATAGCAGACCTAATAGTGAGTTAATAAAGAGGTAATTGGCTAGATTAATAGCCATAAGAAAAGAAGTTAGGCAATGTTGACGCTCTTTATAACCAACCTACTGCAATAGATCTGGGTTCTTATTCTTGGGATATTGCTGATATTAGTGGCACCCATGCTGATGCTGATGCTGCTGCCAGTCATGATAATGAGCTTGTTGATGCTCAAGAAAAAATAAATATGTTTGAAAGCACCCCTTACATAGGTCCCTTTCACCCTTACACCAGTCCCTCTTACCTTTACAGTGGTCCCTTTCACTCTTGCAGTGGTCTCTCTCACCCTTAGTCGTCCCTCTCACCCTCTTCACCCTCATGTTCTTAGTGAAAATTCATAGAGTTTAAGGACAAACAAGATAAACTCATTGAAAAATTAGAGGGTATCGCTGAAGTTTCCGAGGAATTGAAATCGAAGAGGGGTATCATACCATCCAAGAAGGTGAGGGAGCCATACACTCTAACAAGGGCAGTTAGGAGGAAGAAAAGATTAATTTGCCAAATACTGTCTAATCTAAAACCAAAAAAAATGCAACTCCTCCCTCTCCAAAACTTATTGAAGTTCAGGGGCTATTGAAGAAGGTAGACATATATGCGACACTTGGCACCAAAGAGAAGAAGGAACTACGAAGGACCATGAATGCCAAGCAACCTGAACAAGAATACACTATGCATACCTTTCATGGTCAAGACTTTAAGAATATGGAGAGAGTGGTATGTGGACAAGGGAAGTTAACTTTTTGTAACCTAGCTTTCTAATTTACTTCATAAAGAAGAAGCTACACAATATATGTGTCATATGTTGTAACAGATGGGTATTATGGTACAACTGATGGTGGTTCTATTATAATAGATTACCCATTTGTTGCATACATGGCGTTGGTTGGGTAATCTATGAACAGATTTAGAGTACCCTCTACAAATGGTGGACCATCCGTTGCATCTTTCCATTATGTTTTTATTCTTTACAATTACTAAAATATTCAAACATTGTCTTCTAATATCATAGTATGTTGATGAAATTCTCTGCCTCATGAGTGACAGGCAATTAGCATACCCGGATGCTTATGATGCTGCCGATAGGATAATGGACGTCAACTTCTACAATAATTTCAAGGATAGGTATCATGAGCTTAATAAGAAAGCCGATATTTTTGATGGACTAAGATTTGATTGGTTAGTTCTAGGTTCCAATGGGATAAAGATATGATTAAATATGTTAGAGGGAAGAGGCCATATCCACACCGCAAGAGTTGGACCAAGTCAGAGAGAATTCTTGCAGTCATGAAAATGGACGTCAAATATTTCTTGCTATTGAGATACTACTTAAGGAGAGAAAGATTAAGGTTTATGACTGCAGCTTACCTGTATTCGATGATGGAGATTTTTCTATCCACATGCAACCATTATTGGAATTGTTCCCCAACTTGTTGAGGCAGAGTAAGCTGATGGATCATTTGCCAGCGAAAGTGTTAACAAAGAAAGCATGGGATTTTAAAAGTCAAAACAAGGACATGTACCTTCCAAAAAATAAAACCAGTGTCGTGTGTGGGTCGTATACGCTTGCATACATCAAATATTTATTGAACGACATAGAAATGATCACTCTGTGTAATGACGTTGTGGGAAAAATGCAACAGGTTTGGGCTTATGAGGTACTAACTAGATTCTTGAAGCCTGTGTGCAAAGAAGAAGATGTAGAAACACAAACACCATAACAATTTTTTATTTCAAGCTACTTCACTTTACATGTAATGACAATTTTTTATGTTTAATGAA
Source organism: Capsicum annuum (assembly GCF_002878395.1). Lineage (NCBI taxonomy): Eukaryota > Viridiplantae > Streptophyta > Magnoliopsida > Solanales > Solanaceae > Capsicum > Capsicum annuum. The sequence goes on from NC_061116.1 coordinate 182,226,017, forward strand.
AGTTGAACATATAGTCTATATATGTTGAACGTATATATGTTGTAACATATAGTCTATTTATCCTGAAAGATTGATTATATGTTGCAATAGGTTGGTCATTTGTTGCATTATGCAGATGTTTCTAAGTCTATCTGTCGCAACAGATATACAATATGTTGCAACATATAGTCTATCTATTACAAGTGATAGGTAATCTATTGGAATAGATAAAGATTGTAGGAAGACCTGTTTGATAATTTCCAACAGATGACCTACATGTTGCAACAAATGTCTAAATCTATTTAATAATTTCCAACAAATATTTCGTCTGTTGTTACAAATGAATTCTCTGTTGCAACAGTTGCCTTATCTGTTGTGATATTTGAATCTAGTATTCCATTTCAATTAATAAGTTCAAATTGAAGGATTAATTTTAATTCATAGACAATGAAAAAAATTATTATGGGTATAGATGATCTACACAACAAATAAATAAACAATTTAACCTCTGGTAGTAACATTTCCTAAGGAGAGGTTATTACTTTGACACACTTAAGCTATAAGGATCTACTCCACATGGATAAGTTGTTCTTCATTCGGTGGAATGGAATTCAACTTTGGTCGCCGTGGATTTTTAATATCGCTTGCATTCGGTTTCTGAGCTTTCGATTCTTCGTATTTACATAAAAGAGTAGCATATCTTTTACGGAGTAATCCATCATCAAGTCCATCATTTGGTACTTGTAATTCATTGCTCAAATACTCGGTGTATATGGCAACAAAGAGAACTATAACTCCTCAAGAGTACACCCTGGGCGTCACACGGTGATTACAGCCTCAAAGGACCACAAGCTAACCCATGGTGGTACCTTCTGTGAGCACTGGATAAAATAATAAAAAACATGTGCGGAATTTAACTGAAAATGCCATATGGTTTTAAAATATCAAAACAATTTCTGAGATAATAAGCCTGAAAACATCTGTTTGGAAACAATACTAAAAAGGGCTGTTAATAGCAATTAATAACTGTCTAACTGCTTGAAAGTGACTAAAAGCCTCTAACTGAATGACTAAAGAGTCTATGGGACAAGTCACCAACTAACTTTGACTGACTGCTAAAACTGAGATACTAAAATCAACATAATCTATCCCTGAAATATAATGACTCACCACTACTACTGCTGCTGTTGCGCTGGAGTGTCTAATGCGGTTAGGAACCTGAGCATCTGGACCTATGATATGAGACATCATAGTGCAAGAAATGAGTATGCGGTCAGTACTTTAAATATACTGGTATGCTAAATAAGGTTAGGCTGATATACATGGATCATATGCATAGATTATAACTGACTGAATAAATAGGATGAGATGATTGATGTATAGTATATGAGAAAGCTATAAAATCTGAGAATGCATGACCAAGCATGTAACATGATACTGGAGTAATCTATAAAATGAAGTACTGAAATACTGATACTACTCAACTAATAATTGTATGCCCTGGTCAAACAATCCTGAAAACTGACCTCTGAACTGAATACAAGACTAATACTGTGGGAGATATCATCTAACCAACATGCCCCAATATGAGATAATTGGGATCTAACCCACGACCCCAGTTGAATGGTGTCATTATCGTGCCATGATTACTAACACTGGTTGTGTGGATCCACTAAAGTGTTGTCCCGAAGGTCTAAGAGTCACCCTCTATTAGTAGGTGCTCTAGTAAGATGTGCGTCAACCCTCAACTGACAGGTTAACATCTCAACCTATGCTGTCTAAGTAGTTCTGAAATACAGGGACTGTTAGTAAAGTTCATCCCTCAACTGGCAGGTGAGCCCCCATCCCTAGGTTCTCTTGGTGCTAAATCCTACTCCCAACTAAACTGACTCTAATTACTGGACTGAATTGAACTGAACTTACTGACATGATTTTTACTAATTGAACTGATAATACTATAATATATCCAAAACCATTATGAAAAATACTAAAACTAAGTAAACAACTAAGTTTGTCGGGTATTTATAACCTCCAAGATTCGATAATATTTACAGTAAAAGCATACAAAAACTTTAAAAGCACAATGGGTAGTCATTGCTCAAAATTCCTCTTTTAGTCGTTTCATCAAACATTTGCAGTTCATGGTTTAAGCAAGAGAATAGTATTAACATGTAAAGATAACATGATTTCAATACTAAATACCCCAGTTAAGGCTTAAATCAACGAATAAAAACCATTTAAAACATGTAGGGTTTAATAACAACAAAAATTGCATGGAAACATGATATAAACTCGAGATTCATGAAAATTCATAGGTAAAATTCATGGTAACATGTAAAAATCATTACTTTAAAACTTGATTTTGGGTTCTTGGACTCCTTGGGTGAAAAAGGACCCATGTTTGAACATTTAACATACCTTAATCTAAGAATTCTTGGAAGTTCTTGGTGAATTTCTTGAGAATTGATCTTGAAACTTGAAGAGCTAGGTTTTGTTCTTGAGAGAGGATGATTTCAATTTGGGGGAAATTATGTAAAATGATGTAAAAGTGTTATTTTAGGACCTAAATCTTATGTTTTGGCTGAGTTGGGTGAGGGGAAAGGACCTAAATGCCCTTGGAAAAATATGACTGAAAGCTGGAATTAAACGGGGCGTGATGGAGCACGAGCTGCGGGCTTTAGTTTATCGGACTGGATGACGCACAGCATGCTCTATTCCACTGGACTGGACGGCGCACCGCAGGCTCTATCGCGGGCTCCCCCAGGAGTAAAATGGAGGGTGCATTATGGGATAATCGTGTACTACCTCTATTTTAGATGTCCAAACTTATTCGTACACTGGTCTAAAATTTCCAAAATTCACTCGAGATGTATTATGGACTACCCCGATCATGAATCAACAAAAAAAATCAACTTTTTGATATCGGGAAGATAAAAAATAAATTCATCAAATTTAAGGGCTTTAAAAATGTCTAAGTCTTAACACAGTGAAATATTCTAAGTCTTTGACCCCTTAATATGCAAGAGTGAGCTTAAACGAGCTAAGATCTTATGGGGTATTACAATATATCCCCCTTAGGAACATTTGTCCTCAAATGAGACTGATTAAGCTGAGAAATATAGAGGTACTGAGGTTTCATGCTGAGCATTCATAACTAAAAGCATGAAAATATGATTGAGTCTGAAATATGGTGACTGCCTGAACTGATTTGTAAATGCATAGAATGACATAAAGATGAGCACATGGCTGGGACTGAGAATGGAAAAGAGATAATCTAAGAAAAATCATTACCTTAAGTTGAGTCTAAATTTGTGGAGAAGACGTGAGGGTACTTGGTATGCATGTCTGCTTCTAATTCCCAAGTAGCTCCCTCAACGGACTAATTCAGCCAAAGAACTTTAACCAAAGGAACTTCATTGTTCCTCAGTCTATGAGTCTGACGATCAAGGATCTCAACTAGAATTTCTTCATAAGAAATACTACCCTGAATATCTATACTTTCTACAGGAACAACCAAAGTTGGTTCACCAATACACTTCTTTAACAAGGACACATGGAACACCGGACGGACTGATGCCAACTCTGCAGGCAACTCAAGCTTGTATGCTACCTTTCTAAAATGACTCAAGATCCTGTAAGGGCCTACATATCGGGTACTGAGTTTCCCATTATATCCATATCTATATATTCCCTTCACAGGAGAGATTCTCAAATAGACTAAGTTGCCAACTTCAAACTTAAGATCTCTTCTCCTCACATCTGCATAGGATTTTAGTCAGCTTTGGGCTATCTTAAGCCTCTATCTGATTAGATGAACTTTCTCCAATGCATCAAATACTGAATTTGTACCTATCAAGATGGTCTCACCTACCTCAAACCAACCGATAGGAGATCTGCACCTCCTTCCATAAAGAGCCTCAAATGGAACCATCCAAATATAGGAATGATAAAGTTATTGTAAGCAAACTCAATCAATGGCAAGTGATCATCCCAAATTCCCTTAAAGTCGATAACACAAGCTCTTAACATGTCCCTAAGGTTTGAATGGTCCTCTCTATCTGTCCATCTCTCTGTGGGTGAATGGCTGTGCTGAGACAAACTTGGGTACCAAGACCCTTCTGAAAAGCTTTCCAAAAGTGAGAGGTAAACTGAGTACCCTTATCTGAAATGATGGACAATGGGGCCCCATGCAACCTAACCAACTCTCTAATATAAGGTTGGTATAGTCATAGGCTGAATAAGAGGTATGGACCGGTAAGAAATAAGCTAATTTGGTCATTCTATCTAAAGTAACCCAAATCGAATCATGCTGGTGACATGAACGAGGCAGCTCTATCCCAAAATCCATGTTCATCTCTTCCCACTTCCAAGTGGGAATACTGAACTCCTGTATAGAACCACTAGGCTTTTGGTGCTCAACCTTGACCTGCTGATAATTTGAGCACTTAGCTACAAACTCTGTAACATCCTTCTTTATCCCACTCCACTAATAGATTTCTCGCAAATCGCTGTACATCTTAGTGACCCCTGGATGAATAGAGTAACACGCACCATGTGCTTCTACAAGAATCTACTGCCTCAGGTCATCTACACATGGCATACATATTCTACCCTAACAACGCAACACAACATCTCTCCCTTGGGAGAAAACCTCTACTTTCTAATATAACTAGACAGTGATCCCTATCTTTCTTTTCTTTCACTTCGGCAACCAAAGAAGATTCTGAATTGTTCTAAACCCATACACTACCCTCAGCTGAGTCAACTAAACGAACGCCTGATCTAGACAACTGATAATCTTTCTGAACAAACTTCTTCTTATCACCCTCAATATGAGTCACAATACCCATGGATAATCTATAAAGAGCATCTGCTACTAAATTAGCCTTGACCGGATGATACAAAACACTCATATCATAATCTTTCAATAATTTAAACCACCTTCTCTGATGAAGATTTAACTCTCCTTGTAAAAACACATACTTGTGATCCGTGAACACATCAACATGCACCCCATACAGATAATGCCTCCAAATTTTCAAGGTAAAAACAACAGTTGCTAACTCAAGATCATAGGTGGGATGATTCTTTATATGAGGCTTAAGCTATCTAGAGGCATAAGCTATGACCTTACCTCTCTGCATCAAAACACAACCTAGGCTAACTCTAGAGGTATCAAAATAAACAACAAATCCATATATACCATCAGGTAGCGCCAAAATTGGGGCTAAAGTGAGTCGAGCCTTCAACTCGTGAAAACTCTTCTCACCAGAATTTGACCACTAAAACTTAACTTTTTTCCAAGTCAATCTAGACATGGGGATGCAATAGATAAAAACCATTCAACAAACCATCTGTAGTATCCAGCCAAACCCAAGAAATTGCTGATATCTGATGGAGAAATATGTCTGGGCCAGTTTCTCACTACTTCAGTCTTTTGAGGGTCAACTTTAATGCCATCATCAGAAATAATATGGCCAAGGAAGGCTACTGATCTTAGCTAAAATTCACACTTACTGAGCTTGGCAAACAACTAGTGGGCTCTAACAGTCTGCAATACAATTATGAGATGGTCATAATGATCATTTTCATTACGGGAATAGACAAAGATATCATCTATGAAGGCTATGATGAACATATCCAAGTTCTATTTGAACATTCGATTCATCAAGCCATAAAAGCTGCTGGGGTATTTGTAATATCGAAAGACATGACTAGAAATTTGAAGTGACCATACCGAGTTTTGAAAGCTATTTTTGGAATGTCACATTCTCTGAATATGAGCTGATGATAGCCATATCCGAGGTCTATCTTAAATAAGTAACTAACACCTTGAAGTTGGTCGAACAAGTCATCAATTCTGGGGAATGGGTACTTATTCTTAATTGTGACTTTGTTCAACTGATGGTATTCGATACACATTCTAAGGGAACTATCTTTGTTTGGCACAAAAAAGACTGGAGAGCCCCATAGGGAAACACTGGGCCTAATGAAACCCTAACTTGAGAAGGAGGAGGAGGATAACATTTTAGTCCAGTAACTATGGCAAACTCCTTCCAACCAAAAAAAATAGGCATGCTACATTAATTTATCCACACCTTATCCATTTTATATATTTTTTCATAAATAAACCTACGCTTCAGAAGATCATATACCATTTTCATTTGGAAACGAGCATTGTTGTCCTTCGATAAATCAAGAAATTACCCAAAGCATATGTCCCTGAAATAATCATCCAAATTTTGTTCTCAAAGTATTTCCTGAAGGCATCGAAAGATTTTTCCGTGGTTGACTTAACCATGAAATCACCCGTTAAATCTGTGGCACGATCGCACCGCATTCTCATAGGATAACTATCATTGCAGAAGGTTTTGTCCAACTCTTCGGTGGAATGGATTAGCATTTGGATCATATATTTTGAAACATTTCTTCTCCCCATACTCATCATCTTCTGCTCCTAATTGAGATAATTCTTGTAAAGAAAGATTATAGAGTGGTGGATGTAGCCTAGCTGCTTCACTTGTTCCTTTACTTGGACTTGATTGGTTTTTTTTTTTTGGGAGCCATATTATCTAACATTAATAGAAACATAAAATAAAATATAATTGATTAACGCACCGCTAAAAAAGGAGAACAGTAAATCTAACAAGCACAACAGTAAAATAACAGTTCTAATAGATCACACATCTGTTTTACCAGGTAGGTTATCTGTTATAATATATAACTAAATTTTTGCAACTGATGAGTAATTTGCTGCAATAATAAAAATAGATCACTCATCTATTGAAATAGATCACTCATCTATGCAACGGATCACACATCTGTTGCAACATATGAGTGATCTATTGGAACTGTTATCAATGCTCAATATTGTTTAGATTTCTTCTAACAAAAGGGTCATCAATCATAATAGATGAATGATTAGTTGGATAAATCAATCCTGGACATGTCATATTGAAATAGTTGACAGGATTTTACCCAACAGAAAGTTTCTCTATTATGTCAGATGATTAATCTATTGCATTAGATTTTTAATTTGATGGTAAATCTGTTACATCAGATGGTTCCTCTATTGTATCATATTTTAATATGATGGTAAATTTGTTGCATCAGATAGTTAATCTGTTGCATTAGATAGTTAAACTGTTGAATATGATGGTAAATCTGTTGTACCAGATGGTTAATTTGTTGCATATGATGGTAAATCTATTATACCAGATAGTTAATCTGTTGTATCACATGGTTAATCTTTTTCATCAGACATCAAATAGTAAATATGTTGCATTAGATTTATAATTTATTGCATCGGAAGGTTAATTTGTTACATCAGAATATGACCATTGTTACCAAGAACAAGAACAAATCAACCCACCAACAGGCGCAACACGAACAACATAAATCAAACTTCAAAAAATATAACAAATAATAAAAAATCATATTTTACTCCAAAAAGAGAAGAAAAGAAATACTAGAAATTAGATCACATTTCAAATTAAATTAAAAGATATTGAAATTATTAACCAATACTAGAAGAGAAGTTGACTCAAGTTCCTCTTTTTCTTAATAACTAAAAAGCCCTAATTTTTACCTGTGAAAGAAGAAAAAGGACGATGACGAACTCAAAGTTGTTGTCACTGGAGAGCAATGCTGAGACATCGATTGACGGTTGAAAGTCCAAAAGGAACTCGAAGCCCAACTGTAACTCCCCGAGAGTACACCCTGGACGCTACATGGTGCTTACTGTCCCGAAAGACCACAAACTAACCCATGGCTAGTACCTACTTCGAGCACTGAATAAAACTGATAACAGAAGCTTATTTTGTGGATTTTAACTAGAATGCCATAAGATTTTAACAACTGTAATCAATACTGAAATATAATATTAACATCTAAAAACATACTGAAATTGACTAACTGTCTATACTAGCAAAATAAGAAAATCTCGAAGATACCAGCAAGTAGTAAAAATACAATTAAGTCAGTAAATGAACAAATCAATGGTGTCAAAGATGGACAATCAGGAATTCCATGTTCTCCTAAAGCTATTTTTGAACAACAAAAGAACACCACAAAAAAGCAACCAAGATATTTCTGTTCCTAATGATTCTGGTGAGGTTTTCGATTTCATTAGAGATGATCTCAGAACTTCAAGGAAAAGAGGCCTATTGAAGGTTTGTCATTCTTTCAGAAATGAATGAGTTCAGCTATTCACATGTTTGTTGTGCTCATCTTATTTTATTGATGAATTAGCCTTCATTCATAGATAGGCTGTAAGAGATAATTAGTTAATTGAATTATTTGTCGTCCTAGGGATAACAACTGCAATAGTATTTCCTTTGGAGAAACTGTTAGAAAAGGATAAAGTGGACAGTATAATGTAGATGGTTTAATCTGAAAAGAGTAATTAGTGCTGTTAATCATTACTACGTGTGATGCAATAGTAGGCTTGAAGATTAGTAATAGTTTTTCTATGCTGAATGTTTGCAACCTCCATTGGAAATTAAGATAGGAAATTAACTCGTTAAGATACATCATTTAAGTTGTAGTTAGTTCTTTTAAGATTAAATATTTCTGCGCTCAGGCCTATAAAATTGTTTAGTAAGCACTCTATGCATGAATCTTCTCAAAACCAATCAGGATTTAAGGAGGATAAGATGTTTTAAAATTGATCTCTACTTACACTATATGTGTTTGGATGTTATGTTACCATATTAGTCTAGTTTTTATTTTATTCAGATCTTGTGTATTCAGTGTGAATGAGCTGTTATCATATCTTGGTGCAGATTGTACGGTACATGAATGAAGGTTCACCTTTTTCATGCATGTTATTCCAATTGTTAATCCTTCTATTAGTTCAAATCAACTGAACTAACGGAATGTCTTCTCCTTTCCTCTTGCGAAAAAGGTGAATAAATCCACAAGAAACATATTTCCTGCCTAAACGAGCAGGAAATATATAAGGACAAAAAGGACAAACACTAGGAAAAGAAGGAAAAACGTAAGGACAAAAAGAAGGACAAGGATAAAGAGAAAAGATACATCTCTGAAGAGACAAAAGTTGCTACTCTACCAGGGGATTATAGCGGACAGAAACTTCCTAGTGGAGATGAACGTTTCAAAAATAAAAGAATCAACTCACAGGAAGCAAAATTCCATGATCAATCTTATTTACAGCATGCTGAAAAGCTCCTTAAATCCAGCCTTCCTGCTGTCGAGATGGAGGAGTCAATTTGTGCAGGAGTCAGTCAGTTGGCTGAGAGATTTCTTCAAAAAGGTATAAAAAGACAAACAATATGCACATCAAGGATTCATGATCAATCTATGTTCCAATATTTGCTCCGTCTGTTACAACATCAACAACAATATCAACAACAAAGAAACAACATTAACAACAACATCAACAACAAAGAAATAACATCATTTTTTCAAACACCATCAACAACAAAGAATAAACATTATTTATTCCAGCACCATCAACCACACCACACCATAAGTTCCAACAACACCAACCTCATCAGCAACATCAACAACAGCATCAACAACAAAGAAACAAATAAAATACACACAAAAAAATGATACTGCCAACAAGGGTTTTAAACTTCTCCTAATAGATGACTTTTTTTTGCATATTTTAATTAAAATAATGGTTCATTCATTCAAGATTTAAAAGTAACCTTTCCTTAAAATTTTTTAAACAAATATGATATGGGTAAAGGGTAATTAAACAAAAAAATTGATGTAAATAACTAATTTAACTAACTTACAAAGAAGATGACGAGAATGAAAGAGCAATAGTGAACTACACCTGCAATGTTAAAAGCAGGGGGATCAAAATAGTAATTTTAGTTGAGGAAAAATATAGATTAGTTTAGATATGAAAGAATCCTTAGGATAAAGATGAGATAAAAGAGAAAAAAAAAAGAGACGACTATGATAATCCGGAAGAGGAGAGAAAGAAATAGAAGAGAGATAAATAAATTTAGGGCTGAAGGAGAGATAATTTTAGACATGGGTTTAAATATTCATTAATAACTTGAGGGGCACGAGAAAGATGGGTGATATTGAAAAGACAAGATAAGGCTACTCAAAGAGGAGATTTTTGAATTATCCAAGAAATATTTTTTACTGCCTTAGTAGTACTATTTTATCTTTCTTCTTTCGGCCGGAAGATTTTTTTAAAATTAAAAAAAATATTTTCAAACATATATTTCATCTGTTGTAATAAATATCAATATCTGTTTGAAAATTTCCAATAGCTCATTCATCTGTCACAACAGATGGAAATGTATATTTGATAATTAAATAAGATATGTCATCTGTTGCAACATATATCAATATTTGTTTGAAAATTTTCAATAGGTCAGCCATCTGTTACAACAGATGCAAATGTCTATTTGAAATTAAATCAGATAGGTAATCTGTTGCAACAGATCTAAATATCTATTTGAAAATATCCAACAACTCAGTAATCTGTTGCAAAAATTTCTTTGAAATTGATTTAGCTAGAACTAGGGATGAGTATATAGGGTCAACTACAACTTCAATTGAGTCTTGCAATTGCATGAAGTTGGTATTGGATTCCTCCCGACCCGAGTCGTTGATCGATTACTTTAAGTTGAAACGATTCATGTTAACTTAATGTTAAGCTAATACCTAAATTGATTTATCTAGAACTAGGGATGAGTACATAGGGTCAACTACAATGTCAATTGAGTCTTTTCAATTACATGATGTTGGTATTATGTTCCTCAGGACCCGAATCGTGAATCGATCACTCTGAGTTGAAAAGATTCATATTAACTTATTTTTAAGATAATACCTAAATTGATTTATGTAGAACTAGGGATGAGTACATAGGGTCAACTAAAACTTCAATTGAGTCTTTGCAATTGCCTGATACTGGTATTGCGTTTCTCCCAACTTGAGTCATCGATCGATTACTCAGAGTTAAAACAATTCATATTAACTTAATGTTAAGCTGTAAGACCCCGCAAAATTCTTGGCTTAATTCAGTCCTTTAAGCTTGTTAGGGGTCCCAGACTTAGAATATATTAACTAAGTATTCAGACTTAGTACCATTTTAGCCTTCAAAAATTGGTAATCTTATTTCATAATATTTACACCCTTTAAATATTGATATTTGAGTTAATTCATGATCAGGAATATCAGTAGAGGTTCCCAGACAAGGACAAGTTTTAGATTTTTCGAATCTCCTTTAGACGATGTTTAAGTGCCTAAAATAGTGAGTTGATGTGATCTTGATGTGTCACATCTACCATCGTGCTGATAAGATAGTTTTTCCCCAACTTCAGTGCAAATTCCAGTGAACTGATACGGACTCAATGCGGTACATTGGCTACCACGTCGATGCCAACGACGCGATGCATCGGTCTACACGTCGGTAACACAGTTTACAGGCATTAAAAGGCCGTGTCCTCAGGGTTAAGTAAGTCTTTTTCCCACACCCTTCAGCCCCCAAAACATGAAATTAAACCCTTTGAAGAGCAATTATATTCATTCTTTCACAAATTTCTCAAGAACAAAAACCGTAGGTGTTCAAATTTAAAATCAAGAACTCAAGAACTCACCATTAACTTTCAGAATTTCATTAACTAAAGTATGTGAAGTGTTCATTCAAGGGTCCCTTCTACCCTTGGAGTCCAAGAAACTATTTTGTTAATTGAAGTTTATGGATTTCATGGATTCCGTGCTGGGTTTGATTATGTTCATGTTTATAATGATTAATTGAGGTTCTAATCCACGTTTTATGATACGTTTAAATCAAGCCATGTTTGGGGAGATCTATTAGGGTTTTTTTCCTAATTTTCTTACCAAATTTAAGTTTTACTTTTCTTAGAAGGAAAATAAAGTAATATCATAATTACTTTTACTTTTTCCTGAAATGAAAATATAAAACTTTTTTATATTTGGCAAACCTCTTACTTGGAGGAAAGGTTTTGCATAGGTATAAATAGAACACCCCCTTCTCATACCATAACACAATAAGCACCCACAATATAGTCTTTAAAGAGTCTTTGTTTAGGGGAAAATTTCTCCCAATAGGTTTAATATTTTTCGATATTAGATTATCAATATGTAGCTCTCTTGACCAAAACATATTAATAATATTACATTTTTTGTTTAGTTTTCTTTGTCGTCTAATTTATCATCTCATGGTTTGCAAACTTTAAGCTTCCGTATGACGCCCTCTAGATTTCGAATCCAACAGTTATTGCTTCAAATCTAATTTCATACATAGTGAAGTATGGAAGTTTGCAAAAGTTGTAGGTCAATTCGGAAAGAAGCTTAAATCTTTTTTTGTTTTTTAACAAAGCTTAAATTAGTAGATCTAGTTGAGAATAATAAATATGAGATTATTTACTTGTCTAATTTAAATTGTTGAGTCCTATCAAACAAGGGCCAATCCTTTTCAGTATTACTTCCTAAATATCATGTCTTATTTAAACTGTTTGTGCTTTCATCACAATGTTTGTTAGAGCGGAACACGATTCGACCATTAATTAACAAAATAAAATACTATCAAAAAAGAGGAAATTAACAGTGTGACACCATATAATAGTAATAAAAGTTATTACTAGGTTCCAACTTTGTTTCCTAAATCTCGTGTTCTAGTTAAAATTTATTTTTTGTATATAGATAGTGGACTTAATACAAATACAAAGGTTTGGTTGAAAGCTACTACAAGATTCATACCATCCTATCTAAGGTCAACAACGTTATGAAAATTTTAGTAAATATTATATATGAGTAATATCATCTTTAAAAATTGAAATATATAGTACGTTAGTTACAGAAACAAGCTTTGATATTCCAAAGTAAATATAACCAATAAGAATTACAAAGGTAATATCATGAAAAGTAATTCATCAAGAAAATGACCACACCAAACATGTGAGCAACTCAACTAAACATGTCCATAAAAATTGATAACCATAAATATTTTTTCAGTTTCTTTGTCCATACATTTGTTGTTATTCATACTTATGATTATATGTCTCGAAAAAAACACATACTTTTGTATTTTTTTTTCATTTGTTCTATTTGTTCTTTTTATGATCCCTTTAAAGTTGATACTTTATATTTGCTTTGCCCTTAAAACCCGAACAGACTTCAAAGCTTTTTGATTAGCACTTGTTGCTTTTGATAACATTGACCTGAACTGAATGTCTAACCTTCAATAACATCTCTTTTCTTGATGTTCTAACATCATATGAGATGGAAACGGAAAGCACCAGAATCACTAGGAGAACAAACATCCTAGCGTTCTTATATTATGTGAAGAAACATCAAGAGCACATGGGTTTCCTTTTACTGCTGATTTGTCTTTAACACACTTACTAGTGTCTTTACTACTTGTGCTTCAAGCTAAGAAGGTAAATACAATACAAGTGAAGAAATTGCACGCCCTGATATAGAAAAAAATATAATTACTTCTACAGGATGCTCAGGAAAACAGTTTCATGTTCCAAATACATGCAAAAGTAGAACGCCGCTTATTGTAGCTTTGTAGAACACAAATTATATAATTGATATAGGTTAAAACTAAATTAAGGTTTAGATCCTTTCTAACATTGGACACAGTTGATATAAATGATAGATGTTCAATATTATACTCAAATATAGAGGTGTTCTGAAAGTAAAATTTAGCTGAGAAGAGGTAACCGTATTTGGTCCATCATGGAAGACATTAAGTGCATTCCTGTGAACAAAATCTAGAATCAACAAGAGTTCATAGAGTGAGGAATATATACACTCTTACAAAAATTCTTTTAACTTCTCTAAGTATATATATGTAACCGATCAAGCCTGAAAATGTGGATGCAGGTCCATCCACTGCTGATATGTTGTATTGGCCTACAATTTCAACATTCCTTTACAATGTGAAATCTTGAAGTAATATCAACCTATGCTGCTTGAATCTCCAAAAATGCTACCGTACCATGCCGGATCCTTCAAAAATGATTGAAAACATATGTTGTATTGAAGAGATTAGGGACGATAGTTATTATTTTATCTAAATAATTCCTACCGTCCTTAGTAACCATTACAACTCTGTAAGTCCTATTTGATCTTAAAGTCAACATGCTTTAATCTTAAAACTCTCAAAGTCATATGTTGCGTGTGAAATTCTTTGTTAAATGATCCTTCACACATCGATCTAACATTTTTTAAGAGTCCGAGGAAAATAGATGGCAACAAATAGGAAACAAAATTTTCTTTTCTACAATCATTCGAAATCTTGGGATCCAAAAAGTTGGTAGCTTTACCTCTACCTCATCTTCAAGAAACACATATCAAATAACAATAGCAATAACAAAAAATGTGATAATCGAAGTACAAGGGATAATAGATAGTAACAAAAAGCGGAGGACTAGTGAAAAAAATAGCGGGATCCCAAAGTTGGTTACTAGTAAAAAAAATACATCTCAAAACCTTAGATTTTCCTATATTTTTTTTAATTTCTCAAGAAGACAGAAGCTAAAATAATTTAGTTTGCGCAATTTAGATAGAGATATGCTTGATCCATTATGATTGAAAGCTGTGGTTTTGCGATAGCAGGGATAACATATTGGCTAGGTACAACGGTTCTCCAGAATCTTCTGAGCCAACTTCAGCAAAAAATGATCGGCCGAACCTGAAGGAAGGTCTTGAAAGTTGAATTATCAATGCTACGTTTGGTGCTTGCTCAATTTATAAGAAAAGGAATTGAAGGCTTGACCTCCACGGATGGGAAATCCTTCGAAAATATACAATCTGATGTTCTTTTGTCTACTAAACAGCCAATAGAACACCATTTAGCAGACGCTCAAAGGGCTTCCATTCATTAGAGCTCAACCCTTCATATCTTTTCCCATAAGTCAAGAGATCTTCCTACGTAGCATCGTAAATGAGGCTCTCAAGACCTTCACTTGAGGATGTCTCCGATCATTCTCTATTGTGTTAGCTTAGAAGATTTTGTAACATCATTGAACCTCGGATTGTGCTATCTGCACTATAACGAAATATCGTTATAGAGATTAGTGAGGTTGAATCTTGTGTTAAAGTGGATGGAAATTAGGCATGGTTTTATAGTTGAAACAATCACATAGAATGGTCACTTTTATGAAGTTTTTTGGTAAGAGAAACATACATGAGAAGTATTAGGAAAATTAATAATTAAGTTGTTCTAAAACATATGGTCAAAGAAAAAACATATTCTAAAGAGAAAATACATAATTACACCACTGATCTTGTCCGAGATTTGTAAAAAGATACCTAAACTTTAACTTCGACCTATTACCCCACGATTCTTCTTTATTTCATTGCAAACACACCATTTTGACCCTCTGCGTGTACACACGTGCCACAGGTACGTGAAAGGGCTGAAATTTGACTTTTTTGACCAATTACAAGCTGGCACATGTAAAATAATTTAATATATAATATATATATATATATATATATATTTTAAAAAATTAATATTTATTTATTTTTAAAAATTATTTCATACCCCACCCTACCGCAACCCCCGTCCACCATTGTCTTCTTCCCCAACTTCTTTTTCATCTCCATCACTCAACAATATCAATTACAACACACAACATCAATTACAACAACAACAATCAATTACGCTCACAACAATAACATATTCATCATCACCATAACCCCATCCGTTCTTCTTCAACACAATGCCACCATTAAAGTTCCTCCATTGAAGCTTTTTTCTTTTTTTAAAATCATATCATTAAAGCTCCATTTTGAAATTAAATTATATCGTTTAACCACCCACCATTTCTTTTTCAACACAATATCTTCTTCAACACCATTAAAGCTCTTCAACACAATGTCACCATTAAAGCTCATTGAAGCTTTTTTTTAAAGCTCCATTAAAACTCCTCCATTAAAGCTTCTTTAAAGCTCATTTAACTATCTTTAAAACTAAATTCAATTATTTTACTATCCTTAAAACTCAATTCAATCATAAAACTAATTTTTGAATTGATTTGAACAAAAAAAACTGGACGGGGGAGGTGCTGGATTGGGGGTAGGGGGAAAGAGGGGGTGGGGTGGGGTGTTAAATTAAATAAAAAGGAAAATTGTATTAAAAAAGTAAAAGTATATGAAATTAAACGTATTTGACACTTGGCAAAACCTGATTGGTGCGTGTATTTCACTCTCCTTGTTGTAACTGAGATTCAGCGAAAAATGGTGTGTTTGCAATGAAATTAAAAAGAATCGTGGGGTAATAGGTCGAAGTTAAAGTTTAGGTGTCTTTCTGCAAATATCTGACAAGATCAGTGGTGTAATTATGTATTTTCTTTATTCTAAAAAAGATATGGTAAAATAAACATATACGGTAATTGGTAAGTAGTACTGGGAGAATTAATAAATAA
This sequence comes from Capsicum annuum, assembly GCF_002878395.1. Lineage (NCBI taxonomy): Eukaryota > Viridiplantae > Streptophyta > Magnoliopsida > Solanales > Solanaceae > Capsicum > Capsicum annuum. The sequence goes on from NC_061116.1 coordinate 182,242,390, forward strand.
CCAATCCTAAAATATACATGGCAATAGAAACATATATTTGAAAAATTAATAAATTATAAAATATCTATGGTAAGTGAAACATATATGGTAAATAGTATTAGGATAATTTAATAACTAAGCAGTTCTAGAATATATATATATATATATATATATTAAAAAACATATATGATGAGAAATATTAGGAAAACTAATAATTAAGTGGTCCTAAAATTTATATGGTAAGAGAAACATATATGGTAAATGGTTTTAGAATAATTTAATAATTAAGCAATTCTAAAATATATATGTAGTAAGCAAAACATATATGGAGACAATTGCCATTTTACGAGTCACCTCAGCGCGATGCTTCTCCAGTTGGGATACTGCTTTACTAAAAACGCCATAACTTCTCAACCGAGTATCGTATTTAGGCAAATTTGGTATCGATGGAAAGCTAGTTCAATTTTCTACATAGAGGAGAGTGTAAATCTGGAAAATTTCACATAGAACAATTGTTATTCATTTTTGAAGCTAACCCTTCACATCTTAGGAGCAAAATTAATCTAGGAAAAAGTACAAGGTATTACAATATCTCCTCCTTGAAAACATTCGTCCTCGAATGTGGTTAGTTAAACTAAGAACACTGAGGAATCTGAGGTTATAAGCTATCATGCACAACTGAAATAAACTGTAAGACTGAATCTAAAACATACTGAGCTATTGAACTAATCTGCAAGCTCATGAATTTCATGAAAATAGCTATATGGCTTAATCTAACACTGGAAAAGTATTGGACAAGGAAGACTATTACCTTCAGCTAAACCTGAGTTTGTGGAGAAGAGATGAGAATACTTGGTACGCATGTCTGGTTTTGCTTCCCAAGTAGCACACTCAACGGATTGATTTCACCACAAAACTTTGATCAAGGTAACTTCTTTGTTCCTTAGTGTACAGATCTGACGATCAAGAATCTCTACTGGAACTTATTTATATGAGAGGCTATTCTGAATATCTGTACTTTCTAGAGGGACTACAACAGCTAAATCATCCATGCACTTCTTCAACAAGGACATATAGAACACTGGATGAACTGAGGATAAATCTGCGGGTAGCTCAAGCTCATATGCTACCTTCTTAACACGACTCAAAATTCGAAAGAGACCTATATATTGGGAACTAAGCTTCCCCTTTTTGCCAAATCTCTTTACCCCTTTCATGGGCGAAACTTTTAAATACATAAGGTCATCAACCTCAAACTCAAGATCTCTTCTTCTTACGTCTGTATATGATTTCTGATGACTCTGGGATGCTTTCAATCTCTCTCTAATTAACTGGACTTTCTTCATGGCTTCAAACACCATGTCTGGCCTAATCAAAGTAGCCTCACCCACTTCGAACCAACTAACTGGCGATCTATATCTCTGCCCATAAAGAGTTTCAAATGGGGCCATCTGAATACTAATATGGTAACTTATATTATAAGCAAACTCAATCAATGACAAATTCTCATCCCAACTACCTTTGAAATCAAGAACACATGCCCTCAACATGTCCTCTAGAGTTTGAATGGTCCTTTTTGCCTGACCATCTATGTATGGATGAAAAGCTGAACTAAGATAAACTTGGGTACCAAGACCCTTCTGAAAGGCTCTCCAAAACTGATAGGTAAACTGAGATGATGCACATAGGAAATCCATGCAATCTAACCAACTCTCTGATATACAACTTGGCGTAAACTTTAATTGTGTAGGATGTGTGAACTGGCAAAAAATACGCTGACTTAGTCAATCTGTCTACAATTATCTAAATCGAATCATACTGATAACCCGGATGGGGTAATCCAATCACAAAGTCCATATTCACCTTTTCTTATTTCCAAGTAGGGATACCAAACTCTTGCAATGTACCACCAGGTCTTTGGTTCTCTACCTTACCTTGTTGACAAGTTGCACACTTGGCTACGAACTCTGCTATATCTCTCTTCATACCACTTCACTAATAGATTTCCTGCAAGTCATAGTACATCCTGGTAGCACCTGGATAAATGAAATAATGCACACCATGTGCTTCTACCATAATCTGCTACCTCAAATCATCAACACATGGTACACACAATCTTCTTTGGTACCTCAACACGCTATCTTCCCCTTAGGAGAAAACCTCTATCTTTTGGTCTTTAATTGACTCTTTAAGTTTGACCAAACTAGAATCCTCATCTTGCTTCTCTTTCACTTTAGAAACTAGAGAAGATTCGGAACTACTCTAAACCTAAACATTCCCTTCTGCTGAATCAACCAATCTAACACCCAACCTAGCTAATTGATGAACTTCTCAAACTAAATTTTTCTTACCATTCTCCACGTGAGAAACACTGCCTATAGATAATCAACTGAGGGCGTATACCACTACATTGGCCTTGCTCGGATGATACAACACACTCATATCATAATCTTTTAATAATTCTAACTATTTTCTCTACCAAGGATTCAACTCTCTTTGAGTAAACACATACTGTAAGATTTTATGATCCATGAACACATCAACATACACCCCATTAAGATAGTGTCTCCAAATTTTCAAATCAAACACAATAGCAGCTAATTCAAGATCAAGGGTAGGGTAGTTCTTTTAATAAGGCTTACGCTTTCTAGAGGCATAGGCTATAACCTTATCTTTCTGCATTAAAACAAAATCTAGACAAACTCCATAGGCATCACAATAGACAAAAAATCCATTTGTACCACCAAGTAACACTAAAATTGGGGCTGAAGTGAGTTGAGTCTTCAACTCCTGAAAACTCTTCTCGCAGGAATCGGACCCCTGCAACTTAACTTTCTTCTGAGTTAATCTAGACATAAGAGACGCAATAGATGAGAAATCCTTAACAAAACATCTGTAATAGCTAGCTAAACCCATGAAACTTCTAATGTCTGATGGAGAGATAGGTCTAGGCCAATTTCTTACTGCTTCTTTCTTTTAAGGATCAACTTTAATCCCCTCACTGGAAATAATATGATCTAGAAAAGCTACTGATCTTAGCCAAAATTCACATTTGCTAAATTTAGCGAACAACTGGTGATCTTTAAGAGTTTACAATACAATTCTAAAGTGGTCTACATGATCATTCTCACTACAAGAGGAGATGATAATATTATCAATGAAGGCTGCTGGGCCATTGGTAAGACCAAATGACCTAAACTCAAAATGACCATAATGGGTTTTGGAAGCTGTCTTTAGAATATCACACTCCCTTACTCTAAGCTAATGATAGTCGGATCTAAGGTCTATCTTGGAGAAGTAATTGGCACCTTGGAGTTGATAAAATGTGTCATCAATTCTAAGAAGAGGATATTTGTTTTGACTGTGACTTTATTCAGCTGATGATAGTTAATGAACATTTATAAAGAACGATCTTTCTTTTCTCATGAATAGGATGGGAGCGCCCCATGGAGAAACATTGGGCTTATTGAAACCTTTATCTAAAAGATCTTTAAGCTGCTCCTTTAACTCTTTAAGCTTACCTGGAGCCATATAATATAGAGGAATAGAAATAGGTTGAGTATCTGCGAGAAGGCAATACCAAACTTTATTTCCCTATCGATAGGTACCCTTGTCAAATATTTGGGAAAAACATCAAGAAAATCATTGACTACACTGACTAAATGAACTATTGAAGTCACAGACTTAGTGTCTTTGACTCTAACTAGATGATAGTACACCTTTTGGAAATCAACTTTCTAGCTTTAAGATAAGATATGAAATGACTCTTGGGAGACACTAAATTAGCTTTCCACTCAAAGACTGGCTCATTTGGAAACTAAAACTTCACTACTCGGGTGTGACAATCTATAGATGTATAACAGGAATAGAGCAAATCCATACCAAAAATAAGATCAAAGTCAATCATATCTAACTCTATTAGGTCTGCTAACATGATTTTATGAAGGATATTAATATAATACTTTCTATAGATCTATTTAGTAACAACTGCCTCACATACTGGGGTAGAAACCAAGAATGGCTCAGGGATCTTTTCAGGACATATTTCAAATTTACTGCAACTAATAGGGTCACATAAAAAAACTTGACCACCTGAAAGACACGAAGCATACTAGTGACAACATCTCGTGAATCCTCCTGCTCCTGATGGGATGGTAAAGCATAAAATTAATTTTGGTGCTGACCACTATTGGTACTGGATAATGCACCCTAAGAAGGGACTAAGCGACCTAGAGGATCTGGTGCACTAGTAGCCTTAGTCTGGGGATGAATATCTCTGTTCCCCTACTTAGAATGCAGACACTCTCTAATTCTATGACCCAAATTACCACAACCATAACAACCTTTTTGTATCAACATACACTTACCAGGATACTTCTTACATACTTAGTACATTGAGGATGACTGGGTCTTCCACTCATACTATTCTGAGATCTGGACATAGAAGACTTACCCCAATGCTCCTGTTTAGCTCTGGGAGCAGGAGCACTAAATGAAGATGGTGCTGGCATAGATGAATAATTCTAAAAACTTTGAATGATTTTCCCCCTTGATACCTAGTCTGGCCACACTCAAACTGATTGGTTCTAGCCTTTTTATTCCCTCTCTCTATTCCCTTTATCTTTTCTACCTCAATCTATTAAGCATGAATCATCAATCTAGAAAGATCTATGTCTCTAATAAGCATGGCAATCCTAGACTCCTTCAATACTAATCTAGATATTCCAGTAACAAACTTACTCATACTTGCCCTAGGATCAGCCATCGTATCAGGGGCATACTTAGTCAACTAATTAAACTTAAGGTAGTACTCCTTCACTGTCATTGACCCCTACCTTACGTTCACAAATCCTTTATCTTATCTTTCCTTATTTCACATAGAAAGAACCTATCTATAAATGTATTCTGAAATACTTGTCAACTCATAAGAGCTACATTCTCACCTCTATCAGTTTTCCACATAACTACCCAATCATATGCTACATTCTTCAACCAATAGGATACCAACTCTGCACTTTTCTCCTAAAAAATATGCATAATCTGCGTAATCATCTTTACCTCATCTAAATAAAGCTATGGGTCCTCACCTGCCTTTGACCCAAAGAACTCTAGAGGATTCATTCTCATGAAATCTCTAATTTTGGATGCTGCTAAATCACCATTTTATAGAAGTTGGACTGTAGCCTAATAGTTTTCCTAAATATCAGCAGTCACATCTTGGGCCAACGCCTGAAAATTATCCTTAAACTCAGCATGAGATACATTCTTATTCAGAAAATTGGTGGGTTGGGGTGGATGGTTGCCATTTCTGTGGGCGTTGGCTTGACGAGGAGGCATATTCAACTGTCACGTAAGAGCATGCTTTATAAAGTAGATATAGATACTGTAAGCATGATAGATCATAAAATAAAGAGATTATTTCCTAAGGACATCCAGTTGCCTCTTGCTCATAAATGTGGCGCTCTTCACACCTATGATCAAGACTCTACGTAACATGGCTTGTCTAACTCCCTAGGACTCTTAAAAACCTTAGGCTCTGATACCAAGTTTGTAACACCTTGAAACATGGTCTCAAAACATCAAACGATGCTCAAGACTACGAGTAGCCTTAAGCTAATGCTGTCTTCCTTCTACCAAGTCTGAATCTCATAATAAAGAAAATATAGGCATAAGAGTCATACTATATGCAGAAAACTATCTGAATATAATATCTAAAAATAATGTCTGAAACCTCAATACTGAATAACATAAATCAAAACTAACAGTGTAACAAGCCTCTACTACTAATATCTAGAGAGTCACTAAGACAAATCCCCAACTAACTCAAACTATCTGAAAAGAATACTAAATCATCTAAACTAGTAAGATGAAAATAAACTAAATGACTGAGTCCCTGAACTATGAGGACTCACCAACTATTGGGATATAGATGGAGATGCTCGAAATCACTCATGCTGCTAAAACTGAGCACCTAAACCTACATTATGAAATAATGTAGCACATAGACATATATGTGGATTAGTGCTTTGAGGATGTACTGAATATATGGGGGTGAATGCATAAGTAAAACATAACATCAATCATCATCATAGTTTGTAAAAACAATGCATGCTAAATGTAAATAACTCACATAAGCTGGAATATATGAAAACTAAAATCTGTAACCATGAATAGAAAATCATACTTTGTAAATCTAGTGAGTTATAACATTTAGTCCTGAAAGTTGACTGATGTTCTGTCTATAAATCATACTGTCTAAGTATAAAAAAGACGCACTTCTATATCTGAAATCTAAATGCTGTACTCTGTAGCTAATATCTTTTTGTAAAAGCAGAATCTGAATAAAGCTGTGAGCCTTTACACTTAGTTTTCTTAAAAACTTTTCTATTAATATTATTTTTTTCTAAAATCTATAGTCTATAGGATTTAGGGAGGTTTTTCTAACTGATATAAACCATGAGCTATAATTCAACGTCTTATTCCCCTATGAGAAAAACCTCACGATGGAGAGAGGTGTCATACTCTTGCCAAGGAGTATAACCTAATCTAAGTGATCATATCTGTAACTGTCACCCATATAGAAATAGGGATAATCTGATAATCTGTACCTATATTGGCTACGTAGTTCTATAGAAGTTAGGACACGCTAATCCCATACTTTTCGCTCAGTGGTAAATAGTACTCTCTTTAATCTGTATGCTCATTCTGTTGGAAATCCACTTTAAAACTAGCATAAGGATTTATTTTGAAACTAATTATTCTTTTGTCTGATTCAATCTGTAAGTAAAGTAAATCTGATTTATGTAATCTATAATAAATCTGTAAAGTGGATTCCAAATCTTATCTCATGATCAAAAGATCAAATCTTTACTGAAAATCTAAAAATGAGTTGATCATTTGATGCTTAAAGCATATTCATTTATGAAATAATAGTATTCAATATTGGGATAGTAACCCATTCATCAATCTCATGTCAAAACATCATAAAGTTCATGCTTGATATCTTAAAATCTAAAATTTATTGCAATAGGCATGTAAATATGAAAATAGTCATGCAATTCAACTTCTAAAACACTTAAAATATCATAATCTTACAATTAGCAATAATGGGTATAAACCCTAATTTAAAACCAATGTATAATCATTCAAATCATATAAAGAAATAAGAACTTGGTTTTAGGAACAAGGATGAAAGAGGATCCTTGTTCATAAACCCCACATACCTTAATCAATGAAATTTCTAAGAAAGCTTGAACTTGAATCTCTATTTGTGCCTTTAAAGATTAACTCTTGATTATCTTGATTTAGGAACCCTTAATTTTGGGTTTTCTTGAAGTGATAATGGAGGAATTTAATTTCTTGGAGAGTAAACTTTTGAGCTCTAGGATTTTTCTTTGAGAGAGAATGGGTAAAAATAAGCATGAAGTGCTTAGGATATGCTTAATTCCTTGTTTTGGACGAGGGGCTTGGAAATTAACCAAAGTGACCCTTTTAAAATTTAATCGGAATCTGAATTTGCATGCCACCACGATGTGCCAATATAGCGGTGGCTCACTGGAATTCTACAATAGGGAACTGGACATTTTATGCGACGCGGAGCTCCCCCGGTGCACTACTAAAATGCCATTTTGTCCATCACCGTGATATGCCACTATCACGGTGAGCTTCTAGAAATTAAAAATTAGGATATAAGGCTTTACCATGATGTGGGCTTATTGCGTGGGTCTACTGGAATCGGACAATTGCCATTTTGCAAGTCATCATGGCGCGATGCTTCTTCAGTTGGGATATTGCTTTACTAAAAACGCCATAACTTCTCAACTGAGTATCAGATTTAGGCAAATTTGGTATCGATGGAAATCTAATTCAATTTTTTACATAGTGGAGGGTCTAAATCTAGAAAATTTCATATGCAACAAATGTTATTCATTTTTAAAGCTAACCCTTGATATCCTAGGAGCAAAATTAAGCTAGAAAAAAGTATAGGGTATTACAAGGAGACAACTATCCTGATGCTGCAACTGCTAACAGTCGTGATTATGAGCATGTTGGTGCTCAGGAAAAAATAAATACATTTGAAAACACCTTTTGCACAGGTCCCTCTCATCCCTACGCTGGTCAATCCCACCTTCAAGAAAATTCCTCCGTCAATCATCAAGAATCTTTCTTCTAAGGTATGCGTGAATTGATATATGGATCCTTTTCATCCATAAAGCTCAAAAACCCTCTTTTTCATTATAAAGTATGATTTCTATATTGTTGGGTGTTGATGATTATGTTGTTGATATTGGGTGATTCCTAAGATGGAATCTTTATATGTTTTTTTGAATTTCATGATATCATATGAGTTGGAAACATATAAATTTGGTTGTTCATGATGTATAATTTGATGATTTCACCTATGCTTAAGATGTGCATGTAAGGTGTTTGATAAAATGGCTAAGAAACTAGAATTCATGCAATATAGCTAAATTGTGACTAAGTGAAGGATTCATGATATGCCCTTACGTTCCAATGACTTTTATGTTGATAATGTGCCTTGTAAATGTTGTTGGAATAATCATGAACTATTCTTTTGAGATTATGCTATGTTTACTTGCAAATCATACTTATGAACAAGATGCATGATAACCATGCAATCCACATAAACTTCTATGCTATTGGTATGTGTTGCCAATATGATTATGCAATGAACATGATATTAAGATTGTGCAAGTACTTCCATGTGATATGAAATCCTTTCCATGCAATACATTGTTGATAACCATGCTTAGTATGAGATCCCTACTTGTGATATTATAAATTATGGACTCTACTCGTATGATCAAGTCAGTCATGTGTGTCAGTTTCCTTCCATCAAGACCTGGGGGTACTTGTACCCAAAAACTATAGCTATGTGCCTAGAGCCATTTCATGTTTCACGATATCTGAACTCAAGCTATGATTCCATAGACTTCAGTCAGTCATGTGACTCAGGAAAATCTGATGATCTTATTCAGTTGTCAGATATCAGTAATATTCCGCCAGTCAATAGAATTCAGTAAGATTAAGTCATGCACATTCAGTTAGTCATGTCCAATCCCTCCAGATGCGAGTAGAGGTTAGCACTGAGTGAACCCAAGGAAGGGAACTCACCCGCCAGTTTAGGGTGTGATTCTCAGTAGTCATCCTTGTGTTCAAGAACTACGTAGCCAGTGTAGGTTGAGACATCTTAACCCGTTAGATTAGGGTTGATGAGGTGGATTAACCCATCAGTTTAGGGTTTCCACCATTCTCATTGAGTACCTACCAGATAAGGGTCACTCACAGGCTGTCCTTACCCGTGGCATGGTATTGACACCCCTCCAGTCGGGGCAGAGATTTGATCCCAGCTTAGCCATAACGGCATACATGGGGCATGTCAGTTAAACACTACTTCCCATAGTTTCAGTATCAGTCTCAGTAAAAGAAATCAGGGCGTTCTTCAGATTTCAGTATATACAGAACTGTCAGATACAGTCGTCTATGTTATCAGTTTCAGTATCAGTCATGACAGTTATCAGTAAACCATGTATTAGCTTACAGGTCATGCTATCACGTATTCACAGTCCCAGTTTCTATATATGTGTGTTTGCACTCCCACGTTCATATTAGTCAATCAGTGTTGTTCATGCATGAAACCCTTTATGTTCAGCCTACTTTCCTCTTATACTCAGTACTCCAGTTTTACTGATGCATTTGCACTATGGTGCTTTCTTTTCATATTACACCATAGGTTTCGAGACACGAGCTCCGGCCCAGCAGTAGCGGTAGCATTCTAGTCGCAGAGACACAGTGAGTCCTCATTGATTCGAGGATAATATGATTTGATTCATTTATTTATTTCTTTAGTTTAGTTTTACGGAGTTAGTTGGAGACATGTTCCTTCAACTCCTTATTCAGATAGTTTAGAGGCTTTAAAATTTATGTTCAGATTTACATTCAGATTGAGTTGTTTTGGGTATTTTCACCCATATGATTATATTCAGTTGAACCTTATGGCCTTATAGTTCTATGTATTTTGCATTATTATATCATGATTTGTAGTATACAGGTACAGATATCAGTCATGGGTTAGCTTGTGGTTCCTCGAGGTCATGAGCATCATGTAGCATTACGGTTCAGCGAATCGGGGTGTTACATAAATCAACAAGTTAAACCAAAGAGGATAGGTTATTACATTAACAGACTCAAGCTACAAGGATCTACTCAATATGGACAAGTTGTTCTTTATCTGGTGCTACAAAATTTAGCTTTTATCATTGTGGATCTTTAATGTCGCTTGTGTATGGTTTCTGAGCTTTCGCTTCTCCGTATTTCCATAAAAGAGAAACATACCTTTTGTAGAGTAATCCAGTATCAAGGACATTATTTGGTACTTGTAATCCATCACTCAAGTACTCAGCATAAGAGGCAACAAAAGGATCACAATCCTTGCATTATAAAAAAAATAGATAATCCAAATCTTGAAGTTCATGCAAGTGTTGTGAAATTTATGAAATAAAACTAAATCATAATACTTATACTTACAGGCTACCAATGATTTGTTGAGAAATTTCTTCAACATATTATACATCAAATGAATTACCCATTTTATCCTGGTATACTTCAATCGTCGATCAATCAGTACGAACCTTTTGGTCTAAAAAGCCACTCATATCAAGGTGAGTAGCAAATATTTTAGCCAGCTTTTGTATCTCAGACGATAGCTCAGAACATCTCCTTTGCGACATTGTCATTAACTCAGATATACCTCTCTTTTCGAATGAATATAGCCAACACCCAATGAAATTCATCACCATAATTGATTAGGATATATACTTCATTGACCAAATGCCAAGGTAAACCTACTGAAATGCTAAAACCTTTGATGATGTTGATTAAGCAATCCTTATTTTTGGAAACTTCCGGTTGTTGTTGACAATACCTATTGTAGGCATTATTGATGTAAACTTTGTACAAATAATTGTCTGTCGTGTATCTGTATTGTTCTAGTATTTTCAACTAGGAATTCTTTCAGAGGTAGTAAAAAATGACATTGATATGCGGTACATATTATCAAACATTTTGAATTATGTAATGAAAAAATTAATATACAGATGTAATTAAATAAAATGTTAATTAATTGTAATATGTATGAAATTTAAACCTCACCATTCCAACAAGTTTGGGGCTGTGACATCAAATAGAACTAATTCTTTATTCCGGGATGTGCAACAACAAAGTCAAACTTATCAAAACGAAGACTTGATTTGTTCACTTTGTATTGTTCATCAATTTTTTTTCTACATGATGATTTATATGTTTTAATGTAATATTCTTACAATAATAATTGTATAAATCAATATCTTTAAATTTGATTTATGTACCTGCCAGCATGATGCTTTAACAGACCATCGACAATCCATTCTGAATAGTCATTGATCAACTTTGTTAGTTTTTGGAGCCTCGTCTGAGATGTTGAACCTTTCAAACAGAAAATTCTTCCATTCTTCCAGACTGACATGCTCCACTTTTTCTTCTTCTTTAGAAGCAGTTGATAGATTATCAACTGTGATATAATGCTCTTCAGTAGTAGCTTCTGCTATGATATCCACCTGAAAAGCCAGAATTTTCAATGCTAATTCCAGATATACAATAGATTTTTTATCTGTTATAACAGATGAGACTTATGTTGCAACAGATGAATCATCTGTTGGGACAAATTCGAACAGGTAAAATAGACTAGTACGATAATTTTGAACAAATGACCCATACTTTTGTAACATAAGACTCATCTGTTAGTAAAAATTAAAATAGTATGAAAACCTATTTGATTTGCTAAAATAAACGGACATATATTGCAATAGATACCGCATCTAATGCAACATGTTAGACAATAGTTGCAATAGATGTATATATCTTTTTGATAATTTTCAGCAGATGTATCATCTATTAAAAGAGATATGTCCCTATTTTTTTATTGAAACAGATGATGTACATTCACCTTCTTCAGCTCATGCTGCTCTTCTGTGGCCCTTGCACATTGAACAGTAATGCAAGATAAATATAGAGGCATTTTAATTTTGATTTTTTCGATGCTTGATGATGCCTTAGAAATATCTTTCCTTCTCCTCTTAGCCACCTTGATCTCTAGTGGAGTGTATGGATATGAAATCTTCTTTGACAAAATGACACTCCTCTTAGATGTCATTTCCTTTACAAAAGCAGTTAGTGCATTAATTGTAATACCTGTAACTTTTTCCTAGCTTGAAATCATCTCAAGGATGTTAGAACTTTATTTGAAATATGAATCTATTTTTGTACATGTGGTATTTTTAATATTTTTACATTCTATCATATGGAAAATGGTATAAGCTTCCCATCGATATAAAATTTGCCTAAATCTGATAACCGGGTAAGAAATTATGACTATTTCAAGTTCCCATCATAAAACAACGTCATATTGGTCAGTGGCGCTCTGTGCCACAAGTTAAAATGGCAATTGTCCTTTTATAGTGTCTCAGCATGATTTCCTCTGCGTCGCTCTAAAGTTTCAGGTCACAAAAGAAATGGCAATGCGATGGCTCCGCGTCGTGCCATCTCTCAATTTCCCAATTGTCAAAATTCGGAGACACGGCGCCATCACGCTGTGTCGTGCTAGGGGTCCAATTTAAGAAATTTTACTAAAATTAAATAACGCATCCAGGGTTAAAAAGGTCAATTTCCCACCCCTATTTAAGCCTTTTAACACATGATTTAGCCAATTTTTACCCAAAATACACTAGCTTCTCTCAAAAACCTCTCAAGAACAACCTAGGGCTTTTAATAGAAGATTCAATTTCAAGAAAGTTTCACCGTCAGTCTTCACGAAATCACAAACTAAGGTATGTATTGTGTTGATTTATGAATTTCTTTCATCCATAGAGCTCAAGAACCCTATTTTAAATTATGAATAATGATATTCATGCTGTGGGTTAGTTGTAACCATGTTGTTGATATTGGTTGATATCAAAATGAGAATCTTTATGTACTTTTCATGATATTATGTTAACATGCAAGATAAAATCCATGAATTTAGTTGCTTATGATGTGAAGTTGATGAATTCACTTATGACCTAAGTTGTGCATGCAAGGTGGTTGATAAAATGCTTGAAAACATAGAAATCATGCTCTATAGCTTAAGACATAAACTAAATGTGACATGTTTGTCATTCTCCAATGTTTAAATGGTTTCCATACTATCATTGTGAAATATGTATGTTGTCGGAATGCCCATGATATTAGAACATGAGATTATGATATGATTATATGAATTTCCCGTCCATGCTAGATAGTATGATAACCATGTACTTCATGAAATATCTCCCAACTATTATATGATGAATGGTGGACTCTAGTCATGTGTTCAAGTAAGTCATGCTTCATCAGTTTCCTTCTATCGATTCCTGAGGGTAATTGTACCCAAAATATTAGCTGTGTGCTTAGAGCCATGTCATGTTTTCACGATACTCTCAGTTAAGCTATGATTCTTAGACTTCAAAAAGTTTTATGACTCACGAAATCTCCATAATCTCATGAAATCAGTCAGTTGTCAGATATTAGTAGTATTCCGTCAGCCAACGAAATCTTGTAACTCAGTCCATGTTCAGTTCAGTTACTCATGTTCAGTGTCTATTCAAATGGGAGTAGAAATTAGCACCGAGTGAACCCAAGGATGGGAACTCACCTGTTATATGTAGGTGTGATTCTTAGAAGCAATCCTTGCATTCTAGAACTATGTAGCCAGCATAGGTTGAGACATCATAGCCTGCTATACGAGGGTAGATGAGATGGCTTAACTTACTATATAAGGGTTCCTACTGTTCTCACTAGAGTTACTGTTATATTAGGGTTACTCACCTTTTGTCCGTACCAGTGGCTCAGTATAGACACCCTTCTAATCAGGGAACAGATTGGACCCCAATTCAGCTATTATAAAACATATGGGGCATGTTAGTTAGATAACTACTTCCCACAGTCTCAGTAAAAGAACTCAAATAGTTCTTCAGATCTTAGGACTATCAGATACAGTCAACTAATATACAGTAAGGAACTCAGATAGTTCCATCAGATTCAGGACTGTCAGATATATTCACTCATGTTATCAGTTATATTAGTATCAATATGTCATGTTATAAGTATTCAAATTTAGTAATTATGTATTTTCATGCTCATGATAGTTAGTTTGCTATTATTATTGTTCATGCATATGTACCCCATGCATTTAGCCTACCTTACATGCATACCAGTATATTCAAAGTACTAATGCATTCGTGCTATGGTGTCTTATACCATAGATTCTGAGAAACGAGCTCTAGAGCATCAGTAGATTCTAGATATCAGCAGTCAGAGTTAGCAGTGAGTCCTTATCTTTCTAGGACATGAATATTTCTCTATTATCTCATTAGCTAGTTTGTTATTTAGAGTTAGTTGGAGATATGTCCCATCAACTCCTCGTTAAGATAGTTCAGTTAGTTTGAGGCTTTCCAGACTATCATATTTCAGATTTCAATATTTTCAATTTTTGTTTTGGGTATTCTATTACCCCACACAGATGTTATATTATTCAAATTATGTTCATTTTTGAATCTTATGGCCTTTCAGTTCATGTTTCTACATTATTTAGTATTTTATGCAGTATGCAGGTATAGATATCAGTCATGGGTTAGCTTGTGGTACTTTGGAGTCATAAGCACCGTGTAGAATTTTGGGTACCAAATTTGAGGCATTACAAACTTGGTATAAGAGATTAAGGTTCAATAGTGTTCTAGAAAGTCTGAAAGCCGCATCTAGTAGAGTCTTGTACATAGGTGTGTTGCGCGCCAAATTTATGTATAGGAGGCTATGAGATGTTTTAGGAACAGTTTCTCATTCTTCAAGTATTCATATCGTGCCAGTGAGCATAATCTCAAGTCAATCTCTTAGTCTAATCCATCTTTTCTCTTTATTTCAGAACATGCCTCCTAAGAGAAGAAACCAGTCAGCCCTTCAGCCTAAAGAACCTTTGGGAGATCATGTTTGTCATGCGGAGTTTAGGAATGCATTCACTACTCTTGCTCAGTTAGTTGCTGCTCAAAATGAATGACCAGCTATTGTTTCAGCCAACCCAGTGGCTAATTCAGTACAGTCGGGATTCGAGACTTCACCTGAATGAATCCTCCATCCTTTCTTGGGTCTAAGTCAGAGGAGGACCCTCAAGAATTCATCGATTAAGTTCAGAGAGTGACTAACATCAAGAGGTTGACTAATGTTGAGAGTGCTGATCTAGCCATATATTAGTTACAAGATATGGATCATACTTGGTTCAAGCAGTGGAAGTCAGAAAGGCCATATGATACAGGGTCTATAGAGTGGGAGGAGTTTGTCACTGCATTCTTAGATAGATTCTTTCCCCAGGAGCTAAGGTGTTAAAATTCATCAACCTAAGGTGGGGCAATATGATGGTGAACGAGTATTCTCTCAAGTTTAATCAATTATCTAGATACGCCCATTATGTGGTTGCAGACAGCAGGGCTAAGATGAGTAAGTTTGTGTCAAGGGTAAATGATAGCATGTTAAAAGAGTGCAGATCTGCCATGTTGAATAGTGACATAACTTTAGGCTTACAACTCTTGCTCATCAGATAGAGGCGCAGAAGATTACGATGAGGGAGAAGCAAAATAAAAAAGCGAAGACATGTAGTTTTAACTTTGCTTACCCTAAATCAGAAGGAGGAAACCGTTCTTAGTTTCATCCTAAGTCATCATTTCCAACTCCTTCTTCACCCAGTGCTCCAGTTCCTAAGTTTAGAGAGGGTAACAAGGGTTGAGCACCAGGCTCTAAGTCTTAGGGCAGTTTTAACATTGCCCATACCTATTTGCTTTGTTAGACTTGCGGTAAGCACCATCAGTGTATTTGAAGAGCGAGTAGTGGTATCTGTTTCAAATATGGCAAGCTGGGCCATAGGGTCAGAGCTTGTCCTCAGCCAGATCCTCAAGGTCAACAGAATCATCCCGCAGATCAGTATGGTCGCCCCAATCAACAGGGTGCCACCTCCAGTGCTACTAATGGGTAATACCCAAATTATCTTTATGCTCTTCAAACCCGACAGGATCAGAAAAATTCTCCTGATGTAGTTACTGGTACGTTATAGATCTTTCATGTTCATGTTTATGCTTTGCTAGATCCAGGAGCTTCTTTGTCTATTGTTACTCCTTATATAGTAGGCAATTTCAAAATCAGTCCCAAAATTTTAGCAGAGCCCTTTTCTATTTCTACCCCAGTGAGTAAAACTATCATAGCCTGACGGATATACAGGAATTGCCCGATTATGGAATTTCAGAAAGTCATTTTAGTAGATCTAGTCAAATTAGAGATAAATGATTTTGATCTTATTCTCGGCATAGATTGGCTTTATTCCTGCTATGCCATAATCGACTACAACAATAGAATAGTCCAAATTCAGTTTCTAAATAAACCGGTCCAAGAGTAGAAGGGTAGAGTATTTGCTTTCAGAGGTCAGCTTATTTCCTACCTTTGGGCAAGGAAAATGATATCAAAGGGATGTGTCTATCATCTTATTCAAGTTAAGGACACTAGTTCTGAAACTCCCAGTCTTGAATCAGTTCCAGTTGTAAACGAATATTTAGATGTCTTTCTGAAAGATCTTCCAGGAATTTCTCCTGAAAGTGAAATAGATCGGCATTAATCTTCTTATAGATAATCAACTATATCTATTTTGCCCTACAGAATAGCATCAGTAGAACTCAAGAAATTGAAAGAGTAGTTGAAACATCTCTTAGATAAGGGATTCATTAGACCCAGTATGTCCCCGTGGGTTGCACCAGTCTTATTCTTGTGCAAGAAAGACGGTTATCTCAGAATGTGTATAGACTATCGTCAGCTTATTAAAGTTACGGTTAAGAAGAAGTATCTTCTCCCCAGAATTAATGAATTATTTGACCAACTTTAGGGTGCTAGCTATTTCTCTAAGATAGACCTCAAATCCAGCTATTATCAGCTCAGAGTTAGAGAATGTGATATTCCGAAGACAACTTTTTGTACTAGGTATGGTCACTTCAAATTTCTAGTTATGTCCTTTGGTCTTACCAATGCCCCAACCACTTTGATGGACTTGATGAACTGTGTGTTCAAGCAGTACTTGGACATGTTTTTCATAGTTTTCATAGATGATATTTTGTTTTATTCCCACAGTGAGCGAGATCATGCAGACCATCTCAGAATTGTACTTCAGACTCTCAAAGATTATTAGTTGTTCGCCAAATTTAGTAAGTGTGAATTTTGGCTAAGGTCAGTAGCATTCCTTGGTCATATTATTTCTGGTGATAGCATTAAAAAAGATCCTCAAAAGACTGAAGCAGTGAGAAACTGGCCTCGCCCTGTCTCTCTATCAGACATCAGGAGTTTCTTGGGTTTGGATGGCTATTAAAGATGGTTTGTTGAAGGATTTTCTTCTATTTCATCCCCTATGTCTAGATTGACTTAGAAAAAAGTCAAGTTTCAGTGGTCAGATCCTTACAAGAAGAGTTTTCAGTATTTAAAGACTCAACTCACCTCAGCTCCAGTCTTAGCTCTTCCAGATGGTTCAGATGGGTTTGTAGTGTATTGTGATGCGTATAGAGTGGCTTAGGCTATATCCTCATATAGAATGGTAAGGTCATTTCCTACGCCTCCAGTCAGATAAAACCCCAAGAGAATAATTATCCTACTCATGATCTTGAGTTAGCAGCCGTAGTTTTTACCTTAAAGATTTAGAGGCATTACCTATATGGAGTCCATGTGGATGTGTTCACAGATCATAAGAGTATTCAAAATGTATTTTCTCAATCTTCATCAGCGAAGGTGGTTATATCTCTTGAAAGATTATGACATGAGTGTCCTTTATCATCCGAGCAAGGCCAATGTTGTGGCAGACGCTCTCAGTAGGCTGTCCATGGGTAGTGTTTGTCATGTTAAGGCCAGTAAAAAGAAATTAGCTCAGAAAGTTCATCAACTTGCCAGACTAGGCATTCTCTTAGTTGATACAGAAGAGGGTGATGTATAGGTTCATAGTAGTTCAAAATCATCTCTAGTTTCCAAGGTGAAAGAAAATCAAGATAGAGATCCCATCCTTTTCAAGTTGAAAGAGTCAGTCCAGAATCAAAAAATAGAGGTTTTCTCCCAAGGGGTGTATGGTTTCCTACATTGTCAGGGTCTTCTCTTTGTTCAAGGTGTAGATGACTTAAGGTAGAAAATTCTTGCAAAAGCACATGGTGCATGCTACTTTATATATCTAGGTCCCACAAAGATGTAACACGACTTGCGGGAGATCTATTGGTGGAGTGGGATGAAGAGAGATATTGTAGAGTTTGTGGTTAAGTGCTCTACATATTAGCAGGTTAAGATAGAGCATCAGAAGCCTAGTGGTCCCACACAAGAGTTGATTATTCCTACTTGGAAGTGGGAAGAAGTAAACATGGACTTTGTGACGGGTTTGCCTTAAACTCATCATCAACATGATCTAGTTTGGGTTAAAGTAGACAGAATGACCAAATCAACCCATTTTTTTCCAGTTCATACCTCTTATTCAACCGAGGATAATGCCAAACTCTATGTCAAGGAATTGGTTAGATTACATGGTGTTTTACTATCCGTTATCTCAGATAGAGGTTCCCAGTTTACCTCTCACTTCTGGAAAGCGTTCTAAAAGGGTCTTGGTACCCAAGTTCATCTTAGTACAACCTTTCATCCTCAGATAGATGGTCAAATAGAAAGGACCATTTAGACTCTAGAAGATATGTTAAGGGCCTGTGCAATTGATTTCAAGGGAAGTTGGGATGACCACTTGCCAAGTTTGCATACAACAATCGCTATCATTCTAGTATTCAGATGGCTCCATTCAAAGCTTTCTATAGGAGGAGATATAGATATATAATTGGTTGGTTCGAAGTTAGCGAGGCCTCAGTCATAGGGCCAGACTTGGTATTCGATGCCTTAGAAAAAGTCTAATTAATTAGAGAAGGAATCTAGGCTGCTCAGAGCAGAAAGAAGTCTTATATAGATATGCGTAGAAAGGATCTCAAGTTTGAGATTGATGACTATATCTATCTAAAGATCTCTCCCATGAAGGGAGTGAAGAGGTACGACAAGAAGGGAAAGCTCAGTCCCCGCTATGTCGGTCCCTTCAAAATTCTCAGTCATCTTGGCAAGGTAGCTTATGAGCTCGAATTGCCTTTAGATCTAGCCTCAGTTCATCCAGTCTTCCATGTCTATTTTCTCAAGAAGTGAATAGGTGACCCAGTAATTGTAGTCCCTATTCAGAGCATAGATGTTCAGAATAGCCACTCTTATAAAGAGATTCTAGTCAAAATTTTAGACTATCAAACTTGTAGACTAAGGAACAAAGAAGTACCTCTAGTCAAAGTTCTTTGGTGAAATCAGTCCGTCGAGGGAGCTACTTGGGAAGAAGAAGCAAATATGCATACCAAGTATCCTCACCTATTCCCCGCCAACTCAGATCAATCTCAAAGTAATAGTTCTTCTTAAGGTTACTCAGTTTCATGTTCAGTGTTCATCACAAACTTAGTATCAAGTACCATTGCATATTCATTCATGCATTCATGAATTAGTTCAGTTATATAATTATGCATCATACATGTATTCTCATTGTGAGAAAACTTCATTTCTCAGAACGCTCAGTCATACATTGATGAATCAGTTACCTATGCATCAGATATGGATGCTCGGTATGGTATATTCAGCTTATCCGTCATGTCAGTCATGAGATCATGTTTTAGTTATTCATGTTTAGCTTGTTGTATCCCCTCTCTGACAGTCTCATTCAAGGATGAATGTTATCAAGAGAAAGATATTGTAATACCCATAACTTTTTCCTAGCTTGAAATCATCTCAAGTATGTTAGAACTTGCTTTGAAATACGAATCCAATTTTGTACACGTGGTATTTTAAAGATTTTTTCTTTCTATCATGTGAGAAATTTAATAAGATTTCCACTGATATAAATTTCACCTAAATCCGATAACCGGGTAAGAAATTATGACTATTTCAAGTTCCCATCATAAAACAGCGCTATATTGGTTAGTGGCGCACCGCGCCATAAGTTAAAATGGCAATTGTCCTTTTCCAGTGTCTCAACATGATTTCCTCCATGTCGTGCCAAAGTTCTAGGTCATAAAAAAGGGGCAACATGATGGATCCACATCGCGCCATCTCTCATTTTCCTAATTGTCAAAATCCAGTGACACGGTGCGACAGCGCCGCGTCGTGCTAGGGGTCCAATTTGATAAATTTTACTGAAATTAAATGACGCATCCAGGATTAAAAGGGTCAACTTTCCACCCCTATTTAAGCCCTTTAACACGTGATTCAGGCACTTTTCACCCAAAATGCACTAGTTTCTCTCAAAAACCTCTCAAGAACAACCTAGGGCTTTTCATAGAAGATTCAAATTCAAGAAAGTTTTGCCGTCAATCTTCACAAAATCACGAGCTAAGGTATGTGTTGTGTTGATTTATGGATTTATCTCATCCATAAATCTCAATAACCCTATTTTAAGTTCTGAATTATGATATTCATGTTGTGGGTTAGTTGTTACTATGTTGTTGATGTTGATTGGTTTCAAAATGAGAATCTTTATGTGCTTTTCATGATATTATGTTAACATGAAAGATAAAATCCATGAATTTAGTTGCTTATGATGTGTAATTTGATGAATTCACTTATGCCCTAAGTTGTGCATGCAAGGTGGTTGATAAAATACTTGAAAGGGATGAACCGAGTGAACCCAAGGATTGGAACTCACCTGTTATATAAGGGTATGATTCTTAGAAGAAATCCTTGCATTTCAAAACTATGTAGCCAGTATAGGTTGAAACATCACATCCTGTTGTATGAGGGTAGATAAGGTGGCTTAACCTGCTATAAAGGGTTCCCACCATTCTCACTAGAGTTACCTATTATATTAGGGTTACTCACATTTTGTCCTTACCAGTGATGCGGTATTGACACCCTTCCAATCAGGGCATAGATTGGACCCCAATTTAGCTATTATAGCGCATATGGGGCTTGTTGGTTAGATGAATACTTCCCATCGTCTCACTATCAGTCTTAGTAAAAGAAGAGTAAAATAACTTAAATATTTCTTCAGATTTCAAGATTGTCAGATACAGTACGAAACTGAGATAGTTCCCTTAGATTCAGGACTGTCAGATACAGTCACTCATGTTATTAGTTATATCAGTATCAGTATGTTATGTTATCAGTATTTAGATTTAGTAATTATGTATTCTCATGCTCATGTTAGTTAGTCTGCTATTATTATTGTTCATGCATATGAATCCCATACATTTAGCCTACCTCATATGCATACCAGTACATTCAAAGTACTGACGGGTTTGTGCTATGGTGTCTTATACCATAGGTTCAGAGACACGAGCTCTAGAGAATCAGTCGATTCCAGATATCAGTAGTCAGAGTTAGCAGTGAGTCCTCATCCTTCGAGGAGATGAACATTTCTCTATTATCTCATTAGCTAGTTTGTTAGTTAGAGTTAGCAGGGGACATGACCCATCAACTCCTCATTCAGACAGTTCAGTCAGTTAGAGGTTTTCAAGACTATCATGTTTTAGACTTCAGTATTTCAATTTTTGTTTTGGGTATTATTTTACTCCACACAAATGTTATATTATTCAGATTATGTTCAGTTTTAAACCTTATGGTCTTTCAGTTAATGTTTTGCATTATTTAGTATTTTATGCAGTATGTATGCACAAATATTAGTATGGGTTAGCTTGTGGTCCTTCGGGGTCATGAGCACCGTATAGCATTTCAGGTACCAGATTTGGGGTGTTACATTAATAGCATTAATCACTCCATCATGTTTCACCTTGTAGTCATGATATTTGCCTGTAGAACATGCGCTAGATGTGGCACAATCTGGAGAAAAATCTGTATAACCAGTATTATCATAATCATAATGGCTTGTTGTTTCAAAAACTGTAAGAGTAGCATCATTAGCCTTAACAACAATACCACTACAACTACCACTACCACTACCACTACCACTACTACTACCATCATTAACAACAACAAGCCCACCCTTCAAAATTGTTTTTCTTGTGATGGCTGTTGGTCTAAACAATTCCATTTTATTCCATGAATGACCTTAGGGACCAATAAAGTTAGCACAAATTGTAAAGTAATAAAAAATGACATCTTCAACTCTCGATTGGTCGGAACAATCCACGGATGGACAAGCTTAAATAAATTAGTACATATATTAGAATGATGATGAAATCACTTAAAATAATCATTAATTAAAACAAAAACTTGATTAAAATTAGAGGTACTGCTTCCTTCGGGGGATTGAAAAGATAAAGAAATTTTGTATTTTTATCAGTTTTGGCCGACAACCATCTCAGGATTATTGGACAGGAAACTTTTTCCTGGTAGTTCACTTGTTGTCTCAAATAAGGAATGACTTTAAATGCCCAAGCCTATAACATAATGCCAATAAATCAAAAGCATTATTGAATAAAAAAATGAATCATATCATGATAAAAGAAATATTTACCATGAAGGCCCATGGAAATCCATATAAGTTGACTGTTTTTGGCATTAACAGAGTCAACAAATATTTGAAAGTCATTTTGAAGCTTTCATAACCCCAAGGTAGCTGTTAAATACCTGAAGATTCTCGGAGAGATTTATTAAACTGAGGCTTATGTTATTGTTAATGTCTCTCTCCCAATGAATATTATGTACAAACCAAACCAAGCATAATGATTGCTTGTACTTCTTTGAAAGTCCTTCACCTTTAACCACTTCTATCAAATTTTGTTTTTAAAGCTTGAACCAATAGTGGACACATGGTCATCACGATCACTCGACTTGACTTTGCTTTTTTTTGGGTGTGCAGGGTGCTTTTTTGGGGTTACAATAGGTATAAGTTGAGAAGGAGAAGGAGGATAATATTTTAGTGTGGTAACTATGGTAAACTCCTTCCAACCAAAACAAACAGGCATGCCATAGTAATTTATCCACACCTCATCCGTCTTATCTTTGTTTTCATACATAAGCCCACGCTTGAGAAGATCATGTACCATTTTCATTTGGAAACGAGCATTGTTTTCCTCCGACAAATCAATATATTTCCCAAAGCAACTTTCCCTAAAATAAGAATCCAATTTTTTTTCTGAAAGTATTTTTTGAAGGAGTCAAAAGATTTTCCCATGGATGACTTAACCACAAAATTACCTATTAAATCTGTGAAACTATTGCACTGTATTCTCACAGGATAACAATCAATGCTGAAGGTTTTGACCAACTCTTTGGAAGAAGGGCTATTAGCATTTGGATCATCTTTTTTGAAATATTCCTCCCCCCCGTGTTCATTTTATTCTACTCTTGATTGAGATAATGCTTGTAGAGCAAGCTCATAGAGTGGTGGATATAGCATAGCTTCTTTAATTATTCCTTTACTTGGACTTGATTCGGTTTCTTTTCTTTTGGGAGCCATATTATCTTCAATTAATAGGAAAATAAAATATATTATAATTGATTAATGCATCATTAAAAAAGGATAACAGTAAATCTAACATGCATAACAGTAAAATAATACTTCCACAGACCACACATCTGTTGCACCAGGTATGTTATCTGTTGTAAAATATAACCGACCTATTGCAATGAATGAGTAAACCGTTGAAAACAATAAAAATAGAACACTAATGCAATACCCTACAAAATCCAAACCAATATTAGTGCTATGTTTCAAGCTTATGCATAGTACATCATGGTTATTTTATAGTTTTATGAGTAAGTTACATGTATATTACGGATTCAAATAACTCCTAGCTATCAGACAGATCAAAACATTCCTTACCGACTAAATTCTTGAGAAGGATATTTCTATATTCAACAGATAGATAATTGAATTAGCTTTCCAATGATACTAATTTCGCTCAAATCCAACATCGGAGCAAAACGTTATATCTATTTTACTCCAGCATGTCATCCTGGCAACTGAGTGACGACATATCTGACGGGCCATCACATATCTGACAACTTTTCAGCCTAAGTCGTCAGACTTAGGAAGAAACCCATCAATTCCAGCATCTAAGTGACGACCTGAGCTGACGGGCCATCACATATCTGACAGTTTATCAGTCTTGGTCGTTAGCTGAAAATTTCAGCAACTGGGAAGTGATTTTGTAGGGGTATTTTGGCCTTTTCCCTCACCCCAAACCTTAACCTCACGACATAAAATTCCAAAAACCCGTACTTAGCTATTGTGATTTAGTTTTAAAAGCTCTTAACCCTCTTTGTTCCCAAGAGAAAACTTAGGGTTTCTTCTCAATTAACTTCAAGACCCCATCACACTCCCTACAAGGTAATCAAGAATTAAGATTCCCAATCCAAGAACATTTAAGAAAGGTCAATTCCCTTTCAAGATTCAATCTCTAAGGTATGCATAGTGTTCATTCATGGATACCTTTCATCCATGAAGTTCAAGAATCCACTTTTAACTCATATACCAAGATATTTATGTTATGGATTGATTATGACCTTGATTATGTTGTTGTATGATTCCAAAGATGGAATCTTTATGTGATTATATGAAACTATGTTGTTATGTGAGTTGAAAACTATGAATTTATTTGGTGATTATGGGTTACTTTGATGGTTATGCCTAAGCCTTAGTTTGTGCATGCAAGCTGTTTGATAAATTGTCTAAAAGTATAGAAATCATGTTCCATAGCTTAATTATGACTAATTGATAAATACATACTATCCATTTATGTTCAAAGTGACTTCCATGCTATTGTTGTGTATTGATATTATTGATGGAGTGCTCATGAGGTTAGATGGATGAATTTATGACATGATTATATGCATTCCTACCTATGTACAATATTGTGATAATCAAGTACTTCATAAAATCCCTAAATTATTGTAGTATAGCTTGTTAAGGTTGGTCATGTGTTGAAAAAATGTCATGTCTTGTCAATTTCCTTCTATCAAGTCCTGGGGGTATTTATACCCAAAAAATATTATTGTTTGCCTAGAGCCAGTGTCATGTTTCATGTTACTCTCAGTCAGTCCTCAGATCTCAGTAGCATTCCGTTAGTCAACAGAACTTAGTGAACTTAGTTTAGCTCCTCTAAATAATACAATTAGTATCAGTTTAGTTTAGTTAATCAGTTCAGTGTCTATTCAGTTGGGAGTAGGATTAAACACCGAGTAAACCCAAGGATGGGGACTCACCTGTTATTCAGTAAAGGGTGTGATCCTTAGAAGCAATCCTTGTGTTCCAAATCTACATAGCCAGCATAGGTTGAGATGCACCCTATGCATTTAGGGTTATATACATCTCATTTGGGTTACCTACCAGGAGGGGTTGACGGAAGAGCTCCCTGTTAGAGAGGGTATACTCAAGCTAGTCCTTACCCGTGGCATGGTATTGATACCCTTCTAGCTGGGGTTACAGGTTGGACCCCACCAGTTCAGTTTTGAGGCATGTTGGTTAGATTATTACCTCCCATAGTCTTAGTTTTAGTCTCAGTCTCAGTAAAAGAACTCATATAGTTCTTCAATTTCAGGACTATCAGATACAATCAACTCAGTACATTATAGAACTCAAGTAGTTCCATCAGAATATAGACTGTCAGATACAGTCACTTAGTATCATCTATATATCAGTTATTGGTAACTCATGTTATATATAAAGAAGTGTTAGAGTTCATCAATCTTAGACAAGGTACCATGAGCGTATAAGAGTACTCCTTTAAGTTCACTCAGTTAGCCAAGTATGCTCCCCATGTAGTAGCAGATAGAAGATCCAGTATGAGTAAGTTTGTGTTAGGGGTATCAGGTAGAGTGGTTAAGTAGTGCAGAACTGTGGTGTTGATTAGCGATATGGACATATCTAGGATTATGGTTTATGCCCAACAAATAGAGGAGCAGAAGCTTAAGAAGAAGAAGAGAGAAAATAAGAGGGCCAGAACAGGTAGTTATAATTTTTCTCAGCCAGGGTTGCAAGGTGGTAACCGTTCTTAGCATAGTCAGAAGTTTTTAGTCCAAGCCCCCTTTTCAGCTAGTACACCAGGATCCAAGGCTTAGGGTAGTGAGAGCAGGGTTTTTACTGATCTAATTTGCAAAGAGTGTGGTAAGTATCATAAAGGGGTGTGTAGAGCTGACAATAATGTGTGTTTTAAAATTAGCAAAGTAGGTCACAAAGTTTGAGATTGTCCTAAACTCGATCCTCGAAGTTAGCATGGTTATTCATCACTTAGTTTGATCTCCCAAAATGGTAGGGTGCCAATTCCAGTGTTATTTATGGGCAATGGCCAAACAGACTTTATACACTTTGGTCCTGGCAAAATCAGAAAAGTTCTCCTGATGCAGTTACTGGTATGTTACGGATCTCTCATTTATAAGTTCACAGTTTTTTAGATTCATGAGGTTCTTTTTCTTTTGAAACCTTGTATAGCAGTTAAACTTTAGGGTTAGAAAGTCAAGCCTTCAGATTCTAGTTATTGTTCCAGTATGTATAGATAATCAATAAAGGAAGATGATTCCTAACCTATTCCTGCCTTAGTGTAAAGTTTCATTCTATAGCCATCACGATATTTATGCATGCTACCCATTTTAGTTCCATGAATATAGCTTGTATCTATATGCTTCTCATAGAATAGTTTGTATTTCAAGTTTCTAGTATGAGGAATTCCAGTTCACTCAGTGTTACAAATCATTTCCCATGAACATAGAAATTCCTGGCTCAGGTCATGCAGCTCATGACTTATGTACTCATGTCATGTTTTACAGTATGTCCAACCCACATGACATATGCTCCTCCCCTAGTGATTAGCCAAACTCAGCTTATGCCATGTATACTATCAGTTTAGATTTCTTGATAAATCTGTGACATTGACGTTCTATCCCCTCATTCCTTAAGTACAACATCAATTTAGTAATTGATATTTTGTAAAGGACTCAGATATTCCTACGGGACCATGGCTATCTGTTATCAATTACTTAGCCATTAGGATTCAGTACTTTTATATAAGTATCAGCCTCAGATACTAGAATTTGGTACCTGTTTGATTCTCAATTACAGACTTAGTTACTATCTGTAATACCCCTCAAAGTCCTCTTCCAGTCTGAACCTTAGAGCGTATTCAGTAAAGCAGGAATCTGAGTGTAAAAGTTTCAGAAGTGTCTTTCCATGTATGAAATACTTTGAATTATATGGAATTTCCCTAATTTCTACTTTTTTTTATGTAGAGCATTGAATAAGCTTTCCATAGATACCAAATTTTCCAAAATCAGACACTCGGGTGAAGAGTTAGAGCCATTTTAGTGAGATAGTGTGCCATTAGGCACTTTAGCGCATCACGGAGCCAGCCAAAATGGAAAATTTTAAATTCTAGTGATCCTATATTATTTCACCACGTCGCGGTATAGTTCCAGTTCGCAACTAAGTTGGCAAAGTAATCCCCACCACGGCGCGCCGTCCTACAACTTCCCAATTGTCCAATTTCTAGTAAGCTGGTGCGATTATGGTGTGAAGCGCCAACATAAAAATTGGGATATTTTAGTTTAAATCTCCAAGGTATTTTTGGTCTTTTCACCTTATCCCAGCCTCTATATATACCCAGCCAAGGGCCTTTAGTATCATTTTCTCTTCCACTACCAAAAATTAGGGTTTCCAAAAATCAAAATCCTTTTCTTCTTCTTCAATAAAAAATCAAGAAAGATCTAGAGAAATAAAGAAATCTTCCGAAGGCTTTCAAGAAAAGATTTTTCCCAAGGTATGTAGATGTTGATTCTTGGGCCCCGTTCATCCAAGAAGCTCAAGAACCTTTTTCTAAATATAAAGATTTTATGTTTGTGAGATTCCATGATTTGTATGAGTTGAAATTGATGGTCCATGTGTTTTTGAGTTTTGATTCATGTTTTTTTACAAGATTTATGGGCTTTGACCCTAGTATGGAATTTATATGATGTAGAAACAGTTGAATAAGCGGAGCATGTCCCTCATAGGTTGGATGAAAAGCTTAGGTGAAGCATAAGGGCCATTATAGTATGTGGAATAGGAAACCCCAAGTTGTGAGCTAGTCCATGTATGCCTAGTGTTTGATAAAATGCCCAAGTGAATGAATTATTCCATGATAGTATGAAATCCCCAAGTAGGTGTAAACCTGTACTTTTTTAGTGTTGTTAAAAAAACTTAATGAACAAGTCGACATATGATGGTTTTAAATTCCCCAATGATGTGCTCTTTGTTATATGCTAAGCTTTTAATGCATGCTAAGTAGTTAGCAAGTAAGTTGTGACATGATAGTATGAAATTTCCCCAAATCATGTGGTATCAAAATATATGTCAAGACTGATATGGGTATGAAGTACTTGATGTAAGACCTTGTTGAATGGGGTATAATTTAATAGCATGTGTTCACTGGGCTAGTATATGATGGTGAACTAATGTTGATGATCCTTAAATGTTTGGAGTGATCCTTTAGTGATTGTGATGATGAATAGAGGTCTATGTTTCCTAAATTCTTGATGCGATGCCATAAAGATTGTGAGGGGGAAAGTATGTTATGATTCCAAAATGCTTAAAGTGACCCCTTGGCAAATGTGATGATGAGTAGACGTTTGCGATCCTTAAATGCTTAAGGTGATGTCTTAATGATTGTGGGAATGAATATATGATATGATTCCTAATTGCGTTAAAAGATGCCTTAGTGGTTGTAATAGTGCATTAATGATTGTGATGATGAATGGATGATTGTGATGATGAATGAAAGATTATGATGATAAATGAATGATTATGCTTTACTTTTATGTTATCGAGTCCTGGAGGTATTCATACCCGATAATAGAGCTATTGTCTAGAGCCCGTGTTAGTTTCTCAATAATTCTAGTAGATCCATGATTCTCAGAACTCAGTGAACTATAGAACTCTGTGTCCTCACTTAATTGCAGAACTTAAGAAAGCTTAAAAATCTTAGTAATCTGAGTTATCTCTAAAATCTCTGTATCATTAGTAATCCAGCCTCAGTCCTATAATCAGCTTAGATTTAATAGTATGTAAGTATTCAATTCTAATTTCGGTACTGACTGAATAAACTATTCAAATTCTGTGTCGTCAGTCAGATACCATGATTCAATTCCATTTCTATCAGATATAGAACTATGTGATTTCCGTGTGACTCAATCAGATCTTTTGAGAAACATGATCAGTATCAGATTTAATTAAGTTTGTTTTTAGTTAAGAATTCAGTTCAAAGTATTTCAGTTTGGAGTAGAAACTAGCACCGAGCGAGGAAAAGAATGATGGCTCTTCCCATTAATGAGAGAGGCTAGAGTCGTTAGTAGCAATCCCTGAACTCCAGAACTGCATAGCCAGCGTAGGATATAGGAGTCACCGTCCGTAAAGGTTTTCACCTCCAGAGGGAGAGTATTTGACTATTATATTGCCTTAGGTCGACTTCCTCGTAAGGGACATCCGTCAGAAAGGATTGACCAAAGAAAGGTCTTTACCCGTGGCACGGTATTGACACCCTTCCAGCTAGGGTTACAGGTTGGACCGCACCTGTGGTAGGTTGGGGCATGTCAGTTAAGTAACTACTTCCCACAGTTTCAGTTATAGTTTCAGATTCAGTCTTAGTTTCAGTATCAATTTTCAGAAATCAGGACTGTCAGGTACAATCATCTATCTTTATGAAAAATTCAGACAGTTCCATTAATTCATGGACCGTCCATCAGATAGGCTTGGTCTTATATACAGTTATTTGATATCATATTCAGAGATATACCGTTAGACAGGTTTGATCATAGTATCAGATTTCTCTTAAGTATTCTTGTTGTTAGATTCAGATATAATCATATTTCTTATAAGTGATAAAAGCTTCCGAAATCATCTATTAGAAAAGTTGATCTCTAATTTTGTCAGTCAAAAACATTAAACTCATAATTCAATCCTGGATGTAAGTATATATCAATCGTCAGTTATCAGTACAGATGTGTCAGTAGTGAGTTCATTTTGCAGTAAAGTGGTACCTGAGTTTTAGTTGCTACAGTTGTGATGATTGTGCTCATGGTCTGTACATTTAGGTATATGTTCTCGTGTGATATTTTCATGATTATTCAGTTTAGATATTGTGCATGCAAGAGCCCCTACATTTAGCCTTTCCCCATCTACATATGCGGTACATTACTGTACTGATACATTTACGCTATGGTGTTTTATTTGACACCATAGGTTCAAAGGCACAAGATTCAAAGTATCCGCAACAATTCAGTCCCAGTTAGCAGCAGTAAAAGTGAGTCCTCTTCTTTCAAGGACAAGTCTCAATTTACTATATTATATTAGATTTTGTTTATATTTTTTAGTTAACGGAGTTAGTTGGGGACATGTCCCATCAACTCCAAAGTTCAGACAGTTTAGAGGTTTTTCAGATGAATGTATTAGTATTCAGTTTTGAGTATGTATAGATATGTTGAACCTTATGGATAGTTTCTGCATTTATTTTAGATATTATGCGGTTTACAAATACAAATATCAGTAAAGGGGTTAACTTGTGGTCCTTAGGGGTCATAAGCACCGTGTGACCTCTCGGGATGGGATCTCAGGGCATTACAAACTTAGTATCAGAGCCTAAGGTTCAAGAGTGTCCTAGGGAGTCTGATATTCTGCATCTAGTAGAGTCTTGTGCTTGGGTGTATAGTGCACCACATTTATCTACAAGAGGCTACATGATATTCTTAGGAGCAGTTTCCCTTCTTTCAGTATACAGATCATGTGAGTGAGCATAAGCTTAAGTTGATTCACAGTCTAATCCACTTATTTCTTCCAATTACAGAGTATGTCTTCTGGCAGAGATTGTCCATGGGGTTGATGATCAGCCCCCTCAGCTAGTAGATCCTAAGAATGAGAGTGTGTCATATGCAGAGTTTTGGGCAGCTTTTCAGGCACTAGCCCAAGCTGTGACTAATGTTTAGTGCAATCGTCAGGCTACAGCCCCACCTCAGCAAGATGGGAATTTTGCCAAAGCCAGGGTTAGAAATTTTATGAAAATGAACCCGCCAGAATTCTTTGGGTCGTAGGTGAGGACCCACAGTTTTATCTAGGGGAGATGAAGAAGATTACCTAGATTATGCATTCTTCTGAGGAGGAGTGTATGGAGTTAGCATCTTATAGGTTGAAAAATATTGCTCATAGGTGGGTAGTGATATGAGAGAAGAGTAAAGGGGAGAATGCAGCTTCTGTGACTTGGATAGAGTTTTAGAGTGCCTTTTTAGATATATTTTTCCCACTAGAGATGAGAAAGGCTAAGGTAGAAGATTTCATGAACCTAAGGCAATGTTCTATGACCGAGAAAGAGTATTGTCTTAAGTTTAACCAATTAGTTAAGTATGCTCTTGACTT
Source organism: Capsicum annuum (assembly GCF_002878395.1). Lineage (NCBI taxonomy): Eukaryota > Viridiplantae > Streptophyta > Magnoliopsida > Solanales > Solanaceae > Capsicum > Capsicum annuum. The sequence continues at coordinate 182,273,840 of NC_061116.1, forward strand.
GGTGGCTGACCTTAGAGCGAGTATGAGTAATTTTTTATCTGGGGTATCGAGTTATGTGTTGAAAGAGTGTAGAGCTACTATTCTTAATAGAGATATAGAACTTTCTAGGATAATAATGCATGCATAACAGATTGAGGCAGATAAGATAAAGGAAAAAGAGAAAGTGAGTAAGAGAGACAAGATAGGTAGTCATGGTTTCTTGCAGTCAAGGTCCTAGGGTGGTAGTAGTTCTCAGTATGGTCGGAGATTTTTATCCCCAGCTCTATCTTTAGCTAGTGTACCCGCACCTATGTTTGGGGGTGTTCGATCTGAAGGAGCGTCAAGCTCCAAAGCTTATAGTAGTGCTAGTGGTGTTTGTACCTATCCACATTGTGGAAAGTGTGGTAAGTGCCACCGAGGTATGTGTAAAGCCGGTAGTGATGTGTGCTCTAGATGTGGTGAGCCAGGCCATAGAATGCAAGAATGTAGAGTGTTGACTCAAAGGGGTAGACTTCATGCGCTTTAGGCTCTCCATGATCGGGAAGGATTCCCTGAAATAGCCGGGTATGTTATGAGCCCTTCATCTTTATGATATGTATTGTTAGATCCCTTGCTTCCACTTTGAGCTTATATGCTAGTATGAGTCATGCACGAGTTTCTAATCTTAGTCGGTCAGTCATGACCTAGTCTGTAGGTGCCCCATTCACTACCCTAGTATTTTAGCGAGGTGTGTTTAGAGGGACATAGAGTCACAAGGGGGAGTTACCCCATAGTATTATGATGTTGCATGTCATTAGACTCATTCAGATGCATCTTTAGATCCTCCTTAAGTAGTTAACATCAGTTGTCATTGCATTTTCAGCCATGCCCTCGAAAGTCAGTTCAGTCAGACATTCATGTATTAGATAGTACATTCAGTAGAAATAGGTTCAGCTTATCAATGTGTTCAACTATGCATTCATGAGATCATCCCAGTTATGAGTCTATACATTAGACATGCATGTGTGTTATGAGAATTCAACTATGAATAGATTCAGTCGTGTATTCTATGCCGTAGATATGAATCATGCCCAGTGTGGGAACTCAATATGTCAATCGTTCTAGTTTGTAGTCCTGTTATGAGATGTTTTTGTTTTTTTGAGTAAGTTTTTTTGATCCGTATTCTCATTCTATCAAGCGACATTCGAGGATGAATTTTCCCAAGGGGGAGATAATGTAATACCCTGCAAAGTCCTCTTCTAGTTCGAGCCTTAGGGTGTATTCAGTAAAGTGGGAATCCGAGTCTGAAAGTTTCAAAAGTGTCTTTCGAGTATGAAATACTTTAAGTCATGTGGTATTTCCCTAATTTCTACTTTTTATCATGTAGAGCAATGAATAAGCTTTCCATCGATACTAAATTCGCCCAAATCAGATACTCAGGTGAAGAGTTAAAGACATTTTAGTGAGACAGTGTACCATCTGGAACTTTAGCGCATCGGGGAGCCACACAAAATGGCAATTGTTAAATTCCAGTGATCCTCTGCGATTCCACTGCATCGCGGTATAGTTTCAGTTTGCAACCAAGTCGGCAAAGTGATCTCCACCGCGTTGCGCCGTCCTACAACTTCCCAATCGTCCAATTTCCAGTAAGCTGGCGCTATTGTGTTGCATCACACCAGCATGAAAAATTAGGATTTTTTAGTTAAAATCTCCAAGGGCTTTTTAGTCTTTTCACCTTATCCCCATCCTCTATATATACCCGGCCAAAGGCCTTTAGTATCATTTTCTCTTCCACTTCGAAAAATTAGGGTTTCCAAAAATCAAAATCCTCTTCTTCTTCTTCAACAAAAAATCAAGAAAGATCTAGAGAAATCAAGAAATCTTCCGAAGGCTTTCAAGAAAAGAGTTTTCCCAAGGTATGTAGATGTTGATTCTTGGGTCCCGTTTATCCAAGAAGCTAAAGAACCTTTTTTTTTAAATATAAAGATTTTATGTTTGTGAGATTTCATGATTTGTATGAGTTGAAATTGATGGTCCATGTGTGGTTGAGTTTTGATTAATGTTTGTTTACAGGATTTATGGGCTTTCACCCTAGTATGTGAAATTTATATGATGTTTGTGATGAGCCCTCTTGAAGTTGTTTTCTGTGTGATGTGTTCATGAAGTTTTGGTGTAGAAACGGTTGAATAAGCGAAGCATGTCCCTCATAGGTTGGATGAAAAGCTTAGGTGAAGAATAAGGGCCATTATAGTATGTGGAACAGGAAACCCTAAGTTGTGAGCTAGTTCATGCATGCCTAGTGTTTGATAAAATGCCCAAGTGAATGAATTATTTCACGATAGTATGAAATCCCCAAGTAGGTGCAATCCTGTACTTGTTTAGTGTTGTTGAAAAACCTTAGTGAACAAGTCGAGATATGACGGTTGTAAATTCCCTAATTATGTGCTCTTTGTTATATGCTAAGCTTTTAATGCATTCTAAGTGGTTAGCAAGTAAGTTGTGACATGATAGTATGAAATTTCCCTAAATCATGTGGTATCCAAATATATGTCAAAACTGATATAGGTATGAAGTACTTGATGTAAGACCTTGTTGAGTGGGGTATAATTTAATAGCATGTCTTCCCTAGGCTACTATATGATGGTAAACCGATGTTGATGATCCTTAAATATTTGGAGTGATCCTTTGGTGATTGTGATGATGAATAGAGGTCTATGTTTCCTAAATGCTTGATGCGATGCCGTAAGGATTGTAAGGGGGAAAGTATGTTATGATTCCGAAATGCTTAAAGTGACCCATTGGCGACTATGACGATGAGTAGACGTTTGTGATCCTTAAATGCTTAAGGTGATGTCTTAATGATTGTGGGAATGAACATATGATATGATTCCTAATTACGTAAAAAGATGCCTTAGTGGTTGTGATAGTGTATTAATGATTGTAATGATGAATGGATGATTGTGATGATTAACGAAAGATCGTGATGATAAATGAATGATTATGCTTTACTTTTATGTTATCGAGTCCTGGGGGTATTTATACCCGACAATAGAGCTATTGTGTAGTGCCCGTGTCAGTTTCTCGATAATTCTAGTTGAGTTATGATTCTCAGAACTCAGTGAATTATAGAACTCTGTGTCCTTAGACAATTGCAAAACTTAAGAAAGCTTAGAAATCTCAGTAATCTTAGTTATCTCTGAAATCTCTGTATCGCTTGTAATTTAGCCTCAGTCCTATAATCAACTCAGATCTAATAGTATGTAAGTGTTCAATTCTAATTTCGGTAGTGACCGAATAATCTATTCAAGTTCTGTGTCATCAGTCAGATACCATGATTCAATTCCATTCTGTCAGATATGAAACTATGTGATTTTTGAGTGACTCAGTCAGATCTTTTGAGAAACATGATCAGTATCAGATTCAATTCAGTTTATGTTCAGTTAAGAATTCTATTCAAAGTCTTTCAGTTTGGAGTAGAAGCTAGAACTGAGCGAGGGAAGGAATGGTGGCTCTTTTCGTCAGTGAGAGAGGCCGGAGTCATTAGTAGCAATCCCTGAACTCCAGAACTACGTAACCAGTGCAGGATATAGGAGTCTCCATTAGTAAAGGCTGTCATCTCTATAGAGAGAGTATTTGACTATTATATTGCCTTAGGTCGACTTCTTGGTAAGGGTCATCCGTCAGAGAGGATTGACCAAAGAAAGGTCTTTACCTATGGCACGGTATTGACACCCTTATAACTGGGTTTATAGGTTGGACCCCACCTATGGTAGGTTGGGGCATGTCGGTTAAGTAACTACTTCCCATAGTTTTAGTTACAGTTTTAGATCCAGTCTCAGTTTCAGTATCAATTTTTAGAAATCAGGACTGTCAGGTATAGTCATCTATCTTTATGAGGAACTCAGATAATTCTATTGATTCATGGACCATCCGTCAGATAGGCTTGGTCTTATATACAGTTATTTGATATCATATTCAGAGATATGACATCAGATAGGATTGATCATAGTATCAGATTTCTATTGAGTATCCTTGTAATTAGATTCAGATATAATCATATTTCTTATCATTGATAAAAGCTTCCAAAATTATCTATTAGAAAAGTTGATCTATAATTCTATCAGTCAAAAACATTAAGCTCAGAATTCAGTCCTAGATGTAAGTACATACCGATCCTCAGTTATCAGTATCAGATGAGTCAATGATTCAGTATCTCAGTGTCAGTATTAAGTTCATTCTGAAGTAACGTGGTATTCGAGTTTCAGTATCTAGAGTTACGATGATTGTGCTCATGGTCTGTGCATTCATGTATGTGTTCTCATGGGATATTTTCATGATTATTCAGTTTAGATATAGTGCATGCATGAGCCCCTACATTTAGCCTTACCCCATCTACATACTCGATGCATTCCTATACTGACACATTTGCGCTATGGTGTTTTATTTCACACCATAGGTTCAGAGGAACGAGATTCAGAGTATCCTCAGTAGTTTAGTCCCTATTAGCAGTAGTACCAGTGAGTCCTCTTCTTTCGAGGACGAATCTCAGTTTACTATTATTGTATTAGAATTTGTTTATTTTTTTAGTTGACGCAGTTAGTTAGGGACATGTCCCATCAACTCCACAGTTCAGATAGTTTAGAGGCTTTTCAGACGAATGTATTAGTATTTAATTTTTAGTTTTGAGTATGTATAGATGTGTTGAACCTTATGTCTAGTTTCTATATTTATTTTAGATATTATGTAGTGTACAGGTATAGATATCAGTAAAGGGTTAGCTTATGGTCCTTCGAAGTCATAAGCACCGTGTGACATCTTGGGATGGGATCTCGGGGCATTACACAGTCTCTACTACAGTCTTAGCTATAATTCTAGCTTCAGTTCCGTAATCAGACCAGAAACTCAGTTCCGTTCCAGACTTACTTGACCAGCGCTGCAACTATCAGTTAACTAATCAGTAGTATTTTAGTACGTAAGTCTACAGAATGTATACAAATCATACTAGACGCCTAGTCTTGCATTCTTGAGGTGATATAGTTTTTGCTCATTCATGCTCAGTTACCTCATGTTATCCAGTCAATCATTACCTCCTATGCATAGTACTCTACAACCTCAGTCCAGTTATTCAGACTAAGTACAAACCAGTCTTACATGCCTAGTATTCAGCTATTAGTTAGTCAGTTAATCAGATAAGTCAGTATGTTTATGTATTCTTGCTCCATGACCATGTGTATCTTTTCAGTAGTCTTAGTTGCAGTGCAAGAATTTTAATCATTTCATCTTAAATGATGTTCGTAGGTCTTAACCTATCTTACCAAATTTTAGCCAAGCAATGATTTTCCTATTAAACTGCCTTGTTCAGACCACGCCAAGATCTCCTTGTGCCCTAAATCCATTATAGCTATATAAAGAGTGTTAAAGAAAGTCTCTAGTCGACTATAAGTTTTTAGTATGTGTTAGGCTTAGACAGATAAGCTCGTACAGTACATCAGTCCAAACCAATATTAGTTCCATGTTTTGAGCTTATGCATAGTACATCGTGGTTATTTTATATTTTTATGAGTAATTTAGATGTATATTATAGCTTCAAATAACTCTCAGTTATCAGACGGAACAAAATATTCCTTATCGACTAAATTCTTGGGAAGGATATCGCTATAGTCAACTTCAAATGAGAATATCTCTCATTGTACAATGAATTTTTCATCTCATGATCTACCAATGAATATATAATTGAATTAGATTTCCAATGATATAAATTTCGTCCAAATCCAATATCGAAGAAAAAAGTTATACCCATTTTACTCCAGCATGTCAGCCTGGCAACTGAGTGATGACATATCTGACGGGGCGTCACATATATGACAACTTAGCAGCCCAAGTCGTCAGACTTAGGTAGAAACCCATCAATTCCAGCTTCCAAGTGACAACCTAAGCTGACGGGCTATCACATATCTGACGGCTTATTAGCCTTAGTCGTCAGCTGAAAATTTCAGCAACTGGGAAGTGATTTCGTAGGGGTATTTTGGTATTTTCCCTCACCCTAAACCTCACCCCCATGACATAAAACACCAAAAATACATACTTAGATATTGTGATTTAGTTTCAAAAGATCTTAATCCTCTTTATTCCTAAGAACAAACTTAGAGTTTCTTCTTAATTAACTTCAAGACCCTATCACACTCTCCACAAGGTAATCAAGAATTAAGATTTCCGATCCAAGAACGTTCAAGAAAGGTCAATTCTATTTCAAGATTCAATCTCTAAGGTATGCATAGTTTTCATTCATGGATACATTTCATTCATAAAGTTCAAGAATCCACTTTTAACTCATATATCATGATGTTTATTTTATGGATTGATGATGACCATGATTATGTTGTTGTATGATTCACAAGATGAAATCTTTATGTGATTTTATGAAACTACGTTGTCATATGAGGTAAAAACTCTGAATTTAGTTGGTGATTATGGGTTACTTTGATGGTTATGACTAAGCCCCAGTTTCTGCATGCAAGGTGTTTGATAAAATGCCAAAGAGAATAAAAATCATGTTCCGTAGCTTAATTGTGACTAATTGATAAATACATACTATCCGCTTATGTTCAGAGTGACTTCTATGCTATTGTTGTGTATTGGTATTAGTTGATGGAATGATCATAAGGTTAGATGGATGAATTTATGACATGATTAAATGCATTCCTACCCATGTACAATATTGTGATAATCAAGTACTTCATGAAATCCCCAAATTATTGTAGTGTGGATTTTTGATGTTGGTCATGTGTTCAAGAAGTGTCATTTTGTCAGTTTCCTTCTATCGAGTCCTGGGGGTATTTATACCCAAAAAATATAGCTGTCTGTCTAGAGCCAGTGTCATGTTTCATGTTACTCTTAGTCAGTCCTCAGATCTCAGTAGCATTCCGTCAATCAACGAAACACAGTGAACTCAGTTTAGCTCCATTAAACAAAACCATTAGTATCAATTTAGTGTCTATTCAGTTGGGAGTAGGATTCAGCACCGAGATAATCCAAGGATGGGGAATCACCTATTATTCAGTGGAGGGTGTGATCCTTAGAAGTAATCCTTGTGTTCTAGAACTACGTAGCCAGCGTAGGTTGAGATGCATCCTACATATTTAGGGATATATACATCTTATTTCGGTTACATTCCCGGAGTGGTTGACGGAAGAGATCACTGTTAGAGAGGGTATACTCACAGCTTGTCTTTACCCATGGTACGATATTGACACCCTTCCAGATGGGGTTACAGGTTAGACCCCACCAGTTCAGTTTCAGGGAATGTCGGTTAGATGATTACCTACCACAGTCTTAGTTTCAGTCTCAGTCTCAGTAAAAGAACTCAGATAATTCTTCAGATTCAGGATTCTATTAGAATCTAGACTATCAGATACAGTCACTCAGTATCACCTATATCAGTTATTAGTAACTCATGGTATATATATATATATATATCCAGATACACGACTGACAGCTACAATCAACCAGACCAGTTCTTCATAACCAGAACTATTAGAAACAATTATTTATGTACCAGTAACATAGTATCAGTCCCACAACATTCAGTAATACAGTATCAGTTTCTCACTTATTAGTGACTCGGACATCAATATCAATAAAGTCTCAGTTATTTAGTATCCCAATATTCATATACTCAGATATTAGTAAATCCATGTTATCAGTAGACTCAGTAGTCTGAAGTCAGTATTCAGTCCTATCACAATCTCAGTTATAGTTACGTAGTCATGTATGTATTCTCACGTTCATGTTATTCAGGCAGTCAACATTGTTTATGCTTATGACCGCTTTGTATTCTGCCTACCTCACTTGCATACCAGTATATTCAATTGTACTGATGCATTTGCACTATAATGTCTTATACCATAGGTCCAGAAGTATGCTCTCTAGAGCATCAATAGCATTCTAGTACACAGCAGTCAGAGTCAGCAATGAGTTCTTATCCTTCGAGGACATGATCAGTATTTTATCATTTCAGTTCTTAGTTTATTTCAGTAGTTGGATTTATTTGGGGACATGTCCTATTAACTCCTTATTTAGTACTGTTAGAGGCTTTCAGACTATGATATGTCAGATAGTCATTATCAGTTTTGGGTATTGTTATACCATTTTCAGACATTATTTTATCAGATGTTTATCCAGTTTTGAACCTTATGGCCTTACAGCTTATATTCCGCATATTTCTTTCAGTATACTTTTTAGCGTATATTTACAGATATCAGTCATGGGTTAGCTTGTGATCCTTTGGGGTCATGGACATCGTGTAGCACTCTGAGTACCAGATTTGGGGCGTTTCAACTAATCTAATGCACCAGGTAGTTTATCTGATGCAACATATAACCAGCCTGTTGCAATGGATGAGTAAACCATTGGAAACTATAAAAACAGATCACTAATCTATTGCACCAGGTAGTTTATCTGTTGCAACATAGAAGCAATCTACTGCAATAGATGAGTAATCCATTGGAAATAATAAAAATTGTTCACTCATTTGTTGTACTAGGAAGATTAACTGTTGCAACTTATAACCAACTTGTTGCAATAGATGAGTAATCCATTGGAAATAGTAAAAATAAATCACTAATCTATTGCACCAGGTAGTTTATCTAATGCAAAAAATAACTAACCTGTTGCTATGGATGAGTAAACCGTTGGATACCATAAATATAGATCACTAATCTTTTGCACCAGGTAGTTTATCTGTTGAAATATATAACCAACCTGTCGTAGCAGATGGGTAATTCATTGTAAATAGTAAAATAAATCACTAATCTATTGCACATGGAAGTTTATCTATTGCAACATATAACCAACCTGTTGAAATGGATGAGAAATCCATTGGAAACAATAAAATAGATCACTGATATGTTGCACTAGAAAGGTTATCTGTTGCAACTTATAGCTTACCTAGTTGTAATAGATACGTAATATGTTGGAAATAATAAAATAGATCACTGATCTACTAAAAAATATCACTCATCTGTTGCAAAATGTGTTAATTGTTGGATCAATATTGTTTAGATTTCTTTCAAACAGAAGAGTCGTAAGTCGTAACAGATGAATAATCTGTTAGATTGTTCATCTATTGCATCAGATTTTCACAGTTGCATCAGATTTTCATCTGTTGTATGAGATATTTTATCTGTCGCATTAGATGTTTCATCTGTTCTATCAGATGTTTTGTTTATTGCATCAAATGTTTCATCTTTTGCAATACCATTTTTACCAATAAAAATAACAAATCAATCCAGCAACACCAACACATCACACACACACTAAGAACATCAATGGTGACTAAAAATCACCAACAAATTTGAATCAACAGTTCGACAACAAGAAGAAGAAATGCCATAAAATAGGGTTTTATTCAGTCCACATTTTAAATTTAAGCAAGAAATATTAATATTATTAGCCAATACTTGAAGAGTAGTTGGTTCAATTTTCTCTATTTCATCATAATTTTTTATGTGTGAAAAAAAATGGTACGACGAAGAACATAAAGTTGTTGTCGCCGGAGAAGTCTTCATGTTGATTGATGGTTGAAAGTCAAAAAGGAACTCGCCTGACTATTTGTCACTGGAGGTTGAAGTCACCAGGTATTGAAGGGAGAAACTTTGCAGAAGTATTGGTTGGGAAAGAGTTGAGGGAAGCTGTCGAGAGAGAGAGGAGAGAGACGGTTGATTTGGATTGAATAGGGGTTTCGGTTGATTTGAATTTTTGAAAAGATTAAAAAGTTTTAAAAATATTAATCAAATCCACAATAAACTTAATCAAGTTATCTAATTATGTTCGACCCTTTAAGTTGGTCAATGTCACCAATCCTTCATTTAAGACTTAAAAGACACCTTTCCTTCAATTTTCTCCATCTACTAAGGCCCGTGAACAAAATTTCTCTTTGGTGCAAATTCATAGGCAAACAGGCATGAGACATTTCTATATATTTCTATTTTCTTTTGTTTGTTTCTAATTGCTGTTGATTTTTATAATGAATCTCAATATTGAATAACTCTTTTATTCAAAAATTTTGGTGAGATATTTCTTTTTTGTTTAATAAGTTATTTTGTTTTTCTTTTATAATAAATTTTATGTTTTTTGAATTGGTTATTAATATGTAGCCAATTGTCTAATCATATCATTATATGTTCTTTAGTTTGTTTGTCTTTGTCGTCTGAATTATCACCTCAGTGATTTGCAAACTATTAGTTTTCGCATGACACCTTCTTGAACACAATACTTGTATCACCTCCTTTCACTGAAATACAACAACAACAACAACAAACCCAGTGTATTCCCACCTAGTGGGGTCTGGGGGGGGGGGTAAGATGTACGCAGTCCATACCTCTACCTCTAATGAAGTAGAAAGGCTATTTTCGATAGACCCCCGGCTCAAGGCACGAGATACCACACAAACACATAGTGCAGCACAGAAGCAGATTACATAACATAAATACGGCACCCATAAGTAATATAAAGCAGAGAAAAGCAGGGGAAGGAACACAGATTTGTAATACAACATGGAACACGGAACACGGAATCATGACAAGAATAAAACCCCCACCAAGTAATTCCCTACACTAGTGACCCGAACTGGCCCTAATCCTTTGCTGTAATTCGCGTCCTCCAAACCTTCCTATCTAGGGTCATGTCCTCGGTGAGTTGTAACTGTTCCATGTCCCGCCTAACCACCTCACCCCAGTACTTCTTCGGCCTACCCCTACCCCGCCTAAAACCATCCAACGCCAGCCTCTCACACCTACGGACCGGGGCATCCATGCCCCTCCTCTTCACGTGTCCGAACCATCTCAATCGTGCTTTCCGCATCTTGAACTCCACTGAAGTCACACTAACCTTCTCCCGGATAGTCTCATTCCGAACTCTATCCCCTCTAGTCAGTCCACACATCCAGCGCAACATCCGCATTTCTGCCACCTTCATTTTTTGGATGTGGGAGTTCTTAACTGGCCAACACTCCGCTCCATACAACAAGGCCGGACGGACTACCACTCTGTAGAATTTACCTTTAAGCTTGGGCGGCACCTTCTTATCACACAGCACCCCCGACACGAGTTTCCACTTCATCCATCCCGCCCCAGTACGGTGTGAGACATCCTCATCAATCTCACCGTTACTCTGGATCACGGACCCAAGATACTTGAACTTGTCCCTCTTATATACCTCCTGAGCTTCCAGCTTCACTACTACCTCATTCTCCCGCCTCACGTCATTAAACTTGCATTCCACATACTCTGTCTTGCTTCTGCTCACCCTGAACCCTTTAGACTCAAGAGTTCGTCTCCACACCTCTAATTTGTCATTCACACCCCCTCGAGTCTCATCTATCAGAACTACATCGTCTGCAAAAAGCATACACCACGGTACCTCTCCTTGAATACGCCGCGTCAACACATCCATCACCAACGCAAACAAAAAGGGACTAAGAGTAGATCCCTGATGCAATCCTGTCAGGACAGTGAAATGCTCCGAGTCTCCTCCTGCCGTCCTCACCTGGGGTTTCGCTCCATCATACATATCCTTAATTACTCTGATATATGCCAGCGGTACCCCACTCACCTCCAAGCATCTCCAAAGCACCTCCCTGGGGACTTTGTCGTAAGACTTTTCCAGGTCGATAAACACCATGTGCAGATCCTTCTTCCTTTTCCAGGTGGATTGCCTCAGTCGTCGAGCGGCGGGGCATAAATCCCAACTGGTTCTCCGAAATAGACACTATCCGTCTCAGCCTCACCTCGACCACTCTCCCAGATCTTCATCGAGTGACTCAATAACTTAATCCCCCTATAGTTATCGCAACTCTGAATGTCCCCCTTATTCTTATAGAGAGGGATCATGGTACTCCACCTCCACGCCTCGGGCATCTTTGCCGTCCTGAAAATTTCATTAAATAATCCAGTCAACCACCTTACACCAGCCTCTCCAACGAACTTCCAAAAATCCACCGGTATCTCATCCGGCCCCGTCGCCCTACCCCTTCGCATCCTGCGGACAGCCTATCTAACCTCTTCTACCTTAAAACGTCTACAATAGCTAAAATCCCAACACTCCTCTGAGTGCTCCAGTTCCCCTAACACAATAGCTCTATCCCCTTCGTCATTCAAGAGCCTATGAAAATACGACTGCCATCTCTTCTTGATGTGGCCGTCCTCCACCAACACTCTACCGTCCTTTCACTGAAATATTGAATTTAAAAATTTGTAAAGTTCAAGTTTGATACCATCAAAAGAAGTAAAATTCTACGTAATTGATAATTGAGAACAAGATCACATATTATCTCAAAACATAAGACAAACATCTAACAAAATACTTTTATCACGTGTTCAGATGTTCTACTAACGTATCTAAATGAAAATTATCAACAAGCTTAAAGAGCGCTTAACACAAATTACCAAAACGTCTCAACCGTCTAACACCATTATATAATATAGTAAATTACATAATAGAGCATACCAACATAATGCACTAAAACTTCCACTATACGAAGAGTTCAGGAAAGGACCCCACTATTTGCAAGACCTTGCCCAACTACAATGATAAACACTATAATAATATTGACTCCTAGTCTCCCTGAAGTCACTAAGTATACCTCCACTATTTTCTAACCAAGAAGATGATCGATTCAATCGAGCAAAACTAGGGTTGGGGTTGTTATTGATCCAAAAGTTTGCTTGACCAACCTAGTTTTGCTAGATTAGATCGATCGTCTTCTTGGTTTGACATTAGTGGAGGTATACTTTGTGACTTCAATGAGACTAGGAGTAAACATTACTAATTTATCAAGTCCACTATCCGTTAAATAAGAATCAACCTTGATGTTCAAGCATTTTGGTTGATGCTCATTATGAAGTAATTATTTTTTCCTTTGATTCCTTTTTTTCCTTGAACTGTTGCAGGTGGACATTTACTTGTGTCTTTTACAACTCCTTCTATTAGCTCCCTAACCCCCCTCCCCCCTAAAAAAATTTCACTTACTTAACAGGAGGAGCCTTAAAAGTTGAACAAAAGTCCAAAGGGTTCAAGGATATCTCCCTCTGACTTCCTCAGTAAAAAGTTGCACAAAATTCTTTTGCTTGGAGTAGTTCCAGTAGGAAAGCTAAATTATTTTAGATTCTTTCTTCTCATGAAAATACTAGAAATTCAGAAAAGGAGATTTATGGTTTGATATGTATCATTTTACTAGTAACTAACTTTGGATTCCAAGAAACATCTCAAAATTTGAAGAACTGGAAACTTTTTGTCCTATCTGTTTGTTACCATTACTTTAAGATTTTGCATTAATATTTGTTTTGGTAATAACTGTGAATATTATTACCAAGAACCAACAAAAGAGTTACAAACTAAGAGAACCGGACCACCTAACTACCTCCTAGAAAGGGTGCTAGCAGGATCAGGTCTCTTTCAATAGTAAAACAAGCAACAACTAGTTCTGTAACTTATGCGAAAAGTTCCTACTACTATTAGCTTTCTTTGAAACTAAAAACAGTTCTAATCTAATAAGAAAATCATGCCTAATCTATAACACTGCTTCTGCTGGTTTAATTAATATCCCTCTGAACTGCTTATAGTTTAGCACTTTCTATGTAGTACAGTAAACAGCTCCCCAAATAGCAGCTAACACATCCTTCATAAACTTATTGCATCTTCATCATTTAATAGCTAGTAAGACTTTCCTTATTTCCCCAACCTGAATTGTAATGCCTATCCATTGTTCTACTTCTTTCTTAACCTCTTTAAAGAAATAACAATGCCAAAATAATTGATTTGTTGTCTCCTTTACTTGACTATCACACAAACAACAATGATCATCAGCAATGGAGATGTTTAATTTCTGCATTCTGGCTTTAGTGAGTAGCCTATTTTTAGTTGTGAGCCAAACAATCACTCTATGTTTTGGATGTGCCACTTCAGTCCAGATGCATTCAGCTATTGAAGCCTTCTTTGTGGTCCTATCATATCCAAGTAGCTTGGAGTAACAACGTAGATCCCCTTCCTTTGCAACTGATATCTATCATTAACTTACTATGTCTGCATTTTAGCTTTGAGAGAATGAATTTTCCTCCAGTACCAGCTGTAGTTAGGAGGAACTCTATGTGTTCACACATCTTTATACTCTTTCATATATAGCTCATGTACACATTTACCCAAATTGATTCCTTGTTAACTATTAATTGCCATAGTAGTTTACCAACATATGATATATTCCATAATTTGCAATTTTTCACATTCAAACCACCAGTTTTCTTTGTATGACATATTTTTTCCCAAGAAACAAGTGATACTTTCCTTCCATCAGTTGTAGACCTGTAATGCCCCAAAATCTTATTCTCGGGATACCACACGGTGCTCCGAACTACAAGTAGTTCTGAGCTAACCCTGACTACCTTTTCTAAATCTAAAATCTCAAATTTGGGAAGGTATGAATGAAAAATCATAATAAATATGGTAACAGTCTGAATTATTGAGATATATCTAAATCATACTAATCTCAAAAGTCTAGTAAAGAAACTACTAAAAATCTGAATACTGTAACTGAGATCTAAAACTGATTAATCACAAGCTAAGTCTGTCATCCATATAGAAATTGGAATAATTTGAGTTTGTATCTACGTTGGCTACATAGTTCTGTGGAAGATAAGGCATGCTAATCACACACTTCCCGCTCAATTCTAAATACTACTCCCTTTTAAATCTGTATGCTCAAACCATTAGAAATCCACCTTTTAAAATTTAACATAAGGATTCATATGGAAAACCAATCATGCTTTTATATGAGTAAATCTATAAATAAAGCTATTTCTGAGTTCTATAAACTGTAACAATCTGTAAAGTGGATTCCAAAGTTAAACCAATGATAAAAAGATCAAAGCTTTACTGAAAGACTATAAATAATCTATTCATAGGATGCTTAGAGCATCATCTTTCTTGAAATAATAGTATTCAACCTTAGGGTAGTAACCCATGCATCAATCTCATGGAAAATCATCATAATAATCATGCTTGATAATGTAAACACTTATAATTCATCATAAAATTTAGAAATTACTGTAGAATGCATAGAAATATGAATAAAGTCATGTAACTCAACTTCTAAATCATTGGAAATATCATAAGCTTGTAAATAACAATAATGGGTATAAACCCTAACTAGAATTTCATGGGAAATCATATAAAATTCAGTAAATTTAAATTTTAAATAAGTTTTTTGGGTAGAAGGACAAAAGGATTGTCCATGTTCATAACCCCACATACCTTAATTGATGATGTTTGATGAAAAGCTTGAATCTTGGATTCCTATAAATGCTTTGAAGATGAATTCCTAGAGTTCTTATGTTGGGGATCATCAATCTTAAATTTCTTTGAATAATTAATGGAGAAATTTGGATTTCTTGGGAAGGAAGCTTGATGAACTAGGGTTTTCCTTGAGAGGGATTTGATGAAAAGTGGATGTAAAGTTCTTTGGAGAGGTTTAATTCATTTTTTAGGAAGGGTTAGGGGCTGGGGGATTTACCAAAATGCGTCTCTTAAACTCATAAACGGAACAAAAAAATGACCAAAATCCCAACTTTTGGCCTTGGCCCGATGTGCCACTATCGCGCCAAATCACTAGAAATTGCCAACTAGGAATAAACATGGTGGCGCGACCAGTGGTATCGCGTTTCCACCTTGCATGGAAGATGGAAGTTTGGCGCGACGCGCCAATAACACGAACCCTTACTAGAATTGGACAATTGGGGATTTGGCCCTCTCCTATATGCTCCAATATCGTGGAGGGCCACTGGAAATTGACAAACATCATGTAAACCTTCTCCGCGATGCGCTAATGACCAGAATAATGGTGTTTTATGACTGGAACTTAAAATAGCCATAACTCCTTCACCGAGTGTCAGATTTAGGCGAATTTGGTATCAATGGAAAGCTTATTCAATTTCCCACTCAGTGAGAAGTCTAAATCTGAAGAATTCCACACAAAATAAATAGTATTCATTTTGGAAGCTATCCTTTAATAGTATAGGGACTAATTTATGCCAAGAAGGTATGGGGTATTACAATATCTCCCCCTTGGAAATATTCATTCTCGAATGTTGCTAGTTAGACCAAGAATACTGAGGAAATATGAGCTATCATGAACAACTGAAATAAACTAAGCAACTGAATCAAAATCATTCTAAATTTTTGAGTAATTCTATGAGTGCATGAACTTATATGAAGACAACTATATAGTTGAATCTATGATTTGAAAAGAACTGAATCAAGGAAGAGTATTACCTTTGGTTAAATCTGAGTTTGCAAAGAAGAGGTCAGGGTACTTAGCTCACATATCTACTTCTGCTTTCCAAGTGGCAACCTCAACAGACTGATTCTACCAAATAAATTTGACCAAGGGAACTTCTTTGTTCCTTTGTCTACGAATCCGATGATCCAAAATCTCAAATGGAATCTTTTCGTATGAAAGGCTGGTCTAAATATCTGAGATTTCTAAAGAAACTACAATAGTGGAGTCATCGACGCACTTCTTAAGCATAGAGACGTGGAATACATGATGAATGGCTGATAACTCTGTAGGCAAATCTAGCTCATAAACTACTTTCCCAACACGACTCATAATTCTATAAGGGTCAATATACTGGGAACTAAGTTTCCCCTTCTTGCCAAATCTCTTCATCTCTTTCATAATCTTCAGGTACACTGAATCACCAACCTAAAACTAGAGGTCCCTTCTTCTCACATCTGCATAGGATTTCTAACGACTTTGAACTGTTTTCAATCTTCCTCTAATCAACTTAAATTTCTCCATAGCTTCAAACACTGCATCAGGCCCAAGCAACCTATGGGTGATCTACATATTCTCCCATAAAGAGCCTCAAATGGGGTTATTAGTATACTAGAATGGTATCTATTATTATAAGCGAACTCAATCAGTGGAAAATTCTCATCCCAACTGCCTTTGAAATGAAGAGCACATGCTCTCAACAAAGTCTCTAGAGTATAAATGGTCCTCTTTGCCTGATCACCTGTCTTAGGGTGGAAAGATAGTCTAAGATGAACTTGGGTACCAAGAATCTTCTGAAAAGCTCTCAAAAACTAGGAAGTGAACTGAGTACCCCTATTTGAGATGATAAACAAGGAAACTCTATGCAATCTGACTAACTCTCGAATATACAACTTAGCATAATTCTCAGCTTTATGAGACATATGAACTGGCAATAAATACACTGACGATGACGTGAATAGGGTAAACCAGTCACAAAGTCCATATTCACCTCTTCCCACTTCCAAGTGGGGATGCCAAACTCTTGCAACGTACCACCAAGTCTTGGCGCTCTAACGTATCCTATTTATAAGTTTTATACTTATCTATGAACGCTGCTATATCCCTCTTCATACCACTCCACCAATAGATTTCCAGTAAGTCGCGGTATATATTGGAGCAGCTGGATGAGTAGAATAACACAAACCGTGTGCTTCAGCCATAATCCATGGTCTTAACCCATCAACATATGGCACACACAATATACATTGGTATCTCAATACGCCATCTCCCTCTTAGGAGAAAACCTCTACTTTTTGGTCTCTAACTGACTTCTTTAGTTGGACCAAACTAGAATCCATATCTTGCTTCTCCTTCATCTCCGAAACTAGGGAAGATTCAAAACTACTCTAAACCCATAAATTACCTTTAACTGAATCAATAAACCTAACGCCAAATCTAGCCAAATGATGAACTTCTCGAGCTAACTTTTTCTTATCATTCTACACATGAGCAACACTACCCATAGACAATCCACTAAGAGCTTCTACCACTACATTGGCCTTGCTCGGATGATACAACATGCTCATGTCATAATCCTTCAACAATTCTAACCATCTTCTTTGATGAAGATTCAACTTCCTCTGGGTAAACACATACTGTAAATATTTGTGGTCCGTGAACATATAAACATGTACACCATACTGATAGTGTCTCAAGATTTTCAACTCAAACACCCCAACAGCTAATTTAATATCATAGGTTGGGTAATCATTTTTATTAGGCTTAAGCTGTCTAGAGGCATAGGCTATGACCTTACCTTTCAGCATCAAAACACAACCCAAACCAACTCTAGAGGCATCACAATACACCATAAAACCATCTGTACCATCGGGTAACTTTAGGACTGGGGCTGTAGTGAGTCGAGTCTTCAACTCTTGAAAACTTTTGTCACATGAATCTGACCATAGAAACTTAACTTTATTTTAGGTTAATCTAGACATAGGGGATGCAATAGATGAGAAACCCTCAACAAAATGTCTATAATAAATAGCTAGACCCAAGAAACTTTAATGTCTGATGAAGAGATAGGTCAAGGCTAATTTCTTACAACTTTAGTCTTTTGGGGATCAACTCTAATGCCATCGGCAGAAACAATATGACCAAGAAAGGCTACTGATCTTAGCCAGAATTCACATTTGCTAAACTTGGCAAACAATTGATGATCTCTAAGAGTTTGTAAGACAATTCTAAGATGATCTACATGGCCATCCTCACTACGGGAGTATACAAGGATATCATCTATGAATACTATGACAAACATGTCTAGATACTATTTGAACATTTGGTTCATAAGGTCTATAAAAGCTGCTAGAGCATTGGTTAGCCCGAAGGACATGACTAGAAACTAAAAATAAACATAAAGGGTTCTAAAGGCTATCATTGAAATTTCACACTCCCTTACTTTAAGTGATGATAGCCAGATATAAGGTCTATCTTTGAGAAATTAACTTGCACCTTGAAGTTGGTCAAACAAGTCATCTATTCTAGGAATAGGGTATTTATTCTTGACTGTGAAATTATTTAGCTGACGATAGTCATTGCACATTCGCAAAGAACTATCTTTTTTTCACATGAATAGGGTAGATGTGACTCATGGAGTAAGACCAAGCCTTATGAAACCTTTATCTAAAAGATCTTGGAGTTTCTCTTTCAACTCCTTAAGCTCTGTGAGAGCCATATGATATGGAGGGAAAAAAATAGGGCGAGTATCTGGGAGAAGGTTAATACCAAATTCTATTTCCATATTGGGAGGTACCCCCGCGAGATCTTCTAGAAAAAAATTAGAAAATTCATTGACCACTCGAATAGACAGAAGTGTTAGAGTCTCAGACTTTGTGTCTTTGACTCGAACTAGGTGGTACATGCAACCTTTGGATATCAACTTTATGGCCTTAAGATAAGATATGAAATGATTCTTGGGAGACACTGAATTACTTGACCGCTTGAAGACTGGGTCATATGGGAACTGAAACTTCACCACATAGGTGCGATAATCTATAATGGCATAATAGGAATGGATCCAATCCATACTAAGGATATGATCAAAATCAACCATATCCAACTCTATCAAGTCAGATAACATAACTTTATAAAGGATAGTGATAGGACACTTCTTATAGATTTTCTTAGCAACAACTGACTCACCTACCAGAGTAGAAACCAAAAAGGGCTTAGGGATCCTTTTAGGAGTTATCTTAAAATTCACAGCAACTAGCGGATCATTTAAGAGCAGCTTAACCAGGGTTTAACAACACATAAACAATAAAATGAAAAACACGAAGCATACCAGTAACAAATTCTAGTAAATCCTCCTGCTCCTGGCGGGATGGTAAGGCATAAAACTAATCCTGGCGCTAACCGCCACTGGTACTGGATGATGCACCCTGAGGAGGAGCTGGGCGACCTAAAGGAGCTGGTGCACTAGTATCTTGAGTCTAAGGATAAACATATTTGTTTTCCTATCTAGTATGGGAGCACTCTTTAATTCCATAACCCGAATGGCAACAACCATAGCAACCCTTCCGTCCAGTTAAACATTCACCAGGATAATTCTTACCACCCCTAGCATAGTAAAGATAGATGGGCCTTCCACTCACACTATTTTAAGATCTAGGCATCCTGGTATTACCCTATTTTTCTTATCTATTTTTGGGTGCCGGAGCACTGGATGAAGAAGGTGCAAAAATAGATGAATGATTCAGAAACTATGAACTATTTTCTCCTCCAGACCTATTCTAACCATAATTAAATTGCCCTATTCTATCCTTCTAATTTCTGTCTCTCTTTCCCTCATCTTTTTTGCCTCAATCTAATGGGCATGCATTATCAATCTTGGGAGATCCATGTCTCTAATGAGCATAGAAGTCCTACACTCCTTAACTACCAACCCAGACACACCGATCATAAACTTACTCATGCTTGACCTAGGGTCAGCCATCTGATTAGGGGCATTCTTGGAAAACTTGTTGAACTTAAGGCAATACTTCTTCACCTTCGTTGAGCCTTGTCTCAGGTTCATGAACTCTTCTATATTAACTTCCCTTATCTTATATGGGAAGAACTTGTCTAGGAACGCATCCTAAAAAATCTTCCAAGTCATGGGAGCTACATTCTCCCTTCTACTCTTCTTCCAT
This sequence comes from Capsicum annuum, assembly GCF_002878395.1. Lineage (NCBI taxonomy): Eukaryota > Viridiplantae > Streptophyta > Magnoliopsida > Solanales > Solanaceae > Capsicum > Capsicum annuum. The sequence continues at coordinate 182,294,297 of NC_061116.1, forward strand.
ATCACTACCCAATCATAAGCAATATCCTTTAGCTCATAGGATTCCAATTCTACACTTTCCTCTTTAGAAATTTACATAATTTAGGTGATCTTCTTCACCCTATCTAGATAGAGCTGTGGGTCCTCACCTACCTTCGACCCATAGAACTTTGGCGGATTCATCCTCATAAAATCTCAAATTATGATTATAGCTAAGTCCTAATCTTTCTGAGCTGGGGCTGTAGCTTGATCATTGCCCTGAACATTAGCTTTCACACTTGGTCAAGTGCCTGAAATCTTAAATAATAGGGCATATACTATAAATCTTAAAAGCCATTACTCTTAGGTCTAAAATCTACATTTCTGTTCTTAATCTCATCATATAGGCTAAGTAAAATCTAAAAATTTATTCTGAAAATATTTACAGTTAGGGAGGTTCTCTTAACTGACATAAACCATTTGAGCTACATAGAGTCCAATGTCTTGACCTCCTAAGGAAGAAACCCTACATTGGGGAGAGGTGTTATACTCTTTCCAGGGAGTATAACCTAATCCAGGTGATCAATCAAAAGCTATGTCTGCCATTCATATAGAAATAGGAATAATCTAAGTTTGTACCTACGTTGGCTATGTAGTTATGTGGAAGATAGGGCACTCTAATCCCACACTTCCCACTCTATGGTAAATACTACTCCCTTTTAATTCAATATGCTCAAACCATTGGAAATCCACTTTTTAAAATTTAACATACGAATTCATATGGAAAACCAATCATGCTTTTATATGAGTAAATCTATAAATAAAGCTAATTCTGAGTTCTGTAGACTGTAAATATCTGTCAAATAGATTCCAAAGTTTAATCAGTGATTGAAAGATCAAAGTTTTACTGAAAGACTGTAAATAATCTGTTCATAAAATGCTTAAAGCATCATCTTTATTGAAATAATAATATTCAATCTTAGGGTAGTAACCCATGCATCAATCTCATGGTAAATCATCATAATAATCATGCTTGATAATGTAATCACTTATAATTCATAATAAAATCTGGAAATTACTGCACAATGCATAGAAATATGAATAAAGTCATGTAATTAGACTTTTAAATCATTGGAAATATCATAAGCTTGTAAATAACAATAATGGGTATAAACCCTAACTTGAATTTCATGGGAAATCATATAAAATTTAGTAAATTTGAATTTAAATTAAGTTTTTTGGGAACAAGGACGAATGGATTGTCCATGTTCATAACGCCACATACCTTAATTGATGATCTTTGATGAAAATTCTGAATCTTGGATTCCTATTAATGCTTTGAATATGAATTCCTAGATTTTCTTGTGTTGGAGATCCTCAATCTTAAATTTCTTTGAAGAATTAATGAAGATATTTTAATTTCTTGCGGAGGAAGCTTGATGAACTAGGATTTTCCTTGAGAGAGATTTGAGAAAAAGTAGATGTAAAGTGCTTTGGAGGGGTTTAATTCATTGTTTAGGATGGATTAGGGGCTGAGGTATTTACCAAAATGCCCCTCTTAAACTCATAAACAAAACTGAAAAACGACCAAAATCCCAAATTTTGGCCTTCACACAATGCTCCACTGTCACGTAAAGCCACTGGAAATTGCCAACTGGGACTAAACACTGTGGCGCGATGCGGTTGTATCGCTTTTCCACCTTGGATGGGACCTGTTTGGCGCAACGTGCCAATATCGCGAACCCTTACTAAAATTGGACAATTGGGGATTTGGCCTTCCCCTCTATGCACTAATATCATGGAGGGCCACTAGAAATAGACAAACATAATTTAAACCATCTCCGCGATGCGCTAATGACCAATATGATGGTGTTTTACAACTGGAACTTAAAATTGCCATAACTCCTTCACCGAGTGTCAGATTTAGGCGAATTTGATATCAATGGAAAGCTTATTCAATTTTCCACGAAACAAAAAGTCTTAATCTAAAGAATTGAACTCGAAGTAAATAATATTTATTTTGAAATCTATCCCTTATAGGGGTGGGCGTTCGGTCAGTTCGGTCTGATTATTTAATATCAATTTGGTTTATCAGTTTTCAAATTGATAAAAATAACATCCATAACCAAACAAAAATAAATTCGATTTGGTTCGATTTTTACAAATTTGGTTCCGTTATTTTGGATTTTTATTTCGGTTTGAAATATTAAAGTAGTTAGCCTCTCTTTTTTATAATTGAGCATTCAAATTGATAAGTCTTTTTAGAAATATTATTTTTTTCAAACCTGTTTTTCGTTCCAAATATAAATAACTATAAATAACTCAACATGGATGAAGCAAAATGAAATAAACATAAGCTTGACATAATAATGTCATTAATCATTACATATAATATAACCTTGCTTAAATAGTCCATAAAATTGTCCAAAGTCACCAAAATAGTCCATAAAATATTTGAGTCACTAAAACAATCCATAAACAGCCTGCGGCGTATGCGAATTTGCTGTTAAATGTTAATTGTGAATGTGAATTACTAAATATTATATATATAATATATAATAAAATATAGTATTCATTTACTTATTTATTTATAAAATTTTGGTTTTTTAGTTTAACCAATTTTTTTTTAAAACAAAAAACCAAACTGAAAAATTGAAATTTTAAAATTACAAACCCAATCCGATCCGAAAAATCGAAAACACAATTAAATTTTGGCTTGGTTTTTCAATTTTTTCGGTTTAAACCAAAATATGCCCACCCCTAATCCCTTAACATTATAGGGAGTAATTTAAGCTAAGAAGGTACGGGGTATTACAATATCCCCCCCTTGAAAACATTCGACCTCGAATGTTGCTAGTTAGACTAAGAATACTAAGGAAATTTGAGACTATAAGCTATCATGCACAACTGAAATAAACTGAGCAACTGAATCTAAATAATTCTAAGCTTCTGAGTAATTCTGTGAGCGCATGAACTTACATAAGGACAACTATATAGAAGAATATATGATTAGAAAAGAACTGAATCAGGGAAGAGTATTACCTTCGACTAAATCTGAGTTTGTGGAGAAGAGGTGAGGGTACTTGAGTAGAATATCTTTTTCTACTTCCCAAGTGGAGCCCTCACCAGACTGATTCTACCAAAGAACTTTGACCAAGGGAACTTCTTTGTTCCTTTGTCTGTGGATCTAATGATCTAAACTATCAACTAGAATCTCTTCGTATAAAAGGTTGTTCTAAATATCTGAGGTTTCTTAAAGAACTACAAGAGTGGAGTCACCGGTGCACTTCTAAGCATAGAGACGTGGAATAAAGGATGAACAGCTGATAAGACTGCCGACAAATCAAGCTTATAAACTACTTTCCCAAGATGACTCACAATTTTGTAAGGGACAATATACCGGGGACTAAGTTTCCCCTTCTTGTAAAATCTCTTCATCCCTTTCATGGGTGAAATCTTCAGGTACACTGAATCACCAACCTGCAACTCGAGGTCCCTTATTCTCACATCTACATAGGATTTCTGATGACTCTGAGCTATTTTCAATCTTTCTCTAATCAACTTAAATTACTCTATACCTTCAAACACTTCATCAGGCCCAAGCAAAGTGGCCTCACCCACATCAAGACAACCTATGGGTGATCTATATCTTTACCTATAAAGAGAATCAAACGGGGCCATCTGTATACTAGAATGGTAACTGTTATTATAAGTGAACTCAATCAACGGTAAATGCTCATACGAACTGGCTTCGAAATCAAGTGCACATGCTCTAAACATATCCTCTAGAGTATGAATGGTCCTCTCTTTCTGACCATCTGTCTAAGGGTGGAAAGCTAACTCTCGGATGTATAACTTAACATAATTTTCAGCTGTATAGGATCTATGAACTGGAAAGAAATGCACTGACTTAGTCAATCTATCTATGGTAACCTAAAATGAATTATGATGATGACGCGAATGGGGTAAACCAGTCACAAAGTCTATATTCACCTCTTCCCACTTCTAAGTGGGGGAAGCCAAACTCTTACAACGTACCACCAGGTCTTTGGTGCTCTACCTTAACCTGTTGAGAAGTTGGACACTTATCTACGAACGCTGCTATATCCCTCTTCATACCACTCCACCAATAGATTTCTCGTAGTTCTCAGTACATATTGGTAGAATATGGATGAGTATAATAACGCAAACCATGCACTTCAGCCATAATTCACTGTCTTAACCCATCAACATATGGCACACATAATCTACTTTGGTATCTTAACACGCCATCTCCCCCTTAGGAGAAAACCTCTACTTTTTGGTCTCTAACTGAATCCTTTAGTTGGACCAAACTAGAATCCATATCTTGCTTCTCCTTCACCTCCGAAACTAGGGAAGATTTAGAACAATCTAAACCCATACATTTCCTTCAGTTGAATCAATCAACCTAACGCCCATTCTAGCCAAATGATGAACTTCTCGAGCTAACTCTTTCTTATCATTCTCCATATGAGAAACATTGCCCATAGACAATCTACTAAGGGCATCTTCCAATACATTAGCCTTGCCCGAATGATACAACATGCTTATGTCATAATCTTTTAAGAATTCTAACCATCTCCTCCGACAAAGATTCAACTCCCTCTGGGTAAACACATACTGCAAAGTTTTGTGGTCCGTGAAGACATCAACATGTACACCATACAGATAGTGTCTCCAGATTTTTAACGAAACACCACAACAGCTAATTCAAGATCATGGGTTGGGTAATTATTTTCATGAGGCTTAAGCTGTCTAGAGGCATAGGCTATAACCTTACCTTTTAGCATCATCACACAACCTAAACAAACTCTAGAGACATCACAATACACCACAAAACTATTTGTACTATTAGGTAACGCTAGGTCTGGGGCTGTAGTGAGTCAAGTTTTCAGCTCCTGAAAACTCATCTCTCAGGAATCTGACCACAGGAACTTAATTTTCTTTTGGGTCAATCTAGACATAGGGGATGCAATAGATGAGAAACCCTCAACAAAACATCTATAATAATAAGCTAGACCCAAGAAACTTTGAATGTCTAACGAAGAGAATGGTCTAGGCTAATTTCTTTTGACTTTAGTCTTTTGGGGATCAACTCTAATGCCATCAGCAGAAATAATATGATCGAGAAAGGCTACTGATCTTAGCCAGAATTCACACTTGCTAAATTTGGCGAACAATTGATGATCTGTAAGAGTTTGTAAGACAATTCTAAGATGATCTACATGGTCATCCTCACTACGGGAGTATACAAGGATATTATTAATAAATACTATGACAAACATTTCTAGATACTATTTGAACACTCAGTTCATGAGGTCTATAAAATTTGCCAGAGCATTAGCTCGTAGGACATGACTAGAAACTCAAAATGACTATAACGGGTTCTAAAGGCTGTCATTGGAATATCACACTCCCTTACTTTAAGTGATGATAGATGGATCTAAGGTCTATCTTTGAGAAATTAACTTGCACCTTGAAGTTGGTCAAACAAGTCATCAATTTTAGGAAGAGGGTATTTGTTCTTAACTGTGGACTTATTTAGGTGACGACAATTAATGCACATTCACAAAGAACCATCTTTCTTTCTTATGAATAGGACAAGAGTGCCTCATGGAGAAACACCAGGCCTTATGAAACCTTTATATAAAAGATCTTTGAGTTGCTCTTTCAACTCCTTAAGCTTTGTGGGAGACATACGATATAGAGGGATAGAAATAGGTTGAGTATCTGGGAGAAGGTCAATACCAAATTCTATTTCCCTATAGGGAGATACCCCTGGGAGATATTATTGAAAAAATATCAGAAATTAATTTACCACTAGTATAGACTCAAGTGTTGGAGTCTCAGACTTTGAGTCTTTGACTCGAACTAGGTGGTAAATGCAACCTTTGGACATCACCTTTCTATTCTTAAGATAAGATATGAAATGACTCTTGGGAGACACTGAATTACCTGACCATTTGAAGAATGGCTCATATAGGAATTGAAACTTCACCATATAAGTGCGACAATCTATAATGGTATAATAGGAATGGTGCAAATCCATACTAAGGATAAGATCAAAATCAACCATATCTAACTCTATTAAGTCTGCTAACATAACTTTATGAAGGACAGTGATAGGACACTTTTTATAGATTTGCTTAGCAACACTAACTTATCTACTAGAGTAGAAACTAAAAAGGGCTCAGGGATCCTTACAGGATTTATCTCAAAATTCACTGAAACTAGTGGGGTCATATAAGAAGAACTTGACCCAGGGTCTAACAAAATATAAACATCAAAATGGAAAACACAAAGCATACCAGTAACAACATCTGGCGAATCCTCCTACTCCTAGCCGTATGGTAAGGCATAAAACCAATCTTGGCACTGACCTCCACCAGTACTGGATGATGCGCCCTGAGGAGGAGCTGGGTGACCTAAAGAAGCTGGTGCACTAGTAGCCTAAGTCTGAGGATGAACATCCTTATTTTTCTGTCTAGCATGCGGGAACTTTTTAATTCCATAACCTGGCTGGCCACAACCATAGCAATCCTTTAATCCATCTAAACACTCACCAGGATAATTCTTACCACCCCTAGAACACTGAGGATAGCTAGTCCTGTCACTTATGGTATTTTGAGATTTTGACATAGTGGACTTACCCCATTGTTCTTGTCTATTTATGGGTGCCGGAGTACTAGCTGAAGAAGGTGCAGGCATAGATGAACAATTCATAAAATTCGAACTATTTCCTCCTCCAAACCTATTTTGACCATAATTAAACTGTGCTATTCTAGCCTTCTTATTTACTCTCTCTCTTTCCCTCATCTTCTCTGCCTCAATATGCTGGGCGTGCATTATCAATCTAAGGAGATCCATGTCTCCAATGAGCATAGAATTTAACTACCAACCCATATATACCGATCACAAACTTACTCATGCTTGACCTAGGGTCAGCCATCTGATCAGGGACATACTTAGATAACTGGTTGAACTTGAGGCAATACTCATTCACTGTCATTGAGCCTTGCCTCAAGTTCATGAAATCTTCTATCTTAGCTTCCCTCATCTCACGTGGGAAGTACTTGACTAGGAACGCATCCTAAAAAATTTTCCAAGTCATGGGAGCTGCATTCTCCCCTCTACTCTTATTCCACATAACTACCCAAGAATAAGCAATATCCTTCAGCTTAGAGGATTCTAATTCTATGTTCCCCTCTTTATAAACATGTATAATTTAGGTGATCTTCTTAACCTCATCTAGATAGAGTTGTGGCTCCTCAGCTGCCTTCGACCCAAAGAACTCTAGTGGATTTATTCTCATGAAATCTAAAATTATGGCTGCGGCTAAGTCCCCATCTTTCTGAGGTGGGGAAACAGCTTGATGATTGCCCTGAACCTTAGCTGTCAAAGCTTGGGCAAGCGCCTGAGAGGCAGGCCAAAACTCTGCATGTGACATATTCTCATTCAAAGGATCTATGGGTTGAGGTGGATGGTTATCATTTATGCGTGTGTTAGCTTAATGAGGAGGAATATTTGGTCACATAAAAGTATGAGTTAGAAGAAGATAGAGATACTGAATGCATGATAGATTATGAGAGAAGAGATATTTTCCTAAAATGCTCTATAGCCTATTACTCATGGATATGGTGAACTTCACACTAATGATTAAGAATCTATGTAACATGGCTTGTATGATTCCCTAGGACTCTTCAAACCTTAGGCTCTGATACCCAGTTTGTAATGCCCTAAAATTCTATTCCCGAGATGCCACATGGTGCTCAGAACTGCAAGTAGTTTTGAGCTAAACCTGCTGCCTTTTCTAAATCTGAAATCTCAAATTGAGGAAGGTATGAATGAAAAATCATAAAAAATGCTGAGACTGTCTAAATTATAGGGGTATATCTGTATCATACTAATCTAAAAATTCTAGTAAAGCAAATACTAAAAATTTGAATACTGTAACTGAGATCTAAAATTAAATCTAGTAGTCCAACAAGCCTATACTAACTAAATCTAGAGAGTCACTGGGATAGGCCCCCAGGTGACTCAATTGTCTGAAATGAATATGGAAACATCTATTAATAAAATAAAAATATGAATAGCTAAGTCCCCAAACTATGAGGAATCACCAACCGCAGAGATGTACATGAGATGCTAAGAAATCACTTGCGCTGCTGGGGATGAGCACCTGAACCTACATTATGAGACAATGTAGCACATAGACATATATGGGGATCAATACTTTGATGATGTACTGAGTATATGGGGGTGAATGCCATAAGTGAGCAATATCATCCCAAGTTATAAAATCATGCATGCTAAATGTAAGTGACTCACGTAGGCTTGAGTAAAATTCAAAATCTGAGGATCATAAATCATAAATAATAGAGCCTATACTATAAATATTATGACCCATTACACTTAGTTCTGAAATCTGCATTTTTGTTCTTAATCTCAAATCATATAGGCTAAGTAAAATCTGAAAACTTATTTTGAAAATCTTCATTGTTAGGGAGGTTCTCTTAACCGACATAAACCATATGAGCTACATGGAGTCCAATATCTTAACCTCCTAAGGAAAAAACCTCACGTTGGGGAGAGGTGTTATACTCTTGCCAAGGAGTATAACCTAATCCAGGTGATCAATCACAAGCTAAGTCTGTCATCCATATAGAAATGGGAATAATCTGAGTCTGTACCTATGTTGGCTGCGTAGTTCTATGGAAGATATGACACTCTAATCCCACACTTTCCGCTCGGTGCTAAATACTACTCCCTTTTAAATCTATATGCTCAAACCATTGGAAATCCATTTTTTTAAAATTTAACATATGGATTCATATAGAAATCCAATCACGCTTTTATATGAGTAGATATATAAATAAAGGTAATTTTGAGTTCTGTAAACTGTAACAATCTGTAAAGTGAAATCCAAAGCTATACCAATGATTGAAAGATCAAAGCTTTACTGAAAGACTGTAAATAATATGCTCATGAGATTCTTAAAACATTATCCTTCTTGAAATAATAATATTCAATCTTAGGGTAGTAACCCATGCATCAATCTCATTGTAAATCATCATAATAATCATGCTTGATAATGCAAACACTTATAATTCATCATAAAATCTAGAAATTACTACACAATGCATAGAAATATGAATAAAGTCATGTAATTCAACTTCTAAATCATTGGAAATATCATAAGTTTGTAAATAACTATAATGGGTATAAACCCTAACTTGAATTTCATGGGAAATCATATAAAATTCAGTAAATTTGAATTTAAAATAAATTTTTTTGGCATAAGGACGAAAGGATTACCCATGTTCATAACCCCACATACCTTAATTGATGATCTTTGATGAAAAGCTTGAATCTTGGATTCCTATAAATGCTTTGAAGATAAATTCCTAGAGTTCTTGTGTTGGGGATCCTCAATCTTAATTTTCTTTGAATAATTAATGGAGAAATTTGGATTTCTTGGGGAGGAAGCTTGATGAACTAGGGTTTTTCTTGACAGGGATTTGATGAAAAGTGGATGTAAAGTGTTTTGGAGGGGTTTAATTCATTGCTTAGGACGGATTAGGGGCTGGGGGATTTACCAAAATGCGTCTCTTAAACTCATAAACGGAACTGAAAAATGACCAAAATCCTAACTTTTGGCCTTGGTGCGATGCGACACTATCACGCCAAGCCACTGGAAATTGCCAACTAGGAATAAACACAGTGGCGCGATGCGGTGGTATCGCATGGCCACCTTGGATGGGACCTGGAAGTTTGGCCTGACGTGCTAATATCGCGAACCCTTACTGGAATTTGAAAATTGGGGATTTGGCCATCTCCTCTATGTGACAATATCGCTCAGGACCACTGGAAATTGACAAACATCATTTAAACCTTCTCCGCGATGCGCTAATGCCTGAAATGATGGTGTTTTACGACTAGAACTTTAAATAGCCATAACTCCTTCACCGAGTGCTGGATTTAGGCCAATTTGGTATTGATGGAAAGCTTATTCAATTTCCTACACAATGAAAAGTCTAAATCTGAAGAATTACACATGAAATAAATAGTATTAATTTTAGAAGCTATCCCTTAACATTCTAGGGACTAATTTAAGCTAAGAAGGTATAGGGTATTACAAGAACCCCATAAGTATTCCCTACACTTTCTATTCACTTCCTTTATTATGCTTTGAGAAAGGATGAAAAGTACTTCCTAGAAGTTGAATATTGCAAAAATGACTGAGTTAATAACTTGAATCCTACCTACATAAGACAACTATTTAGCGTAGGTCTTAGTAATTCTAGAAATGATTTTATCCATTAGCTGTTGACACTCCAATTTGCTCTATTTCTTTGATGACAAAGGCAATCCAAGCTATCTTATAGGAAATTTGCCTTCAGTAAAACCTGTTATCTCCAGAATTTTCTCCTTAACTGCATCAGTAATACCTGCCATAAAGATGCTTGACTTAATCATATTGGCTTCTATCCCTGTGACAACACTAAAGTACGTCAAAGCCCGCATCACTCTATTCACTGATTTTAAGCTTCCTTTGCAGAAAACCAATAAATCATCAGCAAAAACCAGATGTGTTAAACCTAGTTCCTTACACATGGGATGGTGTTAAAAGTCTACAAGACAACTCATTGTTTTTAGAGTTCTTGAGAGATTCTCCATGATCAAGACAAATAAAAGAGGAGAAATAGGATCACCCTGTCTTAGTCTTCTTCTACCTTTAAAAATCCATGATTCTCACCTTAAACTTTACATAAAACCTAATATTTGTGACACAAATCATCACTAACTAAACAAATTTCTCAGGAAATCTATACCCCTTCAGAGCTTCCTCAAGACAATCCCAATCTACCATGTCATAGGCCATCTTCAGGGCAATATTCATCAAGCGTCTGGTCAAGGTTTTCTTTGTTTAGTGCCTCAAAAGGTTATGGAAAATCAGTATAATATGTATCAGTGACCTCTGCTTACCAAACGCACCATGATTTTCTACTACTAAGTGACAGACAACATCCTTTAGTCTTTGACAAAGAAACTTCGACACACATTTATATTTTACATTACAATAGAAGATTGGACTGAACTGACTGGCTAACTCAGGTCTGTTGACCTTTGGAATTAGAGAAATAATATTGGAGATAATTTACTTCAATAGTTTACCTATCTGAATAACCTCTAATACTGCCTCTGTAATATCTGCACCCAGTATGGACCATGCTGCCTTAAAGAATCCACTTCTATAGCCATCAGGCCTTAGGCTCTTATTAATATTAATGATAAACATTGCTTGCTTGATATCTATGCCAGTAAATGATTGTAACAAGATATATTGCTACTCTGTACTAAGTAATGGCCCATGTTGAATTATGTTACTGATAACCTTTTTCCTAAACTAATTCTTCCTTCCCAGCAATTCAGTATATTAGTTAACAAACACATTTGCTATATCTTGAGAATCATGTCTTCAAACACCTTGTTCATCCTTAATCTGAGTAGTGCTTTACTGCAATCTCTTATGTTCAACCAAGTTACTTTACTTTGCCACTGCAAAAATATTTCAGCCATATAAGAGGATTTCCTGAACTTCTGTTACTTGATCCTTTCATCCAGCAGGTACTCTAATCTCAAAGGATAATTTTACAATAATTTCTGAGCATCTTGTAGAGCTTTCCTATCTAACTGTACCTTAGTGAATATGTTTTTAAAGTGCCAAGAATTTAAAGACTTCAAAGATCTTTTTAGCATCTTTAACTTTTTTACTATTTGGAAGATTTTACAACCTAGGATCCTTTCTCTCCAAAATATTTCAACTATGAGTAAGAATTTAGAGTGTTGATCCCAAACTATAATACCCTAGGAAATTTTTTGTTGAAATTTTGTGCGTAAACGTGTTGGGTTCTATCTTCTAGAATGAATTATAAATTTTTCC
>NC_061116.1:182309218-182400364 GCF_002878395.1 Capsicum annuum
CTCTCCCCAACGTGAGTATTAGAGTTGATCCCTAAAAAACCGAAGCTGTTAGAAGTTGGCCTAGACCTATTTCTCCAACTGAAATCCGAAGTTTCTTGGGTTTAGTTGTCTATTACCTCTGTTTTGTTGAGGGTTTCTCCTTTATAACGTCTCCTATAACTCGGTTGACCTAAAAAAGTGAATTTCTTGTGGTCCGAATCTTGTAGAAGAGTTTTCAGGAGTTGAAAACTTGACTCACTTCAGCCCCTGTTTTGACTTTGCCTGATGGTGTTGATGGTTTTATGGTGTACTGTGATGCTTTGAGAGTTGGGTTGGGTTACGTATTGATGCAGAAGGGTAAGGTGATAACTTATGCTTCTAGACAGTTGAAACCCCATGAGAAAAATTACCCCACCTATGACCTTGAGTTGGCTGCTATTGTGTTTTCTTTGAAAATCTGTAGACACTATTTGTATGGTGTCCATATTGATGTTTTCACTGATTATAAGAGTCTGCAGTATGTGTTTACCCAGGGAGCATTGAATCTTAGGCAGAGACGATGGTTAGAATTGTTAAAGGACTATGATATAAGTGTGATGTACCATCCGGGCAAGGCCAATATTGTGGCGGATGCCCTAAGTAGAGTGTCCATGGGTAGTGTTTCGCATGTGGTAGAAGGTAAGAAAGAGTTGGCTCGTGATGTACATCGTTTGGCTAGATTGGGGGTTAAGCTGTTTGACTCTGCTGAAGGTAGTATAGGAGTTCAGAGTAGATCCGAATCCTCCTTGGTTTCGGAAGTGAAGGAAAAGAAATACTTAGATGCTAGTTTGGTTAGACTGAAGGAGTCAGTCAAGGACCAAAAAGTAGAGGTTTTCTCCCAAGTGGGAGATGGTGTATTGAGATTGCAGGGTAGATTGTGTGTCCCGAATGTTGATGATCTGAGACAGAGAATTATGGCTGAAGTGCATGGGGTGCGATATTCTATTCATCCTGGTGACACCAAGATGTACCGAGACTTGTGGGAAATCTATTGGTGGAGTGGCATGAAGAAAGATATAGCAGCATTTACAGCTCAGTGTGCAACATGCCAACAGGTTAAGGTTGAACACCAAAGACCTGGAGGTATGATACAAGAGTTTAGTATTCCCACTTGAAAGTGGGAAGAGATAAATATGGACTTCGTGATTGGTTTACCTCCTTCCCGACGCCATCATGATTCTATTTGGGTTGTGGTTGATAGGTTGACTAAGTCTGCTCATTTCTTGCCTGTTCATACTTCATAAACTGCTGAGGATTACACTAGATTGTATATCCGAGAGCTAGTCAGACTGCATAGAGTTCCCTTGTCTATCATTTTAGATAGGGGTACTCAGTTTACTTCATAATTTGGGAAAGCATTTCAGAAGAGTCTTGGTACCCAAGTGCTTTTGAGTTCTGCTTTTTATCCGCAGACTGATGGTCAGGCTGAGCGGACCATCCAGGCCTTAGAGGATATGTTGAGAGCTTGTGCACTTGACTTTAAGGAAAGTTGGGATGATCACTTACCGTTGATAGATTTTGCTTACAATAACAGTTTCCACTCTAGTATTGGCATGGCTCCGTTTGAAGCCTTATATGGGAGGAAGTGTAGATCACCCATAGGTTGGTTCGAGCTGGGTGAAGCAGCTGTGAGTGGTCCTGATTCAGTATTTGAGGCTTTGGAAAAAGTTAAGTTGATTAGGGAAAGGTTGAAAATTGCGCAGAGTCGTCAGAAGTCATATGCAAATGTTAGAAGGAGAGACCTTGAGTTTGAAGTTGGTGACCTAGTGTATCTGAAATTTTCACCCATAAGGGAGGGTGAAGAGATTCGGAAAGAAGGGGACGCTTAGTCCCTGTTATGTTGGTCCTTAAAAAATTCTTAGCCGTGTTGGTAAGGTAGCTTATGAGGTCGAGTTTCCTTCTGAGTTGTCCTCTGTTCATCAAATATTCCATGTCTCCATGATTAGAAAGCATATTAGCGATGCTGTGGTAGTGGAGTCCTCTGTGAGTGCTGACATTCAAGAAAATCTTTCTTTTGATGAGATTCCTATTGAGATTCTTGATTTCAGTGTCCGAAGACTAAGGAACACAGAAGTTCCCTTGGTCAAGGTGTTGTGGCGAAACCTATCTGTTGAGGGTGCAACTTGGGAAGCTGAGGCGGATATACGATCTAAGTACCCGAACCTATTTTTCGCCAACTACGATCAAGCCGAAGGTACCCTTCTTTACTAAATCATGCACTTTTGATAAAAGTTGCAGCAGTTCAGCTGTCATTTATTATGTGTTCAGCTGTAGTTTCTTGAATTTATGCATTCTATGTTGCATTCGGAGTGAGAAACGATATGATGATGAGTCTAACGAATGGTTTCAGCTGTATGCTCTATTCCCTATCTAATCTTGGCATGTCTAGCGTCATTCAAGGATGAATGTTTCTAGGGGGGATGATGTAATACCCTGGGAAATTTTTTGTTGAAATTTTGTGCGTAAACGTGTTGGGTTCTATCTTTTAGAATGAATTATAAATTTTTCCATGTGGAATGTCTTAGATTATGACCCACCATTGCGTAGATTATCAAATAATCTTTCCAACGATATGTGGATCATCCAAAACGGACACCCGAGCGACGAGTTATGAACATTCTGATAAAACCGTGAATAGTAGTGAATAGTAAAACGTGTAGGAAAAAGTACTGAGGCCTGGCGTATTTTTACTCCAACTTTAAACGATCATAACTCCTTGTACATAATGATCTGGGTGATCTACTATATATCAACGGAAATTTCAGCAGCTCCTCTTTCCAATGAAATTGGTTTCATCCAATTTGTCTATCGGAGCAAAAAGTTATGGTTGATCTACTTCAGCCTATCAAAAGTGAATTTTTGGGTCAACTTCAAATGATCATAACTCCTCGTACAAAATGATCTGGGTGATATACTATATATCAATGGAAACATATGAGAGTTCTCTTTTTAATTAAATTGGTTTCATCCAATTTGGATATCGAAGTAAAACGTTATAGTTGATCTACTTCAGACTATCAAAACAGTCCATCAAAGGACAGATTCGAGAATTATTTGATTTTTAGGGGCGTTTTGGTCATTCCCCCTCACCTAAAATCCGTCCAAACCTATATTAAAGCCTATTAGAAGCATTATATGTTATATTTCATCAAATTCCCTCAAAAAGAAAATCCTTAGTTCGTACATCCAACTTCAAGAACCTCTAAAGTTCACCATTAATTCTGCAAATTTATTCAAGATTTAAAGTTCCTAGTTCAAGAACTCCAAGAACCATCATTCAAAGGCACGATTAACATCTCAAAAATGAGTATCGATCTAAAGTTCATCATTCAAGGTATGTAGGGTTTTTCAACAAGAACTCTCTTTCGTTCTTGTGCCTAAAAGTAATTTTCTTTACAAAGGCATGATTTTTGTTTGATTTTTGTGAATTTGAAGCATGAAACCATATCTTATGATGATTATTATGAAATATTGATGTTTATGATTTTGAAAGATGAATTTACATGTGTGGAGATATAAAGCATAAATCTTGAATGATATTTATCATGATTTTGATATATGGGTTGTGAATCCCCATTGAAAATTGTTTTTTTTGAGAAAGTGTGTGTTATAAGCACATTGATGTTGAATATTTGAGATATTTTGAATGATTTGACCTTTTGGTCTTAATGGAGCTGTTTTAAACTCGAGTGTGAAAGAAATCCACAACGTGGTTGATTTTGATAGATGGGAAGCATGATGGCTCCCGATGTATATTTATATATTACAGAAATTGTTTTGTTGTGGATTGTCTTTGAAATGATCTGAGCTAAGTCCGGGAGAAATCTTTAGCATCGAGTGGGAGGTATAAAGCGACCTTACTTCCCTAGAGCTACGAGCCCCCGTAGGAGTGAGGCTGAGGCTTATTTATATAGTGATCACTAGTTTGTGTGGATTTGATATCGATAGTCCTACTCTGATGGCAAGGATAGGATGGATCTCGTCAACGTGGGTTGTATGTTGGACTCAATGTAGCTCACATGGTTTATGTCGGTTATAGGATCTCCCAGTGTGTGTGTGTTTCCTTGTATCTATGGTGAATGATGAAGTGATTTGAAAGTGGAATTGTGAAAGTTATTCTTTCGAAAGATTTAAATGATATTTACATTATGAGAATTGATATTCTTGATGAACTGAAAGTGATTGACAAATTATATGATGACTCACATGTGTTATTGTACTTATTTCATCCTCTCATGATTATGATGATTTTCTTAGGGCTATGTGAGTCTTTTATACATTCTGCATGATTATAATAATTTTCTTCGGGCTATGTGAGTCTTTTATACATTTTGCATATTTCTTATAAATATTTATGATGATGATGTTTATAAAACTGCATACACCCCCATATACTCGGTTCCTTTCCATGGTACTGACCCACATCTTTGGATGTGGGCTGCATTTTCTCGGAATGTAGGTTCAGGTTTGACAGTGATTCTTTGGGCACGCTGTTCTACATCCTCTGTTGTGGTGAGTCCTCATGTTCCGAGGACGTGATGTCTGATGTTGGTTTCGCGGAATTGCTTACATTTGATAATAGAGTATGAGTCAGTTAGGGCATGTCTCAATGACTCGCTGGTTTTATTGATTTTCTTAGAGGCTTGTCAGACTAGTATAGATGTTGGGAGTTGACTAATAAGTTGTATTTTGTTATCTTTCTGAAATTCTTTTATTCTTGGATGATGATTACTCTGTTGATATTTGAGGGTTATTTATGGAAACCCCATTGATTTGTGTTGAACTGAATGAAAATGGCTCAAAGGGTTAGCTTGGGGCTACTCGTAGCCTCAAGCACTGTGTGACGCTCCGGGACCCGTTTTCCGGGGCGTTACACAAACATTACAGTATTTAAGCTGCTTCTTCAACCTAGATGCATCCTAACCCAAAGTAATTTTAGCTGGACAGTGGTCACTGATTCCTTCCAGCAAGAATCTAGCAGTAGTGATAGATATAGTGTCTAACCAAGCTTGGTTGATGAATATCCAATCAAATTTTTGAAAAAAAACTTTGATTATCACTTTTTTCATTCCAGGTAAAAGAATTACAAGAATGAGTTACCTTCAAATATTTCACATTCCTCCACACATTGATGAAAATCCATTACTTATGCCCAAGCCATAGTATTTCCACCCTTTCTATTTTCAGCTTTCAACGCTGAGTTGATATTAACCAACAAGCAACCATGGCTTACTATATATTGAGTGATGCTTGACTAAGTCACTCCATAGCTCTTTCATCTCTTCCTTGGTGTTATGAGCATATACAATTCTTAGGTAGAAAGACACATGTTTAGATATATAGACTACCTCACAAGTGATCTGTTGAGAAGCCATGCTAACAGGTATTACTGTGAAATAATCAGGCCTCCAAGCGGGCTAAATTCTTCCATTATAATGACAAGCTAACTTTTTGATAAAAGACAAACCTCCAAACATGGTTTTAGCTACTCGATCCATCCTAGACATCTTAATTTTCATCTTTAAGAAGCTTGCCAAGCCTACCTTTTTCTGTATTGCAGAGGAGCTTGACTTCCCTCTGCTTATTAGGGGCATTTAATCCCCTCACATTCCAACTCAACATACTAGCCATCCCCATAGTGAGGATGATCACTACTTCCTGCATTATCAACCTTGCTATTGAAACCTATTACTTCTGTTAAGGCCTAAAATACATTACTTTGAGATAAAAATTCAATTTCTGGTAAATGATTCTTGCCATTCCTCATTGGCATGACCCAACCACCTTGAGCAATTTTTGAGTTGCAACCAAGTGTTGCCTAGCATTTTCACTCTGGATTACATGTTTAATCTGCCGGTTATGTGGATTAGTTAGTGCATTATCCTACACGGTCTCCACTCACGGAGTGACCTGTTTCTTAGCTGGTTGATGTCTCTGTCCCTCCATTTGATTCCTTTAATGTACAACATCTTCTTCTTCCTACAAACTGCTTCCACATAACCATACTTCTTACAGTAGTCACATAGTGTTGGTCTCCAATCATATGTGACCTTTTGGTCAATTAGTAATCCCTTCTCAGAATTTAAATATACGTTTTCCCAGAATGCAGTCTCCATTTCAACTTCCACCAAAAGTCTAGCATAGTTTAAGCCATTCTTCTTAGCTATATTGTTATTCACCATTATAGGTCTACCAATCAGGCTTCCTAGTTTACTCAACCCCTTAGGACTCCAATATTTAAAATCTAGCCTAGGAAATCTTATCCAAATAGGAACAATATTCAATTCATCTCTTGTTAATTCCAAGTCAAGAGACCATGCCTTATCTATAAGAGGTTTGTTGTCGAAGTGGTATATTCCACCTTCAATCACTGCATCTTTCCCTTTCTTCGAATCAAATCTTACCAATAACACACCATTCTTTAGCATGACTATCTTATTGATACCATAAATCCCCCATATCCTCTGAATGTAACCATTAATCACATTAATGAGGGAGGTGGGTGAGCTCCTAAAACATAACAAACAATAGAATTTTGCAAAAATTCTCCCTCAGATTGGATGTCCTCCTTCTTAATTTCAACTACAACAGATTCACCATGCTTTCTAGGGGCTACATACTCGAATTTGAACCTTTCATTTGTAATTTTAGTTATATCAAAGTTATCCCAAATGGAATTCCTCAAATGTTCCTGTTCCTCCTCAACTAGATCTGCCCAGGATTTTCGATCACTACTGTGTTATTTTACGTGGGAATTAGTGACGACATCGCTCCAGATTTGATTTACCTGTCGCTTGGACAAAATCCCATTTCCTTCAATTTGGTTACTGTTCTATTGAATTCAACTGTGTTCAAACTCAAAATTGCATCAGCTACCTCATTTGCAGAATCAAGATGTTTATCTTAATCCAAACTACTGCCGATTTCATCGAAGACGAAGGACCTTGAGTCTTCAAGTCCTCAATTTGTTCCTGCTCAACTTCCTTAGCTAATGGATTTTGCTTCTTACCTTTACCCCGAGCTTGTACCACTTATGTTTCTATCAGCTGTATAGCTTTCTTTGATGGCTTGCGAGCTAACCTTTGCCCAGAGAGATCAACCTCCAGAGAGAGCTACTGAATATTATTTCACATTAACATTATTTCACATTAATATTATTGTGTATCGGTTATTACACAATTTATTGTTGTTACTATTTCTTTTCTATATACTCTATTGGTTTCCTTTTTAGTTCCCATGTTTTCTTCATTATGTAGTTCACTGCTTGGTTAGTCTAAAAGATATTAGATGTAATCTTACTGACTGTTCTCTACGATCATTACTTTACAACCAAATTACTGAGCCATCCGAAATCGATTATCCAATGAAAAGCTTCAAGATCAGGTGGTTAGATACTGCCAATAGATTGATTTGTTTTGCTGGTACGAATACTTATGATTACAGACCAATTAGGATTAATGTGGAGATATGACCTAGTTGTGAAGTTAATTTATGTATGTGGAATGCATCCATTAGGAAGTGGAAGATTTTTCCACGAGTTACATCCTGGTAAATTTATTTTCCGTCTTTGAGATATGGTTTTAGATATTACAAACAAAATAATGATTATAAAGTTGTTGCTATGTTTGATGATAAGCCTTCATACCAGACAACTAGAAAAATATGCAGTCTGAAGAAAGATTCTTGAAGGACAGTAGGGGATTGTTAGGGTGGCTCGATAAGTGTGTAAAAGGAAAGCTTTTTTGGATTGCATGTTTAAGTAATCGTGAGTTCACCATTGTTTCTTTTGATTTAGCAAATAGACGTGGGATAAGGTGAGCAACAAGTTATGGAGAAGGCAAATTTGATTTGAACTTGGGAGTTTTGGGGAGTGATCTCGTAGTATGTTGTAACTATAAGAGAACTCATTCTGTTTTATGGATTATCGACAATGGATTTGAAGCATCTTGGGAAAATATGTTCACCATCAATTCCTCGAATGTTCTTGTGGCTTATGGCAATGACTATAATCGGCACCTCTGCATGCCATTTACCCCACCGTTTTGCAAGTCAGACAAGTGTGAAATCTTACTATTGTATCACTCACTTTCATGGTCTATAATCCAAAGGATCTAAAGTGTTTTCTTGAGGCAGAAATATTTGTTGAAAGACTTGTTAATCCTCTTGAACTACACTGACTGGCAGCCTTTCGAGCATTGATGTGTGAGGAATTGCTAACACATTTAAGGCCTTTAACCTAGAATAATTGCTAGGTATTAAGCAACTTTTGTCATTTTTTGATGTGTTTATGTTAATTTTTCTGTGTAAGCTGATGGGATAGAGAGCCAAAAAGAATGGAGGCAAAGAAATTAAAGTCTGGAGAAAGCTAAAGAGAAGTGTGGCTGATGACATCTGTGATAAGTCGTCAGCCCCATGAAAGACTATCATAGCTGTCATCAAACGTAACAAGAGAGTTGGCATGAATTTAAGACCGTGACGACATCTGGTGATAAGTCATCAAAAGTGTGATAAGTCATCAGGGATATCATCAGCCTTAACCAGAGAATGGGATTTGCTGTAACATTGTGACGGCATGTTGTGATAAGGCATCAGAGTTGTGATAAGGCATCAGGATCACCATCAACCTTAGGCAAAAATTATCCAAATGGAAGAGGAGCTGACGACATCCATGACACACTGTCAAACTCCTGATAGGCCATCATTATCGTTGTCATCTTGAGACAACAAAAGCCAAACTTAAAGCGAATTTGACGACGTCCGTGATAGGCCTTCAAACGCCTGATAGGCCATCACGGGCGCCGTCATCTATTCTGAGGAAAATATGAAACTTTAATTTTATTTTCTTATTTAGGGTTAATTATTTAAAGCCTTGTTGGAGGGTTTTCTATTATCGATTGATAGATCCTATAAGATACAATTTATGATATTTCTCTCTCTCTAAGACCAATATAATGGAGTTTTGCCTTGTGATTCAATTAAAAGTATACTTTTGATTTTCTTCATCATTGTAAGTTAATCCTTTCAGTTATGAACTAAATTTGCATACTTGTTTCTTGTATCATGAGTGGCTAAACACCTTTAACCTGGATTATGGGATCTAGGGTTAGGTCATGATAAGGTGTTAAATACTTGAGATTTAATAGGTGTTAGAATTTCTTGGTAATTCTGAGATTATAATTTACATCTATTGGTTGTAAACAGTAGGCGTACCTACTTTGGTTTGCTTGAGAAAGAAATCATAATCAGTAGGAAGAGAATTATCAATAAGGAATCAGAAAGAATTCGTTTAATAATCAGTGTTGTAACAAGGTTGATTAACCTGAGGTAAAATCTGGACAGTGAGTAGCAATTCCCTGAGTATGAGAGGATTAGTAAATTAGATGCTTGAATAGGTCGAGAGACATTTGAGCATATCATCGATAAAGATAGCTTGTGATCCTAACCACCATGAGAATCTTGAGTAAATTCTGGAATCTGTCATGTATTATAAGCCCTAGTGAACATAATCCTTTTTATTTCATAAAATCTTGGTTACAAACATCAAATTCAAAGTGACAATCAATTATAACATCAAATTCAAAGTGACAATCAATTATTTGCAAAGCTGAAACCCCCATTTCAGGAAATAGTAAACTACCAGTGAATTAAATCGTAAACAACTTAAGTTCACACCTTATTCCCTGTGGGATTCGACCCCAACCTAGTTGGGTTTTATATCGAATGATCGCTTACACCCATTCACGAGTGTAATTTGAGCATTATAAAAAAATAGCACCGTTGTCGGGGAATACGGTAGTAAACTGAAAGTTTGTGGGCGCTAATTTACTATTTGTTGAGTTTTCTAGATTTATGTTTGTTTGTTGTTTTTGTTTATTTGCAGGATCTTGATAGTGTACGCCAAGCACAACTCAATTTGGAACCCCAAGGCATAATAAGGAATGGCAGAACAGCCATTGCAGTATGAGTTTGATGATGAAGATAACGATATGGATGTAGTAGGTGCAACGGGTGCCATCATTCCTCCACCATTGGTACCTGGAGCAAAGTTCAACATTACAAGCACGATGATCCAACTCTTGAACTTGATAGGGCTGTTTTGAGGCCTTCCTGCAGATGACCCCAGCCTACATCTAGTGAATTTTGTCACCATTTCCAAATCTTTTGATAAACCAGGAGTGAGCCAGAACGCTATCCGGTTGAGGTTGTTCCCGCTGTCTCTGTCTGGGGACACAACATTGTGGATGAATGAGCTGACACCCAATTCAATAACCAACTGGAGGAAGTTGAAAGGAGATTTCCTAGAAAGGTTCTTTCCGTCTTCCAGGAGGGTACAGTTGAGGAATGAGATTGGCAACTTTAGAAAGCTCCCGACTAAGGTCTTACATGAAACTTGGGAAAAGTTAAAGAAGAAGCTGACACAGTGTCCAAACTACAACATAACAGACATACATTTGATGGAGATTTTATACAGGGCTCTCAACTCTGTAACAAAGCCGATTGTAGATAACACTACTGGTGGTTCTTTTGTTGATCTGTCTTTTCAAGATACCTCAGATATGCTGAATAGGCTGACTAAACAAAGTTGGTCTTGGTACACCAGGGATTCTGTGGTGGCAAGCTCTACTGTTTATGTTGGAATAACTACTGAACAACAAAGGAGAGATGAGGAGCGGGATCAAGATATGGCCCATCTAAAAACTCAAATGGACTTGCTCACCATGCACTTATTATTGAGGAAGACTGAGAAAGTAAAGGCTGTGACTTCTCAGGACCGAGTTGATGCAAATCCTGAAGAAGAGGCTAATTATGTTAATAATTAGGGGGTTTCTGAGGTAATATCCAAGGGAATCAAGGTCAGAACATTTATTACAAGCCTAGTTATAGAGACAGGGAGCAAGGGAACTAGAGAAGTAACAATGAAAGGAGTGGGTTATATGTTCTTCCTGGAAATCGGGAAGCTACTGCAACTAGCTCTGGAAAGATGTCTATGGAGGACCTGATTGAAAAACTATTGAAGGGAGTTGAGGCTACCAACTCAGGGGTAAATACTATGTATAGTGAATTTTTTACTCTAAGTCAGTTGGTTAGTTCACACTCAACTACTATCAGGCAGTTGGAGCAGCAGATGAGCCAATTTTTTGCAGCACTGAACCAAAGAAGAAGTAGTTCTGTACCTAGTAAAATGGCTCAAAATCTGCGAACTGATGGCTCATGTCTAGCTATTACCACCAGGAGTGGTAAGATCTTACCTGACCCTTCTGTGGGTATGTCTGCGAATAATGAGGTAGTTGTGGATGAACTAGAAAAAAACAATCTAGGGGATTCTGAGAAGATGAATAGCTCTGTTGATGCTTCAGAAAAGGTGAAGGAGAAGGAGAAGGAAGAGAAAGTGGTGTTGAAAACTATCCTAAGACCGCCACCTCCCTTTCCTCAACGATAGAGAAAAAAGGCTGATGATGCCAGATTCAGCAAATTTATAGCAATACTTAAGCAATTGACAATAAATCTTCCTTTGATTGAGGAACTTAAGCAAATGACAGGATATGCGAAATTCATGAAGGACCTTGTGATGAAGAAATGAGTGGTGAGCTGCGAATTGGAGGAAGATCTCCACATTTGTAGTGCTATCTCTACCAGGACCCTAATGCAGAAGAAGCTAGACCCAAGTGCAGTCACTATTCCCTGCACAATTAGAACTATAGAATTCACCAAGGCACTGTGTGATCTGGGAGCAAGCGTTAATTTGATGCAATTTACTATTTATAGAAAGTTGGGTCTAGGGAATCCCACACCTACCAACATAAGACTGGTGACAGAGGATAGGTCAGTAAAGTGACCGATTGGCATTCTGTATGATGTGTTGGTAAAGGTTTCCAATTTTATATTCCCTGCATACTTCATCATTCTGTACTGCGAGGTGGACTTCGAGGTGCCCATAATCCTGGGTCGATCTTTCCTAGTAACTGAAAGTGTATTGATCAATTTGAGAGCATATAAGATATTATTCAGGATAAACGAAGAAGTAGCACGGTTTGATATGGGAGCAGCATGAGGAAATGAGTGTGTTCTCAGTAGTTGATGTGTATTTTGAGGACAAATAGGATGTGCCCATAACTGAGCAACTTATTATCGAACCTTTGGCTACGATCAAGATGAATTATGATAGTAAAGACATTAGGGAGTACGAAAAGACAGTTTATACCTTGACAGTCATAGGTTCATATCCTTATGCTTCCAAAAAGTTGGCCTTCATCTGGCTAGTCGACCAACGCCACCAGCCAAGCCATCTATTGAAGAGCCTTCAGTTTTGGAGTTAAAGGAGCTGCCTGGGCATTTATGGTACGTGTTTCTAGGTAAAGGGAACACACTACCTGTTATTATTGCAGCTAATTTGGGAGAATAACAACTGAATGCACTTATTTCAGTACTTCAGAAGCACAAGAGAGAAATAAAGTGGACCATCACAGATATTATTGGTATTCCTCCGGGCATCTGCACACATAAGATTCAACTTGAGAAAGATTGTATTCCCACCATAGAATATTAATGCTGTCTTAACCCACCAATGGAAGAGGTGGTTAAGAAGGAGATTATTAAATGGTTGGATGCAAGAGTGATTTACCTTATTTCTGACAGCAAGTGGGTGAGCCCAATTCAATACGTGCCCAAAAAAGGGGTATGATGGTGGTTGCTAATGAAAAGAATGAGTTGATTCCACTCAGGCTAGAAAGTAGGTGGACAGTTTGCATGGAATACTGCAAGTTAAACTCTTAGACTCTGAAGGACCACTTTCCAATGCCTTTTATGGACCAAATGCTTGACCGATTAGCTGGTAGGGGGTGGTATTACTTCTTGGATGGTTATTCTGGATATAACCAAATCTATATTTCTCCTGAAGATCAGGAGAATATGACATTCATATGCCCATATGGCACATTTGAATTTAAAAGAATGATATTTGGGCTATGTAATGCACCCGCCACTTTTCAAATATGCATGATGTTTATCTTCTTTGACATGGTGGAAGACACCATAGAGGTATTCATGGATGATTTCTCTATGGTGGGTGATTCATTTGAAATATGTTTGGAAAATCTGAATGTGGCCTTGCAAAGATGTGTTAAATTTAACCTAGTACTTAACTAGGAAAAATGCCATTTCATGGTAAAGGAGGGCATCATTCTTGACCACAAAATTTCTGAAAAAGGGATAGAAGTTGATCGAGAAAGGTGGAAGTTATTGAGAAACTCCCACCTCCCATCTCAAGGGAGTGCATAGTTTTCTTGGTCATACAGACTTTTATCAAAGATTCATAAAAGATTTCTTAAAGGTTGCAAATCCACTGTGCAAACTTTTGGAGAAAGAAGTGAAATGTTTCTTCGATGACGAGTGCTTGAAGGCATTTGAGTGCCTCAAAAACAAGCTGATTGAGGATCCTATTGTTATTGCACCCGACTGGGCAAAAACCATTTGAGATAATGTGTGATGCAAACGATGTTACCCTGGGATTTGTATTGGGACAAAAGAGGGATAAACTATTTCATCCGATATATTACATCAACAAAGCACTGAATGGAGCGTAAAAGAATTACACCATCACTAAACAAGAACTTCTGGCTGTGGTGTATGCTTTTGAGAAATTCAAAGCTTATCTGTTTGGGACCAAAGTGGTGGTCCACACCAACCATGCTGCCTTGAGGTATTTGATGGCTAAGAAGGATGTAAAATCAAGCTTATTAGATGGGTGTTTCTGCTGTAAGAATTTGATTTCGAGGTCAAAGATAGGAAAGGATGTGAAAACCAAGTTGCGGATTATATATCTAGAATGGAAGGTGAACACGAAGCTAGTGATGAAACAAAGATAAATGATGCATTTCCTGAAGAGAAAATCCTGGCGGCTGCTGTGGAAAAATTGCCTTGGTACGCGGATTATGCAAACTACGTCGTGAGTGAGGTCATCCTAGAAAATCTTTTTTTTAACCAAAGGAAGAAATTCTTGCATGATGTAATACATTACTTCAGGGATGAGCCTTACCTTTTTCGACGATGTACAGACAATATCATGCAGAGATGTGTACCGGAAGTAGATGTATTGTGCATATTAAAAGCATGTCATGCTTCCCCAGTTGGGGGTCACCATGTGGATGACCGAACGTCCAGGAAGGTGTTGCAGAGTGACTATTATTGGACAATATTATTTAAGGATGCCCACGAGTTTGTGCTGAAATATGACTAATGTCAGAGAAAGGGGTCAATTTCTAAAAGACATGAGATGCCCTTGACTAATATGCTTGAAGTCGAGTTATTTGATGTCTGGGGCATTGATTTCATGGGTTTGTTTGTAAGCTCGTACGGGATAAAGTATATTTTGGTTGATGTTGACTATGTATCTAAGTGGGTCGAAGCTGTGGCCTTGGCTGATAACGAAGGAAAGAGGGTTGTTGCTTTTCTCAAAAAGAACATCTTCTCTCGCTTTGGAGTACCACATACTATCATAAGCGATAGAGGATCTCATTTTTGCAACAAATTATTTAAAGCAGCTTCGGCAAAATATGGAGTGAAACAACACAAAGTGGCTACCCCATACCACCCACAAACTAGTGGGAAAGTGGAGGTGTCAAATCATGGAGTTAAAGCCATCCTAGCCAAACGGTGAATACTAACCAAAAAGACTAGTCTTGAAAGCTTGACAACTCATTGTGGGCTCATCGAACTGATTTTAAGACACCCATTGGCATATCACCATTTTAGCTGGTCTATGAAAAAGCTTACCATATTCCAATTGAGCTAGAACACAAGGCTTTATGGGTGCTCAAAAGGTTGAATTTGAATTGGAAGGAAGCAACAGAGATAAGACTGGGACAACTAAATAAGATGGATGAATTCCGTCTCAGGGCATATGAACGAGCAGATCTGTATAAAGAAAAGATAAAAAAGTACCATGATTGGAGAATAGAGAAATGAGAATTCAAAAAGGGGGACTTGGTGCTTCTGTTTAATTCCAGACTCAAATTGTTCCCAGGCAAGCTGAAATCTAAGTGGTCAGTCCCTTTCAAGGTTAGTCAAGTCCACTCATCGAAAGTAGTGGAACTCAAAAACGAAGACGAAAGTACCTTCAAGGTAAATGGGCAATAGGTCAACCTTTATATTGGCTCTAAGAAATAGTGAAAAGCATCACCATTATCTATCTCGATGAAGTCTGAAGTAATTGAGATAACTAAGTCATTCAGCAATGCTAAATCAGGTGTTGTGTGGGAGGCAACCCATGATCCCTGAGATCGATCCAGTCCAGGTGTACTCTAACCCTTAGTTTAGCTTTGCTTTAATTTTAAGTTGAGGGTGTAGTGTAGTCTATTATTGTAACATAGTTGTGGTAACTAGGAGAAATACAAGCACAAAAAGCAGTTGACATATTTTTGATGGACTTTTGAACACCCTTCCAATGTCTGGTTTGCTAAATTGTGTAGATTACATGTACTTGTGACCATTGTGAATCTGGATGTGGCATTTGTTAAAGCTGTTTGATGATCATTTATGAACAATTACATGAATTAGATAAGCGGTAGCCTGTGATATAATCATGTGCTAGGTGTGTGTGAGCTACTACCTATTTTTCTCTGTATGCTAAAGCTAGAACTTGCCTGGTTGGTCTTGCCATGGTCATAGGATAGGAGTTAGGATAGGATCATAGGCCATTGTTGACTAACCAAATTTTAGTCTAAATAGCCTTCCATGTGTGCATAATACCCCTTGATCCCTGTTTAAAGCCTGAATTGACCATTTCTTTCATATGACACCTCTTACCTTCCTATTTATACCATAATGAACCTATTTTATCACTGGCCTTCCTTGGAGACTGAGCACTTTGACCTAGGCAAATAGCCTAAGTTGAGGGTGGGAGATGAGTATGAAGAAGGGTGGAATAAAGGAGAAAGAATAAAAGATGGGTGCTACTATAAAAAAAAGGGGAAGAGCATCACCCAACTTAAATATGGGTGATTAAGAGAAGAGGAAGAGAGAAAGAAGATAATAAGTAAACCCTAAGAGAGTAGTGTTGTGTCAAGGAGGCATAGTCACTCTAAATGACCTTGAATATCATACTAGCCCCAAACCATATTACAAGCCTAAAAGAAGCCCTATAGTGATTCTAACTGGCCTATCTGAAGATGTTGGTAATGAAAATAAGGGCAAGCCTATGGTACTTGGCATACACTGACTGGAACTTCTTTATGAGAGTGAGATCCTTTTGATGACCCCCATATTTATATTTTTTGGTTTTCTTATATGAGAAGAGGGGGATTTCTTTTTTGTGAGGGAACACTGGTATCTTTGCTAGCTACTTGCTCGTTTAGATAGTGTAGCATTGGTATGTGAATTGTTATTGAGGCTAATATTGATGCCATAGCTTGAGTCCTTTATGTTACAATATTGTTTTTCAATGATATGGACAGTTGGTATTAATTGGTTTGGCATTGGAGGAACAACTTTGTATTGAGCTTAAATGGAAAATTGGGTGCTAAATATGCTATGTGTTCTCTTAGTTGGATTAAGTTGCTTAAGGACAAGCAATTGTTTTAAGTTGAGGGTGTTGATATATGAGCAATTGATAACACATTTAAGGCCTTTAACCTAGAATAATTGTGAGGTCTTAAGCAACTTTTGTCATTTTTTGATGTGTTTATGTTAATATTTTAGTGTAAGCTGATGGGATAGAGAGCCAACAAGAATAGAGAAAAGGAAATTAAAGTCCGGAGAAATCTGAAGAGAAGTATGGCTGAAGACATTTGTGATAAGTCATCAGCCCCATGACAGGCTATCACAGTTGTCGTCAAACGTAACCAGAGAGTTGGCATAAATTTAAGACTGTGACGACACCTGGTGATAAGTTGTCAAAAGTGTGATAAGCCGTCAGGGATATCGACAGCCTTAACCAGAGAATGTGATTTGCTATAACATTGTGAAGATATTTTGTGATAAGGCGTCAGAGTTGTAATAAGGCGTCAGGATCACCGTCAACCTTAGGAAGAAATTATCCAAATGGAAGAGGAGCTGACGACATCTATGACACGCTGTCAGAATCCTAATAGGCCGTCATTGTCATCGTCATCCTGAGACAGCAAAATCCAAACTTAAAGCAAATTTGACAACGTCCATGATAGGCCATAAAACTCCAGATAGGCCTTCACGGGCGCCGTCATTTATTCCAAGGAAAATCAGAAACTTTAATTTTATTTCCTTATTTAGGGTTAATTATTTAAAACCTTGTTAGAGGGTTTTCCATTATCGATTGACAGATCCTACAAGATACAATATACAATATTTCTCTCTTTCTACGACCAATATTTTGGAGTTTTGCCTTGTGATTTAATTAAAAGTATACTTTTGATTTTCTTCATCATTGTAAGTTAATCCTTTCAGTTATGAACTCAATTTGCATACTTTTTTCTTGCATCATGAGTGGCTAAACACCTTTAACCTAGATTATGGATCTAGGGTTAGGCCATGATAAGGTGTTAAATACTCGAGATTTAATAGGTGTAGGATTTCTTGGTAATTCTGAGATTATAATTTACGTCTTTTGGTTGCAAACAGTAGGCGTACCTACTTTGGTTTTCTTGAAAAAGAAATCATAATCAGTCGGAAGTGAATTTTCAACATGGACTCGGAAAGAATTCATTTAATAATCGACGCTATAACAAGGTTGATTAACCTAAGGTAAAATCAGGACAGTGAGTAGCGATTTCCTATGTCCGAGAGGATTAAGAAATTAGACGCTTAAATAGGTCGAGAGACATTTGAGCATATCATCGATAAAGATAGCTTGTGATCCTAACCACCGTGATAATCTTGAGTAAATTCTGGAATCTGTCATGTATCGTAAGCCCTAGTGAACATAATCCTAGTTATTTCATAAAATCTTGGTTACAAACATCAAATTCAAAGTGACAATCAATTATTTGCAAAGCTTAAACCCCCATTTCAGGAAACAGTAAACCACCAGTGAATTAAATCGTAAACAACTTGAGTTCAGACCTTTTTCCCTGTGGGATTCGACCCCAACCTAGTTGGGTTTTATATTGGCAACGATCTCTTACACCTATTCATGAGTGTAATTTGAGCGTTATCAAGCATCTACTGCTAATTGAAGTCTTGAAGCAGCCATTTCTCGTCAGTTGTTTAGTGCAGACGAACAATGTAATGTTCTGTTCACTGCATCTTGTTATATTATTATTGTTAAGCATGACAAAATATTGTGTTTTGTTCATTGTATCTTGTTATATTAGTAATCCTTTTTTTTTGTTTGTTAAACTACATTTTGCCATCTTAGTCTCTCTCCTGGGGAGTCGAAAGTTGTCCTTCGACATTTTCTCTTGGAGATTTTGAAACAAGTTCAAATTATATACACTAATAGTGTAAATATTAATTACACTATTAATGTGGTTTAATTTTATGATGAGATGTTAGTTAACATCTGTACTAGAAAAAAAATTAATACTTATCATAAATACTTATGATTAAAGTTGGTGCCATGTGACCAGAAGATTATGGGTTCAAGCCTTGGAAACAGCCTCTGGCAGAAATGCAAGGTAAGACTATGTACAATACACCCTTGTGGTGGGGTCCTTCCCCGGACTCTACGCATAGAGGAAGCTTTAGTGCACTGGATTGCCGTTTTTATAAATACCTATGATTAACTAATATGTTACCTACTTGTTCAAGTATCTATTTTTAGATTTTTTGTACATTAAATCTAAACTCTCTTAGATGTGTAATGTAGAGGGTTGGGTGGTGGCGTTAGCACCCCTCGTCACTTCTATGCCCTTAAATTTTTGCTCAGATGCATTGATTTATTTACATATACACAAAAGACAATTCTTACCCTATTAGTATAATATAATTTTTCCTGAAAGGAATTTAATTGAAACCTTTTATAACTGCATAACTTCGCTCCCAAAATTAGATGTAAGAAACACAAAAAGAAATGGTCACGCGAAATTTCTATGAAAGACTCTCCACATATATGAAATTTCACTTGACGCCCTTAATTTTTAGAATTTAAGTTTGGTGCATCGTCGGTGTTGTAATTTTTACACTGTTAGGTAACTTCTACCTGCTGTAGTAGGTCATTCATTTCTCAGGTAAAACTATAAAGATAATGACATGCTACGACAGGTAAAAGTCACCTAATGGTGTAGAAAAAACTACACCGACGGTTCACCAAACTTAAACTCTAATTTTCAATAGAGATACCATTGAAAATGACAATGGAAAGATATTGATTAACAATCTTTGCATATCACGTTTATTGGGACAAGGCTAATAAAACAAGGAGGACAAGAGATATATGATCAAATACTAAGCTGAATCTTTTTTGTGTTCAGTCTATGCCCGGGGTAAGTTAAATAAAAGATTACTACAATCCAACAACTAGGATGTTAGAACTCAAAATCTCGACTCAGGAATTGGTGTTAAGGGTTGATTTTTCTAATCTATACAAGCAATCAAACCTTTATAGAAATAACTAAGCACTGATTAGGTAACCCAGCAGGCCTTGCGCTAGTACGAAAGACCTGTATTTCGATAGTCAATATTCGCAGCCATTCTGTATTTGATTTTCTTCATTTTCATATTCCTTTCCATAACTACTTTAATTTGTTGCACTTGAGCCAAGGGTCCTTCACAAACATCCCTTTGCCTCCAGGGGTAGGGTAAGCTCTGTATACACTCTACCATCCGCAGACCCCACTTGTGGAATTTCACTATGTAATTTGCTGTTGTTGTACTTTAAGATTTCATGTCGTAGCTGAATACAACATATAAGCAGTAGGTGGACCGATATCCGCAACTTCAGGCTCAGTTACATGTGTAGAGAACTTTAAAGATTTTCCTTTAAAGAGTGTATATATTCCTCATTCTAAAACTCTTGTCGATTCTGGAATTCATTTATGGAAGTGTACTTAATGCCTTCAATGAAAGACTAAATATGGTTACTTGATCTGAACTATGTATCTCTTGCGGAACATCTCAAGACATGAGTATATAATTGGAACAGGTGAACAGGGCTACTGGCTTTAACTAATGTCAAATATTAGAAAGGTTTTAAACCTTAGTTTAGTTTTCACTTTGGTTACTTAAAGCGTCTATGTTCTATGTAACTACAATCAGCGCCGTTCTAATATTTGACATTAGTTGAAGCCGGTGGCCTTTGTCACTTGTTCCAATATTATTCTAAAATCCTAAGGCATTTCAAAATTGAAATTTACCTCAGAAGAAGTTACCATATTTTGCCCTTCATGGAAGAAATTAAGTGCACTTCCATGAACAAATTCCAGAATCAAGACGATTTCACAGAATGAGAATTATATACACTCTTAAAAAGAATCCTTTTAACTTCTCTAAGCATATATGTTTAACTATTATGATTCAAACAGAATAAGAAAACTACAAGTAAAAAAAACAAGAACAACACATAGATTTACATGGAAACCCTTACGGGAAAAAATCCACGGGAAGAGGCAGGGGAGGCTTCACTATAATGGAGAGAGAGTACAATGTGGAGAAGGCTGAATTTTCCAAATCATGAAAATAATCCACTAAATCGCACTTATATTATACGTGCATACAAATAGGTTCTAGGCCCGATCCCTACTCTACCACCACAGACCACATTGAAAGTCACAAACATGGGCCGCACCACAAAACTTTCAGGGCCGAACCAATAAAATTTGGGTCACAACTCTAACAATCTCCACCTTGACACGAATTCTAATTCAAAACTCAAATCCATTTCAAAACAAACTCTCCACCTCTTCCACAAATCCCCTAATGGAACATCTTACTAACTAACACCAACCAAGTCCAAGCAATACTCAAACTTTGCACTTGTTAGTTTCTTGGTTATCATATTAGCAGGGTTATCATAGGTAACATTCGTACTTACCATAATATCACCATGAGCAATAATTTCAAGCACAGAATAATATCGAACATCGATGTGCTTTGTCCTCTCGTGAAACTTCTGATCTTTCGTAAGGAAGGTAGCACTCTGACTATCGTAAAATACCATAGTAATATATAAGTCTTCGGTAAGTTCACTGAAAAGACCCTTCAAGCAAGTAGCTTCTTTGAAAGCCTCTGTAATAGCCATGTACTCTGCCTCAGTAGTTGATAAAGCAACCGTAGTCTATAAGGTATCTTTCCAACTGATCGCACAACTACCAATGGTGAAAACATAGCTTGTAAGGGATCTTTTCTTATCATGGTCTCCTGGAAAATCAGAATCAACATACCTAATTACACCATCTCTATTTCACCCAAACTGTAAACAAACATCAGCAGATCCATGTAAGTATCTGAAAATCCACTGAACTGCTTTGTAATGTTCTTTGCTAGGATTTTCCATGTATCTTCTAACTTCACAGATGGCATATGATAAATCTAATTGAGAACACATAATCACATACATAAGAGACCCGATGATACTAAATTATGGAACTCGAGACATATAGCGTAACACCCCAACTTAGAAAGGAGTCCCATATTGAAAAAACACAGGAGGGATGTTGGGTATATAAGTGAGAATGCCTTACTTCCTAGTGACGCATTTTAAAGATGTACGAGCCTGGGCCCATAATGGACAATATCACTAGTAGGTTTGGGAGTTTAGGGGTATCTTGGGCCTATATGGTTTGGGATGCCCGTCACGGCCAGGGCCTCGGGTTAGGTTGTGACATATAGTCATGCTCATTATCTATCTTTGGAGATAAAGTGGTGAGATTTTGAAGTAAGCTACCAATGGAGTACTGACAGGCTTGGTATTTTGGATATCGAACTTGTGAAGCACTTTCTCAATATACCTTTTCTAATGCATATATAGCTTATACTTCTCTCCATCCCTCATAATTTCCATGCCAAGAATATTCTTTGATGCTCCTATATCATTAATATCAAACTCCTTGCTGAGCTAGACTTTGACTTCTATTATCTCTCTCATATCCTTTGTAGCTATCAATATATCATTAACATACAAAAGAAGATACACAAATGAACTATTACTTACCTCATTCAAGTAGACACAACTATCATAACTACTCTTCCAAAACATATGGTATGTCATAAAAGAATCAAACGCCTTATACCACTATCTAGGCGACTGTTTTAAGCCACAAAGAGACTTTTTTAGCAAGCACACATAGTCCTCCTTTCCTAAAACTACAATGCCCTTTGGTTGCTACATATAGATGTCCTCGTCAATTTATCCATGTCAGAATGAAGTTTTGACATCCAACTGCTCAAGATCAAGATTATGCATGGCCACAATACCAAGCAAGGCTCGAATTGAGCTATTCTTAACAATTGGAAAAAACACATCTGTGAAGTCAATACCTGGAACCTGACTGTAGCCTTTAGCAACTAGTCTTGCTTTGTATCTAGCATCTTCAACTCCTGATGTTCCTTTTTTCTTTTTAAATACCCACTTTCAATAGACAACTTTCTTATCTTTGGGAAATCTCACCAAATCCCATGTGCCATTTTTATGAAGTGATTCTATCCCCCCTGCATAGCAATTATTCCTCGACCAAAATCATCACAACTAACTGCCTCTGAGTAAGAAAAATGTTCTTTATCAGAATCAATACCTTCTGCTACATTTAATGAATAAGCAAGCAAATTAGCTTCACCATACTTCTGAGGAGGTCTAATATCTCTTCTATGCATGTCTTTAGTTATAGAATATTGTGGCATTACCGGTGGTGAAGAAGAAATTATACCATTATATATCTCTGGGATGGACTGAGAAGTAGGCATTGGTGTAGACTCTAATATGTAACTCAACATGGGTGCGTGACTTTTGCTGATTCATGTCACTAAGATCATCAGGGAGAGAAGCACTAGATTCGGAAGGAGCCCAAAGCATGACAGTTTCATCAAATAAAACATCCCTGGTAATTATAATCTTTCTGTTTTTTGGACACCAGAGCTTATAATCTTTTTAAATCAGGCTTATATCCCATAAATAAACTTTTAACAGATCTAGATTCTAACTTTACATTATCAACATGAGAATAAGTAGGACATCTAAATATTCTCAAATCAGAATAACTAGCAGCAGTACCAGACCATACCTCTTGTAGAGTCTTTTTATCAATCGCGACTAAAGGAGTGCGGTTAATAAGAAGACAAGCTATGGAAGTAACTTCGGCCCAAAAAAACTTGGGTGAACTAGCATTAAAGAGTATACAATGCACCCTCTCTATTATTGTCCTATTCATTCATTCGGCCATACCATTCTGTTGCGGAGTATGGTGAACTTTTAAGTGCCTCATAATTCCTTCTAACTTGCACAGAGCATTAAATTCATTTGAACAGAACTCTAAAATATTATCAGTCCAAAGGCATTTTACCTTCTTTGATGTTTTTTTTTTGAATCATAATCTTCTACTCCTTAAAAGTAGGAATCATATCATTATTTTGATTCCGGAAGAACGCCCAAACTTTTCTAGAATAGTCATCAAAATAGTCAACAGGTAATTCACACCTCCTTTAGAAGGTACGCTAAAAGGTCCCTAGATATCAAAAAGAATATAATAAAGTGTGCCTTCTGTTGAGTGGATATCTATAGTGAATCTGACTCTCTTCTGCTTCCCAAAAATACAGTGCTCATAGAACTCTAATTTAGTAATACTCTGGCCATCAAGAAGTTCTCTCCTGGATAGTTTATCAATCCTGTTTTCACTCATATGCCAAAGTTTAGCAATGTCACTTTCTGATAGAGAGGAGGTAGAAATAGCTACATCACCTTTAATTGTAGAGCCTTTCAAGACATACAAATTTGCATACTTTCTCTGTCCCTTCATCACAACAAGAGCACCTTTAGCAACCTTCTAGACTCCTCCTTCACTAGTGTACCTATATCTATTCGAATCAAGGGTACTCAAGGACATAATATTTCTATTTAGGTATGGGGCATACAATATATCACCAAGTCTTCTCACAACTCTATCAAATATCTTAATTCAAATTATTCCACTACTAGCGATCTTAAAAGGTCTGTTATTTCCTATCAACATAGCACCTTTAGAGACTATTTCATATGTTGTAAATCAATATCAATTGTACACATATGAAACATACAAGCTAAATCAAGAATCCAATCCTCACAGGGTTTGGAGTTACTATCAGAAAATACCAAGAGTTCTCCATTACTACCGCTATCTTCAACAAAACTGGCTTCACCAGACTTCTCTGATTGGTTTCCCTTTAATTTTGGAGCTTCTCCTTTCTCTCTATTCGTAATCTACCTTAACAAAAACCTGGTATTGTGATCCAATAGCAAAATATCATACTTCTTGGTTT
Organism: Capsicum annuum; assembly: GCF_002878395.1. Lineage (NCBI taxonomy): Eukaryota > Viridiplantae > Streptophyta > Magnoliopsida > Solanales > Solanaceae > Capsicum > Capsicum annuum. Next base: position 182,333,594 of record NC_061116.1, read on the forward strand.
CCATCCCTGAAAAATAGTCGAACCTGGCTTTGATATCTGTTTGTTATGATTCAGATGGAATAAGTAAAACACAAGTAAAATAAAATAAGAAAAACACACAAATTTACATGAAAACCCTTGCAGGAAAAAACTACGGGTAGAGGCAGAGGAGATTTCACTATAATGGAGAGAGAGTACAATGTGGAGAAGGCTAGATTTTCTGAATCAAGATAATAACCCACAAAATATCACTTATATAGTATGTGCATACAAATAGTTCCTAGGTCCAATCCCTATACTACCACCATAGAACCATTGAAAATCATAAATATGGGTCGCACCGCGAAACTTTCAGGGCCGAACCAACAAAATTTGGGTCACAACTCTAACAATAACCAATCAAGACTGAAAGTGTGGATGTAGATCCATCCGCTACTGATATGTTGTACTAGCCTACAAGTAATAGCAACCTATGTTGCTCGACTCTTCAAAAATTCTACCATACCCATGCTGGATCCTCCAAAAATTATTGAAAACACATGTGTTGTATTGAAGTTCTTAGGGAGGATAGATTATTTTATCCAAATAATTCATATCATCTTCAGTAAACATTACAACTCTTTAACTATTTGATCTTAAAGTTGACATACTTATAGTAGAGTATTTTCACTAATTAACGACATGTCTATGACTTATCATATGTTGCATCTCGAATTCTTTGTGAGATGATCCATTACACACCCATCTAAAATTCTTTAAGAGTCCGAGCAACATAGATGACAATAAATAGTAAAAAGAAAATTCTATTCTACAAGCTTTGGAAATCTTTCTTGGGATCCCAAAGTTGGTTAGAAGAACAACATGCCCTCTATAGAGCGTATGCAAATCTTACCTCTACCTTAGGAGGTAGAGAGGTTGTTTCCATGGAATCTCAGCTTAAGAAATCACATATCAAAGTAGATACTTACAAAAGCATGACCTAATAATCTGAGAAAAGAAGAGTAGCAACAACATAAAAGTGAAATACTTGGAGTACAAGAGACAGTAGATAGAAACAGAAAGCGAAGGACTATTAGAAAAAAATACTAGTAAACAAAATACATCTCAAAACCTTAAATTTTCCTACTTTTATTTAATTTCTAGAATTTTCATGAGAAGACAAAAGCTAAAATAATTTAGCTTTCTTACTGGAACAATTCCGGAAAAAATAAGATTTTTGTGCAATTTTTTCTGAGAAAGTTAGATAGTGATATTCTTGAACCCTTTTGATTGAAAGCTCTGCTTTTTCTATAGCATGAAAAGCATATTGGTAAGGTAAAATGGTTCTCCAGAATCTTCTGAGCCAACTGATGCAGAGAATGATCGGCCATAATCTGAGTTAACTGAGAAAAGAATTTGAAGGATGCGGCTGATCATTATCTGTTGTGTTAGCTCAGAAAATTTTGGAACATTGTTGTACCTTTACATATGCTTTCTGTACTATAGTAAAATGTCATTATATAGATTAGTGAGGTTGAATCTTGTGTTGAAGTGGGTGAAAATTGGACATGGTTTTATAGTTGAAACAATTACATGAGTTGGTCACTTTTCGAAATATATATGATAAGAGAAACATATATGGCATGTAGCATTAGAATAATTAATAATTAAGCAATCCTAAAATATATTGTAACATCAAAATACAATTCTAATATATATATATATATATATGGTAAGTAGTATTAGGAAAATTATTAATCAAACAACCTTAAAATATATGTGGTAAGAGAAACATGTATGGTAAGTATTATTAGATTTATGGGATTTAAATAATTAAGAAACCTTAGAATATATATATATATGGTAAGCAAAAAATACACGGTGATAAGTAGTAGGAGAGAAATAATAATTAAGTAGTTCAAAAATATTTTTAAAAATTAAAAATCCTAAAATATATATGGTAAGAGAAACATATAATGGTAATTGATAAGTAATATTAGAAGAATTAATAATCAAGCAGTTCTAAAATATGGTAAGAGAAACATATACAGTAAGTAGTATTAGGCGAATTAATAACTTAATAATCCTAAAATATATATGGTAAGAAAAATATTTATGGTAATAAATATTAGGAGAATTAGTAATTAATAGTCCTAAAATATACTATATGGTGAGAAAAACTTATATGGTAAGAGAAACATATATGGTAAGTAATATTAGTAATATAATAATAATTAGGTGTCCTAAAAAATATATAGTAATAGAAACATATATTGGTAAGTAATATTATTAGAATAAAAATTAAGTAGTACTAAAATACATATGGTAAGAGAAACTTAAATGGTAATAGAAAAAGAAAGTATACAGTAAGAATTCTAATATTTTCTTTAATCAACATAACTATTAGACATGTCGATCTCAAAGTTTGAGGATGTGAAAAAATTGATTGTTAAATTTAGAAGATTTTACATGTCTTTAGAGCGTTAATTATGCCATAAACTTGTTTTAGCACTATTCACTTGACAAAAGTTATAGAGCAATAGAGCATGTAATTTTATTTTCTCTCAAATTTATCCACTTCAAAATATAAAATAAAATATTGTGTGTACTTAAAAAATTATTTTCTTTGTATAATATAATTTTTTTCTTTCCCGAATTATATAGATCATCACTTTCGTAATAGAAAGTCATTATTTCATGATTAGTCGTATAACTCTTGTGTCATTAGCCTCTTCGTAGATCACTTTTAGTTTTCTTTCATCGTAATTTTCAAAGTGTCAAAGTGAAAGTTGTGAACTACTTTAAGGGCGTATTTTAATTGTACATTTTAAGTGAGAAAATAAAATCCTAGTGACCCTAGTCTACGTTGTCCTTCATTTTCTTCCATTTGCAAAATTTTGCACAACTACAATGGCAGATTCTATAGTAACACTGACTCCTAGGCTCCTTGAAGTCACTAAATATACCTCCACTATTATCAAACCAAGATGATGATCATTCAACCCATCAAAACAAAGGCCTGGGGATGTTGTGGATTCAACAGTTGACTTGCCCAACTTGGCAAATTCTTGGTCAATCCCAATAATCAAAGGCACTCTCTATCCAAGGCATACAATGCGAGGTGATGGATCCAGCCTATGAAAACATGGTAGGCACACAGAGAATAGAATGAGTTGTCAAGTGGTATGGACATTATATGATTAACAACACCATTCCAAACAATATTACCAAATCTTCTAGACTGTCATTAAGGAAATGTTAACATATAAAATTGTAGTGGTGGTAACAATTTTAATATAAAACTACAACTATTTGTTATACTGATTACAATTATAGCGATTTTAGCAAGACCGTCAAAATATCTTTGTGGCAAACGTAATTACGATGCTTTTCCAAATGCCATTAAAATCTCTGCAATTTCATTAGACAAACTGTTGTTATTGCTTTGATTTTTTAGTGGTGTAGCAAAACATGAAATCTATTTGCATACACAGTGAAGTATGGAAGTTTACAAAAATTGTAGGTCTATTAAGAAAGAAGCTTAAATCTTTTTTTGATTTTTAACAAAGCATAAATTAGTAGATCTAATTCTTGTAGAGAATAATAAATATGAGATTATTTTCTTATCTAATTTAATTTGTTGAGTCCCATCAAACAGGGCCAGTCCTATTCAGTGTTACTTCCTAAATCTCATGTCTCATTTAAACTATTTGTACTTTCATCACTATATTTGCAAGAGTGGAACACGATTTAACCATTATTTCAAAAAAGAAAATATTGTAAAAAAAGAGAGGAAATTAACAGTGTGATTCAATATAATAGTAATAATAGTTATTAGTAGGATGTAATTTTGCTTCCTAAATTTCGTGTTCTTGCTACAGTTTAATTTTTGTATATGGTTAGTGGACTTAATACAAATACAAAGGTTTTTTTTAAAGCTACTACAAGATTCATACCTTCCTTTAAAGGTCCACAGGGTTTTGAAAATTTTAGTAAATACTATATATGAGTAATATCATCCTTAAAAATGAACATATATAGGAAGTTAGATACAGAAACAAGATTGGATACTCAGACTGAATGTAATAACTAGCACCTCCTAAAGAGGTGACACTTAAAAATTGATAACCATAAATATTTTTCTGGTTTCTTTGTCCATACATTTCTTATTTATACTTATGACTATCTGTCTTGAACTAAATACATATTTTTGTACTTTTTTTCCTTATTTGTGCTTTTTTCCATTAAAGTTGATACTTTATTTGTGTGTTGTCCTTCAAAACCCTAACAGACTTTAGAGTTTTTTGATTAGCACTTCTTACTTTTGATAACACTAACCTGAACTGAATTCCTGACCGTCTATAACGTCTCTTTTTCTGGATGTTCTGACATCATATGATATGGAAATGCAAAACCTCACCATAATCATTACGAATCATAAACATCCTATCGTTCTTGTATTGTTCAAGAAAACATCACGAGCACATGGGTTTCCCTTTTCCTCATCTTTGGACAGTTGATTTGTCCTTAACATGCTTATTGGCATCGAGAATTTCATATTCCCTACAAATATTTAGGTCCTATTTAGGTGTAAAAGATAGAAGGTAAATATAGTACAAGTGAAGAAATTGCACACCCTGATATAGAAAATCATATAATTACTTCTACAGGCTGGGCAGGGGAACAATTCCATGTTACAAATAGTTGCAAAAATAGAATGTCACTTATTGTTGCTTTATAGAACTCAGATGATATAATTGATAGAAGATAAAACTAAACTATGGTTTAAATCCTTTGTAATATTGGACACAGTTGATATAAAAAACACATGTTCCAATATTATACTCAAATCTAGAGTGTTCCAAAATTAAAATTTAGCTCAGAAGAGGTAAGCATATTTGGTCCATCATGGAAGGCATTAAGTGCATTTCCGTGAATGAAATCTAGAATCAACAAGAGTTCACAGAATGAATAATATATACTCTTAAAATAATTCTTTTAACTTCTCTAAGAATATATATGTAACCGATCAAGCCTAAAAATGTGGATGTAGGTCCATCCACTGCTGATATATTATATTGGCCTACAGTTTCTACATTCTTTTACAGTGTGAAATTTTGATGTATTAGCAACCTATGCTGCTTCTGTTAGAGTGCGTACCCTACTGATTTTAATATTATACTCTACTAGTTTCCTATTAGTGGAACAAGTAAGCTAATGTGGTTCACTGAAGTAAAAGATGAACACAATATTTTTCAGTGGAAAACAGCCGACTCAAGAAAGGTGTAAAAAAACCACGACCTGTACCTCTACAGGATTTAACCCCAACTTCACTATTACTCTTGAGCCTCAAAAATTAATAAATTACAAGACTTCTTATAAACTAGGAATTAAAACTTCTAACTCCCATTTCAACAATAATACAAATCTTCCCAAGATAAGCGTTCCCAAGTCTTCGAGTTCCCTAACTTGGAGACACTACTCCTAACTCAGTTTATACTTCACTGAGACTTAGAAAAAAGGACTTATTACAACTCAAAGAACAAACCTATTATATAAAGTCCACGACTTGCTGAGTAAAGGACCAAGTTCTTCTTCATGTAAGTGAGATGATTTGCTGATTGCTGATTTTCTTGTTAGTGCATGAGTGAAACTCTTGATCGTTTTCCTTGTATTTATGAAAATTCATGATAGAGTCCTTTAGATGATGTGTACTTCTTTCTTCAATAGGATTCTTAGGTAGTTTCACTCTTACTTCCGTCTCTCTCCTTGGCTGAATAGAATTCTTCCAATTTATCTCCTAGTTTAGAAGGACTCATTGATTAACTCAAACTCTAAGTGTTTCACTTATCGTCTCCTCAGTCTTTTTATTGTATGTGATAAGCATTAGCAATGTATCTGTGTTTCCTTGCTTATCCACTTTTGTCTTAACGCCTTGTAATCCTTGCATCAACTTCAATATGCAATACATGTGAGAACCAGTAACTTCTCTTTCTTCACTTGTGTGGACCATCTTGCATAACATGTTTCATCCATATGTCAATCATCAAAACTTCAAATTCCCTAACAAATTCCCTCTTTTTGATGATGAAAAACTAATCAGCACAACATCTACCACAAAGTCCTGACATACTCAATAAAAGAATTTAAATAAAAGAACACAGAATGAAATAGGTTAGTCAATTGAGTTATAAGTATTGCATAATCTATTCTTCCTCCTTTTAACATCATCGAAAAGCTAGGCCGAAAAAGTGAAAAATATTTAATAATCCTGGCCACTGAGGCTATCACTAAAACAATCAGAACCCAGAATAAAAAAACATAGATTCATTATGAAAAAACAGGAGCATAACACAATTAAGCAAGTGAGTCCATTTCATTCAAAGGCAGGATATAATTAAAATTACCCAAAAACAACAAAAAGAGATAATAGGGACCTAGTAAAGAAAACAAAGGAGATAATCTTAAAGAAATAAGAGGGGAACTAAGATGAAGGAGGGGAGGAGATAAGGGAGGAATCTCAGCTCGTTCACGCTCCAAGAAAGTTAAAAGTGAGGCAATTTGAGCAAGGAGAGACCTCTTCTCATCATCATGGCCATCCTGAGCAGCATCTAATACAGCTGAAGCAGCCTTCAACTCAGCATCTTTAGCTGTAAGCGCATTCCTTAGGCGTTGCACAGAATTGTCTACACTCCTCATAGAAATAGGTAGCTGCATGTGTTTTACACTCCCTATAATATCTTTGGTGGTCTATAAGGACCACACTTGGATAGACACTCCAAACTCCTCAAACAATGGGGTACGACAAAATTCGTAAGGGAGAGCATGTACAATAACTTCCATGAGGAAAACCCTTTGCATATCCTTCAGGATAAGCCTAGGCATAGTAATCTTCACCTCAGTGTCCAGCAACTCTATAAGAGTAAGGTCAAGAAAGTTGTCTACTATCCTTTTTTCCTTCCTAGGGGTTATCATCTTGTGAACAACGTAAAAATAAAGTTGATGGAGGGGAGACATCTCTCTGTTAAAAACCCATCGATGATTGACTAGGTGAGGGTTTCCAAAAAATTTTTGAGATATGGAAAGAGCAGAAGAAAGATTGTTAAGAGGTGGCTAAGTGTCCTTGACATAATTACCCCACCCCATGAAGAAATATGTGGGATTCGAGAAATATATATAACATAATGATTCATGGTGACCCCTCGAACAGTTGTAGAGAACATCTCACCAATAGCTTACCCGTTTGTATAAAACTCATAAACCTCAGGCTTAACAAAACTCCTTTGTAAGTCACCCTAAAGAAATAGGTGTGACCAATCTTGGTCCTCTAATTTTTCCAACAAAGTATTCATATCAACACCTATAAAACCACTAATAACACATCCTCTAGCTAGCTTAAGCTTTGAAAAAAGAGGTAGTGTTCTTCAGGAGTGTCCTGATTGGTAGATGGTTCATGAACTTCAAAATCTATATCAACTCAGCAGCAATATCAAGAGGTGAGTCAGGATCAAAACAATTAGAATTAACAGGTTTGTCAACCAATTTCTTTAGACGAGAAAATAATTTCTTAGGAGTGGCTTTAGAAGATGAGGAAGGTTTTGAGGTAGGGGTGGTTTTAAGTTGAGATAAGGGTTTACAAGAAGAGGAGGGTTTTGGAGCTTTTTCTATGATTGACTTATTTTTACGTACTAAGCAAATAAGAATATCAGGAGAGGATGAACGAAGAGGAGGAGAAGGACCAGATGTAGCAACTTATTTATTCTTTCTTGCTTGAGGAGCTTCAACAAAGGAAGCTTTTTACCGTTGTTTTTACCCCAAGTATTAAGAGTTCTGGGAGTAGGAATAACAGGGGTAGGTTCACCCAGATTTTGGTCTTCAACAATAATGGTGGGGGAAGTGGGAATAACAAGGTATGTGGGCTTTCTTTGTGATTTATATCTTGACCTTCTTGGGATAAAATTAGAAATAAGTTAATCATCAGGGTCAACAATTTGGAGGGGAGCAAAGATGGCAGTGAAGGTTTATAAAAGGACAAAGGGTTTGAAAAAAATTGAGCAAAGGCATTTTTGAAGTTTTTGAAAGCTACAAAATTAGATAATTTGATCAAAGTTGGGGGAGGCATGAGAGGCGGTAAGTTCATATTAGTATAAAGAACAATGGTTGTTAAGGGAGTGGTGGTAGAGTCTCAGGATGGGTTTGATGATGAAGATGCCATGGTGAGAAAGAGAGAGAAATAGTAAATTGAACTTATTTTTTGATTGGAGAGTGCTGAGGAGAGAAAAAAGTGCATTTATGGTAAAGAGAAGGAAGTTAAATCATGTATGAAGTGTATTTGGTGAAGAAACATAATGATGGAGAGGTTTAGTTATGATGGGAAAGGGGTGGCAGTTTTTTGAAGAAGAAAGACTTTTGGATTTTTGGCGGTTTAGCAAGCAGCAAAGGATCATATAGTAAACCCATTCCTCTTGATGCCATTATTAGGTAAAAAGTAATCACACCTTAATTTTGAGGATAAAATGGACAAAATTGCCTCTGAGTTCCATTCTTTCTGCAAAATCAACACATGAATGAGTCAATTTACTCTAAAATCTTGGAATTAGGATACACAACTAAATGTGTAAGACTAAATTAATCAATAATCACTTAAGAGCACCTTTTCTAGTCAATCATTGAGGGAGATTTATGCAATTTTAATCATCCCCAAGTCTAACCTATTATTTTCAAAATGTTCTCTACTTAATGCGTTAGTGAATATGTCAGCAATTTGTTCTGCGGTAGAACAAAACATGATTGATATAAGACCTTTTTTAACATCGTCTCTAAGAAAGTGATGTTGAATATCAATATGTTTAGTTCTTTTATGTTGAACAAGATTCTTAGCAATATTAATAGCACTTGTATTGTCACATAAAATAATAATACATCCTACATCTACACCAAAGTCTATGAGTTGTTGTTTAATCTATAACAATTGCACACAACAAGATCTTGTAGCAACATATTCAACCTCAGCAGTAGACAAGGCTACTGAGTTTTATTTCATAGTTGACCAGGTAATTAGACACGATCCAAGGAAGTGTGCCATGCCTGTGGTGCTCTTCCTGTCCACCAAGTATCCTGCATAGTCAGTATCAGAGTATCCTACCAAGTTAAAGTTACTACCTTTTGGATACCATAGGCTAAGATCACTGGTTTCTTTGAGATATTTGAAGATTCTCTTCACAGATTTTAAATGTGATTCTTTAGGATTAGCTTGAAACCTTGCACATAGACACACACTAAACACAATATCATACCTTCTTGATGTGGAATATAATAATGAACCTATTATTCCTCTGTATAGCTTTTGCTCTACATCAGGACCTGTTTCATCCAAATCAAGTTTTGTGGCAGTGGCTATTAGAGTGCTGATCTTTTTTGCCTCTTTCATGGAAAATATTTTGAGAAGTTCCTTGACATACTTCTGCTGATGGATCATGATTTCAAATAATGTTTGTTTAATTTTCAAACCTAAGAAAAAGTTTAGCTCCCCCATCATACTCATCTCAAATTCAAAACTTATGAGTTTAGCAAACTCATGAGTCATGTTCATGTTTGTGGAGCCAAAAATGATGTCATCAACATACACCTGCAGAACCAATATATCTTTTCCATAAGTTTTTAAGAAAAGAGTGTTGTCAATTTTACCTCTAGTGTTACCATGCTCTAAAAGAAATTTTGACAATCTTTCATACCAAGCTCTTGGAGCGTGTTTCAGTCCGTACAAGGCCTTGTCCAGTTTATAAACATGATCAGGAAACTCCTAGCTTTTGAATACTGCTGGTTGTTTGACATACACTTTCTCTTTGAGAATGCCATTCTAGAATGCACTCTTAACATCCATTTGATAGAGAATAAATTCCTTATAAGAAGCAAAAGCAATAAGTAATCTAATTGCTTTAATTTTGGATACAGGAGAAAATTTCTCATCAAAATCTATGCCTTCTTCTTGATTGTACCCTTGGACCACTAATCTTGCCTTGTTTCTTATAACTATTCCATGCTCATCAACCTAATTTCTATACACCCACTTAGCTCTAATTACTGTTCTATCTTTTAGGAGTGGAACTAAGTTCCATACTTTTCTTATCTCAAACTGATTTAACTCTTCCTGCATGGCTATAATCTAATCAGCATCAAACAGTGCTTCAGTTACCTTCTTTGGTTTAATTTCTGATAGGAATTTCTTGAAAGCACACATGCTTCTCAATCAAGAACTTGTGGTGATCCTAGAAGTGAGATCAATAAGAATATTCTTAATAGGATGTGATCTTTAAAACTTGTAACCTTTTAGAACCAAACCTAGTGAGCTACTACGATCATTGCAGTTGTTCTGAGTTGGGGTAGTTGGTGGCTCAGTTCCCCCTATCACTGTGCCTCCAGAATTAGTTTCCCCTATTGAGCTACCTCCATGTTTGGTAGATCCAGTTGATGAAATAGGTTGTGTAACCTATTCCTCAGAGTCATTTCCTTCCTGCAAGTTAGTCTTAACATAGGATTCATCAAAAACTACATGCATAATTTCTTCAACATAGTTTGTTCTATTTTTTAGAACCCTATAAGCCTTACTATGAAGTGAATAACCTAATAAGATTCCCTCATCACTTTTAGCATCAAATTTTCCCAGATTATCCTTTCCATTATTATGAATAAAACATTTACAACCAAAAGATCTAAAATGAGATTTTTGGCGTTCTTTCTTTTAGTAATTCATAGGGAGTCTTCTCTAGAATAGGTCTGATTACGCATCTGTTTATGATATATGATGTAGTACTAATTACCTCAGTCCAAAGGTTTTTAGCAAGATTTCCTACAAGCGTCATTGTTCTAGCCATATATTCCAAGGTTCTATTCTTCCTTTCTACCACTCCATTTTGTTGTGGTGTTCTGGGAGCAAAGAAGTTATGATATATACCATTTGTGGAACAAAATTCTACAGATTTGACATTTTCAAATTCTATACCATGGTCAGATCTCTTGGAAACTAGAGAAGTGCCAAGGTTTTTTCAATTTTCTTGATGAAAATAGTAAATACATCAAAGGCATCTTCTTTAGAAGCAAGAAACAATGTCCAGGTAAATCTGGAATAATCATCTACAATCACAAAACATACTTTTTGCACCTTTACTTTGAAGTCTCATTGGTCCACACAAGTCCATATGAAACACTTTAAGTGCATAGTTCTTTGACTTAAAAGAGGATCTTACCTGCTTCCCCCTTACGCAGGCCCTACATACCTTTTCTTCCTTGAACTTGGTCTTGGGAAAACCCAATACCATATCTTTGGAAGAAAGTTTATTTAGCTATATTAGACTTGCATGTCTAAGTATCCTATGCCAAAGGAGGGGATAATTTTCCAGTGCACTCACACAGGTCAACTCTATTCCTTGCATTGCCATTATGTCCGCTTTGTATACATTTCTTTATCTCATTGCAGTGAGCACAATCTCTTTGGTGTCCATCCTCTTGACTCTAACTCCTGCAGAAGTAAAAATAACTTTATTACCTTTGTCACACAGTTGTGAAATGCTCAGCAGGTTTTGCTTCAATCCTTCTACAAGATAGACATCCTCCAATGCTCTTGACTCAAATGTGCCAATTTTTTCAACTCCAGTAATGATTCCCTTTTTTCCTCCACCAAAAGAAACTCCTCCTCCATTTATTTTGGATAGTGAAAGAAAATTTTTCTTATAACCAGTCATGTGTCTTGAGCAAGCACTATCCAGCTACCAATTTTTTTTCTTTATTTCACCTTCTCCTATAAAAAATCAATGGTTAGACTTAGGAAACCAGACAATCTTTGTAACACCCATATTTGCTGAACTGGAATGCTACATCGTGGTCATGACCCCGAGGGACCACAAGCTAACCCATGACTGATATTTGTACCTGTATACTGCAAATCATAATATAATAATGCGGAATACATAGAACTGTAAGGCCATAAGGTTCAACTGAATAAAATCATGTGGGCAAAAATACCCAAAACAACTAAATCTGAACATAAATCTGAAAGTAAATCTAAAAATAAATCTGAAAGCCTCTAAACTATCTGAATAAGGAGTTGAAGGAACATGTCTCCAACTAACTCCATAAAACTAAACTGAAGAAATAAATAAATGAGTCAAATCATATTGTCATCGAATCAATGAGGATTCACTGTGTCTCTGCGACTGGAATGCTACAGCTACTTCTGGGCTAGAGCTCGTGTCTCGGAACCTATGGTGTAACATGAAAAGAAAGCACCATAGCGCAAATGCATCAGTACAACTGAAGTACTGAGTATATGAGGAAAGTAGGCTAAACATAAAGGGTTTCATGCATGAACAACACTGACCGACTAATATGAACGTGGGAGTGCAAACACATATATATAGAAATTGGGACCGTGAATACGTGATAGCATGACTTGTAAGCTAATACATGGTTTACTGATAACTGTTCTGACTGATACTGAAACTGATAACATTGATGACTGTATCTGACAGTCCTGTATATATTAAAATTGGAAGAACTATCTGAGTTATTTTACTAAGACTTATACTAAAACTGTGGGAAGTAGTGTTTAACCGACATGCCCCATGTATGCCATTATGGCTAAGCTAGGGTCTAATCTCTACCCCGACTCGAGGGGTGTTAATACCGCGCCACTGGTAAGGATAGCTGTGAGTGACCCTTATCTGGCGGGTACTCATTGAGAATGGTGGGAACCCTAAACTGATAATTTAAGCCACCTCATCAACCCTAATCTAATGGGCTAAGATGTCTCAACCTACGTTGGCTACGTAGTTCTGGAATACAAAGATCGCTACTATGAATCACACCCTGAACTGGCGGGTGAGTTCCCATCCTTGGGTTCACTAGGAATGGTAAGATTTTATCTAGCCCTTCTGTGGGCAAGTCTTTGAACAATGAGGAAGTTATAGAGGAACCAGCAGAAAAACACCCAGAGGAGTCTGAGAAGCTGAATAGTTTTGTTGTTATTTTAGAGAAAGAAGACAAAAAAAAAGGGGAAGTGGTATTGAAAGAAATGCCAAGACCACCACCTCCCTTCCCTTAGAGGTTGAGAAAGAAGGCAGATGATGTAAAATTCAGCAAGTTCCTGGTAATGCTCAAGCAATTGACAATAAATATTCCTTTGATCGAAGCACTTGATCAAATGCCAGGATATACAAAATTCATGAAAGACCTTGAGAGCCGCTAGCTACAAATTGGAAGCAGATCTCCACCTTTGTAGCGCTATTTCCATAAGGACCTTGACACAAAAAAAGCTGAATCCAGGTACAGTCACTGTTCCCTATACAATTAGAACCATGGAATTCACTAAAGCACTATCTGATTTGGGAGCAAGTGTTAACCTGATGCCATTGACTATTTATAAAGTTAGGCTTGAGGAATCCACACCTACCAACATATGGCTGGTAATGGTCGACAGATCAGTAAAGCGCATTGTTGGTATTTTGTATAATGTATTGGTAAAGGTCTCAACTTTTATATTCTCTGTAGACTTTATCATTTTGGACTGCGAGGTGGATTTCAAGGTGCCCATAATCTTTGGTTGACCTTTCCTCGCAACCAGAAGTATGTTGATCAACTTGAGAGTGAATGAGCTCTTATTCAGGGTGAACGATAAAGTGGTATGGTTTGATATAGGCAAATCAATGAAGCAGCATGAGGAAATAAATGTGTTCGCAATAGTTGATGTGTATTTTGAGGACGAATAGGATGTGGTCAGAACTGAATAGCTTGTTATTAAGCCCTTAGATGCGGTTGTGATGAACTATGATAGTGAAGGAATTGAAGGGTATAAAGAGATAGTTTATGCCCTGACTGGCCTGGGCTCATATTCTTATGCTCCTAGTAACTCAACCTTGATCTATCTAATTGACCAACACCACCAGATAAACTATCTATTGAAGAACCTCTGGGGTTGAAGTTGAAGGAGCTTCCTGGTCACTTACAATATGTGTTTCTGGGGAAAGGGAGCATGCTACCTATTATTATTGCAGTTTATTTGGAAGAAAAGCAGGTAAACGCACTCATTTCAATACTTCAGAGGCACAAGAGAGAATTGGATGGACCATCGCAGATATTATCGGCATTCCCCCTAGCATCTGTATGCATAAAATCCAACTAGAATAAGATTATACTCTTACCATTGGGCATCAATGCCGTCTTAATCCACCAATGCAAGAGGTGGTTAAAAAGGAGATTATTAAGTGGTTGGATGCAGGAATAGTTTATTCTATTTCTGATAGCAAGTAGGTGAGTATAGTTCAATGCGTGCCTAAGAAAGGGGGTATGACGGTGGTTGCTCATGAAAAGAATGAGCTGATTCCACTCAGACCAGTAACCGAGTAGAGAGTCTGCATGGACTACTGTAAGATAAACTCTTTGACGCTGAAGAACTATTTCCCAATGCCCTTTATGGACCAAATGCTTGATCGATTGGCTGGTAAGGGGTGGTATTACTGCTTGGATGGTTATTTGGGTTATAACCAAATATGCATTGCTCCAAAAGGTCAAGAGAAGACGACATTCACATACCCATATGGAACATTTGCATTTAAGAGGATGCCATTTGGGTTGTGCAATGCACCCCCACTTTTTAATGGTGCATGATGTCTATCTTCTCTGACATGGTAGAAGACACCATAGAGGTGTTCATGGATGATTTCTCTGTAGTAGGTGATTCATTCAAAATGTGTCTGGAGAATTTGAATGTGGCCTTGAAAAGATGTGTTGAATTTAATCTAGTGCTTAACTGGGAAAAATGTCATTTTATGGTAAAGGAGGGTATCGTGCTTGGCCACAAAATTTCATAAAAAGGGATTGAAGTTGATCGAGCAAAGGTTGAAGTTATCGAGAAATTACCGCCTCCTATTTAAGTAAAGGGAGTGCGTAGTTTCCTTGGTCATGTAGGCTTTTATTAGATATTCATAAAAGATTTCTCAAAAGTTGCAAATCCACTGTGCAAATTGTTGGAGAAAGAAGTGAAATTTATCTTTGATGATGAATGATTGAAGGCATTTGAGTGCCTTAAAAAGAAGCTTATTGAGGCCCCTATTGTTATTAGACCTAACTAGGCAAAACCGTTTGAACTAATGTGTGATGCAAGTGGTGTTGCACTGGGAGCTATATTGGGACAAAAGAGAGATAAACTATTTCACCCAATATATTATGCCAACAAAGCACTGAATAGAGCATAAAAGAATTACACAATAACTAAACAAGAATTGCTAGCTATGGTGTATGCTTTCGAGAAATTCAGCTCTTATCTGCTTGGGACTAAAGTGGTAGTCCATACTGACCATGCTACCTTGTAGTACTTATGGCCAAGAAGTATAACAAACCAAGGCTTATCAGATGGTTTTTGCTACTGTAAGAGTTTGATTTCGAATTCAAAGATAGGAAAGGTTGTAAAAACTAGGTTGCAGATCATTTATCTAGAATGGATGGTGGACAGGAAGCAAATTATTAAACAAAGATAAATGATCTATTTCCAGATGAGGAGATCCTGGCAACTGTTGTGGAAACATTGCCCTGGTATGAGGATTATGTAAACTATGTTATGAGTGAGATCCTCCCAGAAAATCTTTCGTTCCACCAAAGGAAGAAGTTCTTGTATGATGTAACACACTACTTCTAGGATAAGCCTTATCTTTTCAGGCGATGTGCAGACAATATCATATAAAGATGCATGCCTGAATTAGATATACGGTATATACTGGAAGCATGTCATGCTTCCCCAATTAGGGGTCACCATCCAACATAATTTAAAGATGCCCATGAGTTTGTGCAGAAATGTGACCAATGTTAGAGGCAGGGTTCAATATCTAAACGACATGAAATGCCCTTGACTAAGATGCTTGAGGTAAAATGATTTGATGTGTGGGGCATTGACTTCATGGGTCCGTTTGTAAGTTCTTACGAAATAAAGTGTATTCTGGTTGATGTTTACTATGTTTCTAAATGGATTGAAGCTGTTTCTTTGGCTGATAATGAGGGAAAGAGAGTTATTGCTTTTCTAAAAAAGAACTTCTTTTCTTGCTTTGGAGTACCATGCACTATCATAAGCGATGGAGGATCGCATTTTTGCAATAAATTATTTTGAGCATCCCTGGCAAAATATGGAGTGAAACGACATAGAGTGGCTACTCTGTACCACCCATGAACCAGTAGGCAAGTAGAGGTATCGAATAGTGAAGTTAAGGCCATCCTATCCAAGATGGTGAATGCTAGCCGAAAAGACTGGTCGCGAAGACTTGATGATTCCTTGTAGGCATACCAAACCGCTATTAACACACCTATTGGCATATCACCATTTCAGCTGGACTATGGAAAAGTGTGCCATTTGCCAATAGAGCTGGAACACAAGGCTTTTGGGCACTCAAGAGGTTGAATTTGAATTAGAAGAAAGCAGCAGATCTAAGACTAAGGCAACTAAATGAGATGGATAAATTCTATCTCAGGGCATATGAACGAGCAGATTTGTATAAAGCAAAAATGAAAAAATACCATGACTGGAAAATAGAGAAACGAGAGTTCCAATAAGGGGACTTGGTGCTTCTGTTTAATTCTATACTCAAATTGTTCCTAGGGAAGCTGAAATATAAATGGCCAGGTCCGTTTAAGGTAAATCAAGTCCACTCATTTGGAGTAGTGGAATAAAAAATAAAGATGGCAGTACATTCAAGGTAAATGGGCAACGGGTCAAGCTTTACATTAGACTAGAAGAATCAGTAAAAAGCATCACTGTTATCTATCTCGATAATGTCTGAGGTAATTGAGACACCTAACTCGTGTCGCAACATTAAATCAAGTATTTCATGGGAGGCAAACCATGATCCGTGAGAATAACCCAATCCAGGTATACCCTAGCCCTTAGTCTTGTTTTATTTTAGTTTTAAGTTGAGGGTGTAGGGTAGCATGTTGTTTTATCATATTCTGTAAATAACTAGGAGTGGTGCAAGTTCTATAGACAGTTAACTGATTTTGTGATTTTGAACACCTCTTCGAAGGTTTGTTTTGCATGACTGTGTGAATTGCATCTTAGTGTGACCACTGTGCATCTTATCATCACATTAGTCTAGTTGCTTGATCATCACTGCTGAATAATTTCATGAACCAGATAGGTAGTAGCCAGTGATATTGCTTGTGTGCCATGTGTGTGTCAGACTTTACCGAGTTCTCTTTTTGTATTGCCGAATCTAGAACTTGCTCGGTTCGTCTTACCATAGTTGAAAGATAGGGGTTAGGAAAGGATCATAGGCCATTTTTAAATTTTAGTCACTGTTAGCCTAAATGACCTTCCTATAATGCATGATAACCCTTTATCCCTGTTTGAGCCTTAATTGACCATTTTCTTTCTATGATACCTATCACCCTCTCTGTTTAATCATAATGAACCTGTTTTAGACCTGGTCCTCCTTGGAAACTATGCACCTTGACTTAGGTAAATAGCCTAAGTTTAGGGTGGCTATCATAGGGGTGTGTGATATAAATTGGGAATAAAGAAGGGTTGTGTAAAAGAAAAAGAATAAGTGAAAAAGAAATAGACGACTGGGTGTTGGTGGAAAAGAGCAAGGAAAGAAATTTTTTTGAATAAAAAGACAGACCACACCTATTCTGAATGTGTGATAAAGATAAAAACAAAAGAAAAGAAAAAGGGAGAATAAGAGGTTAACAAGTAGACCCCACAAGTTTGGTAGTTCCAAGGAGGGTAGTCACTCTAAATGCCATGTAATACCATACCAACCCCTAGCCGATGTTACAAGACTAAGAAAAACCTTTAGTAATCCTAGCTTACCGGTCTGGACACTCTAGTAATGATGATAAGGACAAGTATATGGTATTTGGCATACACTGGTTGAACTTCATTCTGAGAGTGAGTGTTTTGTGATTATCCCCATGTTTATATTTTGAATTTTTATGAGAGAAAGGAGAAATTTCCCTGTTGTGAGGGCACATTAGAAATTTGCTAGGTTACTTACTTGTTTTGGGGTAGTGACATATTGATACATGCATGATTGATGGTGCTTAACTGATGCCATGGACAGAATCCTTTATGTTATGCTGTTGCTTTTCAAATAATCTATATAGTTAGTTTTGAAGTATTTAACCTTCGAGATGGTAACTGAGTTTTGAGCAAAAATGGTTGTTGACTGTTGAATGAGATGTAGAATCTCTTAATTGTTTTGTTTCTTGAGGACAAGCAACTATTTTAAGTTGAGGGTGTTGATGTGTGAGAAAAAGCTAACACATTTAATGCTTTTTGGCTCAAAACAATTGCAAAATCTTCAACAACTTTTGTTGTTTTGATGTGTTTTTCTAGTGAATTTGCAGAAAAAGTTAAAAAGATGGAAAATAAACAACATTGGTGCAAAAGATTTGAAAACTGAGCAAAAAGGAGAAAGAGGCATGGCTGACGACATCACTGATACGTTGGCAGCCTTGTGATAGGATATCAGAAGTGGCGTCAGCCCTAACCAGAGAGTTAAAGTCTGAGAGAAAGTCTTGATGACATTGATGACATGGCGTCAAAGAGCTGATAAGGCATCACGATGGCCGTCAGCCTAAACTAGAGAATTGAGCTTGAAGAAGAAATCTGACGACAATGGTGATACGCCGTCAGATTGGTGATATGGCATTAGCTATATTGTCATCCTAAGACAGATTTTGAAGGAAACTAGAGCAATTCTGATGCCATCTGTGATAAGGCGTCAGAACCTTGACTTGGCATCAGCGATGGCATCACCTAATCCGAAGAATGTTATGATTTTTTATTATTTTATTTCCATAATTAGGGTTAAGTATAAATAGCATCTTTTAGGGTTTATTCAGGAGGATCTGGAAAATTAAGAATTATCAAGAGGAGAGTCTTATTTTCTTTGAACACTTATCAACTATTTGAGGATTTTCTTTTTCGTGATTCAATTGAAGGAGTGACTTGTTGCTTTTCATATGTTCGTAAGTTTACCTATATTATTATGAATTCAACTTATTCTTTCATTCAAGTAATACCCCACATGTTTCTAGGAAGTGAATAAGTATTCCTACGTATGAAATCTCCTATCCTGTGATTCATACTTGAGTACATGACTTACAATTAATATTCTAGTGATAGGATAGCTTATGATGCATTAAGCATGTTCATATGAGTCACTTAAGGTAATACAAGCTAAGAGTTTTTAAATCCATCAAGTTTTAGTGTTTGATTTTGCAAGGGTCATATTTGAACGAGTATAACTCAATGTTAATGTGGTATTTTGGCTGATTTAGACCCACCAAATTGTTGC
Source organism: Capsicum annuum (assembly GCF_002878395.1). Lineage (NCBI taxonomy): Eukaryota > Viridiplantae > Streptophyta > Magnoliopsida > Solanales > Solanaceae > Capsicum > Capsicum annuum. Next base: position 182,352,889 of record NC_061116.1, read on the forward strand.
GAATCGAATTAGCTTTCCAACGATACCAATTTCGCCTTTATCCAATACTCGAGCAAAAAGTTATGCCCATTTTCGGGAGAGACAGTAAGGATAGACGATTGGTTAGGCGCCGCCCAACCCAAGCATAGGCGATTGGTTAGGCGCCGCCCAACCTAGATTATAAAATCACTTGGGTACCACCTAAGTCAGTTCCAGGTGCCAAAAACACTCTGTTTTGAGTTATTTTAAGGGTAATTAAGTCTTTTAACACTCCTTACACGTCCCTAAACTTAACCCTACAAAATATATAGCTTCTAAACCTATTACAACCCTATTATCATCTCAAAGCTCATCATCCAAGAGAACTAAAAGAGAAAAACAACTAGGGTTGCATAACTAAGCATGAAGATCCAATTTCAAGGAAATTCCTCCGTCAATCATCAAGAATCTTCCGTCTAAGGTATGCGTGAGTTGATTTATGGATCCCTTTCATCCATAAAGCTCAAAAATCCTCTTTTTCATTATAAAGTATGATTTCTATATTGTTGGGTGTTGATGATCATGTTGTTGATATTGGGTGATTCCCAAGATGGAATCTTTATATGTTTTTTTGAATTTCATGATATCATATGAGTTGGAAACATGTAAATTTGGTTGTTCATGATGTATAATTTGATGATTTCACCTATGCTTAAGATGTGCATGTAAGGTGTTTGATAAAATGCCTAAGATACTAGAAATCATACAATATAGCTAAATTGTGACTAAGTGAAGGATTCATGATATGCCCTTACGTTCCAATGAAATCTATGTTGATAATGTGCCTTGTAATGTTGTTGGAATACTCATGAACTATTCTTATGAGATTATGCTATGTTTACTTGCAAATCCTACTTATGAACAAGATGTATGATAACTATGCAATCCATATGAATTTCCATGTTATTGGTATGTGTTGCCAATATGATTATGCAATGAACATGATATTAAGATTGTGCAAGTACTTCCATGTGATATGAAATCCTTTCCATGCAATACATTGTTGATAACCATGCCTAGTATGAGATCCCTACTTATGATATTATAAATTATGGACTCTACTCTTATGATCAAGTCAGTCATGTGTGTGAGTTTCCTTCCATCGAGTTCTGGGGGTACTTGTACCCAAAAACTATAGCTGTGTGCCTAGATCCATGTCATGTTTCACGATATCCGAACTCAAGCTATGATTCCATGGACTTCAGTCAGTCATGTGACTCAGGAAAACTTCATGATCTTAGTCAGTTGTCAGATATCAGTAACATTCCGCCAGTCAACGGAATTCAGTAAGATTAAGTCATGCACAGTTAGTTATTCATGTCCAGTCCCTCCAGATGGGAGTAGAGGTTAGCACCGAGTGAACCCATGAATAGGGACTCACCCGCCAGTTCAGGGTGTGATTCTTAGTAGTCATCCTTGTGTTCCAGAACTATGTAGCCAGCGTAGGTTGAGACATCTTAACCCATTAAATTAGGGTTGATGAGGTGGCTTAACCCGTCAATTTAGGATTTCCACCATTCTTATTGAGTACCCGCCAGATAAGGGTCACTCACAGGCTGTCCTTACCCGTGACACGGTATTGACACCCCTCCAGTTGGGGCAGAGATTAGATCCCAGCTTAGCCATAACGGTATACATGGGGCATATCGGTTAAACACTACTTCCCACAATTTCAGTATCAGTCTCAGGAAAAGAACTCAGGGCGTTCTTTAGATTTTAGTATATACAAGACTGTCAGGTACAGTCGTCCATGTTATCAGTTTCAGTATCAGTCATGATAGTTATTAGTAAACCATGTATTATCTTACAGGTTATGGTATCACGTATTCATGGTCCCAGTTTCTAAATATGTGTGTTTGCACTCCCACGTTCATATTAGTCAGTCAGTGTTGTTCATGCATGAAACCCTTTATGTTCAGCCTACCTTCCTCGTATACTCAGTAGTCCAGTTGTATTGACGCATTTACGCTATGGTGCTTTCTTTTCATGTTACACCATAGGTTCCGAGACACGAGCTCCAGCCCAGCAGTAGCGGTAGCATTCCATTCACAGAGACACAATGAGTCCTCATTGATTTGAAGACAATATGATTTGATTCATTTATTTACTACTTTAGTTCAGTTTTACAGAGTTAGTTGGAGACATGTTCCTTCAACTCCTTATTCAGATAGTTTAGAGGCTTTCAGATTTATGTTCAGATTTACGTTCAGATTGAGTTGTTTTGGGTATTTTCACCCACATGATTGTATTCAGTTGAACCTTATGGCCTTACAGTTCTATGTATTCCATATTATTAAATCATGATTTGTAGTATAAAGGTACAGATATCAGTCATGGGTTAGCTTGTGGTCCCTCAGGGTCATGAGCACCATGTAGCATTCCGGTTCAGCGAATTGAGGTGTTACAGTTCATAAAATCATGAGCGGATAATTCCATTAGCCGGAGTTATGGGATCCATAGATTAGGGTTTGATAGTTTAATAGGTATTTAACGGATTCAAAGAGTAGTAAGACGTCTTGAAGTTCTATTGCTTTAAATGAAATCTATTGGTTGCAAACATTAAATTATGCCTTAGGAACAGAGAAATAGACTAGAGGTCGTGAACTATCAACAGGTACTCGGAAACTACCAACCTTCTTTTTAATGATTAATATCGTAACTGGATTAATCTACCTGAGATAACATCCTATTGGAAATAGATAAGTTATCTAAGTTCGAGAGAATTAGATAATAAATTGTATGGTGAGGTCAATAGATAAGTCAGATAGCATAGTCGTCAGGGATATTCTGCTGTTCCTACTTACTCCAAGAATCTCCATATTACCTAGTATCTGTCAAATCCCAAAACCCATGGTGAACATGACTCTGGTTTTCTATTTAGATTGATTACAAACACTAAAATACTGAAAGTGAAAATTCATTCATTGTTAAACCTAAACCCCCATTTTTGGAAACATTAAACTACCAGTAAAGTATTTCGTAAACAAATTGAAGTTCACATCCTATTCCCTATAGGGTTCCACCCCAATCTAGTTAAGTTTTATATTGACAACGATCACTTACACCAATTCAAGTGAGTAATTTGAGCATTATCACACCTCGAATGAGAAATTTCAGACACAAATACCCTTACTATTACTAATGCACTCCCACTTTCTAACCCTCAATCCTAATTTGGTTTCTCCACACCTTACTATCAATTGTCATGTCCTCTGTGAGCTGTAACTTCTCCATATTATGCCTAATTACCTCCCTCCAATATTTCTTTGACCTACCTCTACCCCGCCTAAAACTATCCATAGCCAGTGTCTCATACCTATGTACTGAAGCATCAGAGCCCCTCCTCGACACGTGTCAGAACCAATGTAACCTCATTTCTCTCATTTTATCCTCCACCGAAGCCACACCCACCTTCACCTAAATAATCTCATGTCCCACTCTATCTTTCCTGGTATAGCCATACATCTATCACAATATTCTCATCTCCTTCACCTTCAACTTTTGGATGTGGGTATTCTTAACCGGCATATTTAAAACTAATATAATTGATTTCCATATTCTATATAAAAAGTTTATATATTTAAAAACTACATAGAAATGTTATAAGTTTTTTTAGTTAATAATTTAAAATATTTTTAAAAAATCACGTTCAAAGAAAATAATTGTAGACTCCCTAAATAGTAACTAAGACATACAAATTGAAGCAAAAGAAGGATTATTAGAATCTAGATTAAGCATCGTTGAGTATCAACAACAATGACTATGACATTTTATATAAAGAACTTGTACTTTTCTACCATAAAATTTCAAAAAAGAAAAAAATGATAATTTTTAATTTTTAAGAAAATAACTTATCTTTAAATCCCATTTATCCCAAGATGATTTAGAATCACACAAATAACTTATGACTTAATTTTGATCTTTACTTTTTAAAAAATATTTTATCACTTAAATTCTATATCAAATCAAATTGTATCACATACAATAAACGAAAATATGAGGCCGTAAAATTTTGGGGGCCTCAAGCTGTTGCTTCACTAGGTTTGGCCTTAAGCCAGCTTTGGTTGTGTTATCTCAGAATATTTTGAAATATCATTGTACCTTGCCATATACTTTTTGTGCTATAGTGTTTTAGAGATAAGGTAATCAATGATGATAAGAAAGAGAAAGAATGGACTCTTCAAAACAACATACAGTTGGCAACTCACAAGATCTACAGTTGTACAAAGTATCATTTATTCTCTACCATATATACAATGTTGTCAAGTATATCCTATTTTAAAGAGTCCATTATCGTCTTTCTTATCATCGTTGAATATCATATCTCCAACATAGCAAAATATTGTTATAGAGATTAGCGAGATTGAATCTTATGTTTAAGTGGGTGGAAACTGAATTTGGTTTTATAGTTGAAACAATTACATGAGTTGGTCACTTTTTAAAATATATATGGTAAGCGAAACATATGTGGCATGTAGTATTAGAATAATTAGTATTAAGCAAAAAACCTATGGCAATAGGAAAACACATTTTAAAAATATATGGTAAGAGAAACAAATATTTTAAAAATTAAGGAATCTTAAAATATATATGGCAAGGGAAACATTTATGACGAGTAGTATTAGAAGAATTAATAATTTATCAATCCTAAACTATATATGGTAAGAGAAACATATATGATAAGAAATATTAGGAGAACTAATTATTAAACAGTCTTAAAATATACTATATGGTGAGAAAAACATATATGGTAATTATTAGTAGTAAAATATGTTGGGTTTTAGATAAAAAATGTGAATGGAAAATGGAGAGAACCAAGTGCAGGGAAGAATTAAGATAACACTCAAAATGGAAATCGTACTCAAAAATTGAAAAGTCTACTAAATTCTCCCACATTGGTGGGAGAAGGAAACTTTCGAGTATTTATATTAAGAAACACATACTCCACTTGAGGGGAATTATTTCCTTAAGGACACTTCATGAAGTTGAAGTCCTTGGCCTTTTCTGCTTCATCTAGTTTTTCTGTAAAATTCTAAAAACACACTTCTTTGAAAGGTCATTTTTTATCTTGTGTTTAAGGTATTGTATAACTTCATAAGTGTTCTTATTTTATACTTGACTTGTGTTGAAGTTGCTGTCCCAAAATACAAATTTTGTGTACCCGAATACAACAATCTTATGGATATAATTTTTGAAATCTGTATTGCTTGGTTTCTGGACATTCAAGCTTAATTCTTTCAACTCCGTTTGAACTTAACTAGAGGTTTGAAGAAATAAAATCTTCATCAAAAGTTAAAGATGACTTGATTGACGATTGGAAGTCATAAAAACTTCATTGTTAAATGGAAAACAGGGGTGTTTAAAGTTGCTGCAACTTTATAAGTAGTATTTCGATATGCTAAATTTACTATCTTCTTGTGATAGAAAAATGAATACTGACAGTCTAGTGAATGATGCTACAACAACGGTGGCTGCAACAACTGTGGTAGCAACTAATATTGCTGCAACGAGTCATATGAATGCTCCACCGGCAATGGCACCAGCAGAGAAACCCAAAAAATTCACGGGTGTATATTTCAAAAGGTGGAAACATACGATGTTCTTCTACCTTATAACTTTATGTCTTCAATGATTTACATCTCATGAAGCTCCTGAGGTGCCCAAAGGAACTTCAGACTAGGATAAATTTGTCATTATAGAGGCGTGGAAACACTCGGATTTCCTATGCAGGAATTACATATTAAATGGCCTCCAAGATGAACTATACAACATGTATAGTGGTATGAAGATGATAAAAAAAGTTGTAGGGGCACTGGAAAGAAAATACAAGACTGAGGATGTAGGAACTAAAATGTTCTTCATTGCATGATTCCTAGATTTTAAAATGATTGATAGCAAGTCTGTTATATCTCAAGTTCAGGAACTAAAAGTCATCATCCACAATCTCCTCACAGAAGGTATGATTTTGATGAATACCTTTGTTAAATATAAGAAAAAATATTCTTAATGTTCACATGAACTTAATTCTAGGTTTGGTCGTGAATGAGGTGTTTCAAGTAGTGTCAATAATAGAGAAGTTACCACCATTATGGAAGGACCTCAAGAACTACTTGAAACATAAGTGCAAGGAGATGATAGTCGAAGATCTTATAGTGATACTACACACTGAAAAAGATAACAAAGCCATAGAAAGAAGGTCGAGAGGAAATTCTGCAATGAATAATAAAAATATTTTAGAAGACGGCCGCAACAACTCCAAAAAGTGGAAGAAAGTTGGATAGGAAAGCAATCAACCCAAGAAGAAATTCAAGGGAAAATAATTTAATTGTGGAAATATTGGCCACAAGTCATGAGATTGTCATGCCCCAAAGAAAGGGAAAAATAAGGACCAAAAAATATGGCTGAGTCCAAGAAAGAAATAGATGATCTATGTGTTATTCTGTCTGAATAAAACTTGGTGAGAAATCCTCGACAATGGCGAATGGATTCTAGTGCCACCTACCACTTTTGTGCTAATAAGGAGTTATTTGCTTCTTTTTCTCCAACTCCAGGGGAAGAGAAGATATATATGGCCAACTTCGCAACTGCAAAAGTTGAAGAAACAGGAAAATTCTGCCTAAAATGACATCAGTCAAAGTGTTGACTTTGAACAAAGTCCTATATTTACCAAAGTTACGAAAGAACTTGATTTCTGTATCACTTCTTGACAAAAACGGATTCAAATGTGTATTTATTTCCCAAAAAATTGTACTTAGTAAAGTAGAAGTGCATGTAGGGAAAGGCTAACTCATTGATGGCCTATTCAAAATGAATGTAATGAATGTTGAAATTAATAAAAATTTAGTTTCTTCTTACTTGCTTGAATCTTATGATTTATGGAATAAACGATTAGGACATGTCAATTATAAAACATTGCAAAAACTGATTAACTTAGAAGTTTTGCTAAACTTTGAGTGAAATAAATCAAAATATCAAACGTGTGTGGAATGATAAGCATTCGTATAAGTCCCTTGAAAGGAATTCCAATCCCTTAGACTTAATCCACACTAACATTTATGATATGAAGTCAATACCATCTCATGGTGGGAAAAAGTATTTTATAACTTCAATTGATGATTGCACTCGATATTGTTATGTCTATTTGCTAAATAGTAAGGATAAAGCAATAAATTCATTTAGGCAATATAGAATAGAAGTTGAAAATCAATTAGAGAAAAAGATCAAAATAATAAGAAGTGATAGGGGCGGAGAATATGAATCTCCCATTGCGCAAATATATGTAGAGAATGGAACTGTCCATCAAACTATGACCCCATATTCACCTTAATCTAATGAAATTATGGGAAGGAAAAACTGAACCTTGAAGGAAATAATGAATGCCTTACTAATAAGTTCAGTTTTACTACAAAACTTGTAAGGGAAGCTATCCTTATAGTTAACCGAATACTTAATAGAGTGCTCCATAGTAATACACAATTAATTCCATATGAAAAATGGAAAAGAAGGAAACCCAACTTGGAATATTTTAAAGTGTGGGGGTGTCTAGTAAAAGTCCAAGTTCCTATGCCTAAAAGAGTAAGGATAGGACCTAAGATGGTGGACTACGTGTTCATAGGATATGCTAAAAGTAAGCATGTCGGTTTTTAAGTCATAAATCCAAACATCTGTATATCAATGAAAATACGGTAATTGAATCAGATAATGCTAATTTTTTTGAGCACATTTATCCGTATAAAACTAGACATGAACAGTCTAGTAGGGGATCTAAATGATCTTGAGATGAACTAAAGGAGGATGTACATTAAGATGACAATCCAAGATGTAATACACATCAAAGGACATCAACTTTGTTTGGATAGAATTTTGTAACATTTCTCTTTCAAAATGAGCCTCAACCGTTTAATAAAGCGATGTCGTCATCAGACTCATCCTTTTGGAAAGAAGCAGTCAATAGTAAGATTGCTTCAATCTTAAGCAACCATATAAAGGAACTGGTTGAGCTTTCTCTAGGAAATAAAACTTTAGGTTCTAAATGGATCTTCAAAAGAAAAATGAAAACGGATGGTATTATTGACAAATATCAGGCAAGACTTGTAGTATAATGCTTCAAATAGAAAGAAGACCTTGATTATTTTGATACATACTCGCCTATACCTAGGATAACGCCAATTAAGATTTTAATTGCCTTGGCGGCGGTATATGGTCTTGGAATCCATCAAATGGATATGAAAATAGCATTCCTAAATAGAAAATTGGAGGAAGAAATTTACATGGAATAACCTGAGGGTTTTGTGGTTCTAGGAAAAGAAAATAAGGTGTGTAAACTTGTTATGTCATTTTATGGAATAAAACAAGCACCTAAATAGTGGCATGCAAAGTTTGACCAAAACTATGTTGGCAAATGGGTTCAAGATAATAAATGTCATTAATATGTATGCATCAAAGACACTCCAAATCACCAATTCATTGTTTGTTTGTATATGGATGATATGTTGATCATAAGTAGAGACATTTCAGACATAAATTCTATGAAACGAATGCTTGGGAGTAAGTTTGATATGAAAGACCTTGGAGTTACGAATGTGATCTTGGGAATAAGAATCCATAGAACTCCATAAGGTTTGGCATTGTCATAGACCCATTATATCGAAAAGGTACTTAAAAATTCAACTATTTGGAATTTGGTATAGCCAAGACTCCATTGGACTTGAGCTTCGCACTTCAAAAGAATGAGGGTAAAAGTGACTCACAGTTTGAATATGCAAGAGTGTTAGGATGCTTAATGTATATAATGAATTGTACACGACCAGATATTGCATGTACTATTAGTAAGTTGAGTTGGTACACGAGTAATCCTGATAAAACTCATTGGATGACAATGTAAAGAGTTTTGGGGTTTGTTAAGTACACTCAAGACTATGCTATGCACTATAATAAATATCCTACGATACTTGATGGATATAGTGATGCAAATTGGATCACTAGATCGAATGAAGTAAATCCACGAATGGATATGCATTTACTATCGGTGGAGGAGAGGTCTCTTGAAAATCATCCAAAAAGATATATATATTTCTCGATCTACAATGAAATATATGTTTATTGCATTGGATAAAGCTAGTGAATAAGAAAAATAGATCTGGAATTTCTTGGAAGATATTCTTTATTCGCCCAAACCGTTGGTACTAATATGTATACACTGTGATAGTCAAGTGCAAATTGATAGATCTGGGAGCATGATATAAAATGGTATATCTCGTCATATAAGATGGAGACATAATACCGTTAGAGAACTTATCTCTAGTGGAATTATCACTATTGACTATGTAAAGTCAAAGGATAATGTGTCGAGTCCACTTACAAAAGTCCTATCTAGAGAAGGAGTTTAGAGGACATCCAAGGGAATGGTTTAAGATGTAAGATAAGTCAGCATGGTGGCAACCCTACCTAGCAGACTGGATATCCCAAGAGATAAGTTCAAGGAGATCAAACAAAGTTGGGTCTGACAGGTTCAACATTGTCAATATATCCAACCCATCCTCATGCTATAGACAATGTTTAGTAAATGAGGATAAGAATTATAGTGTGAAGTATTTTAATGATTATCTAAATTTGGTAGATTCGACCAAATATTTTAATTTACAGGATTGAATGTTTAGAAATCACCTATGTGAGGGAGAAGTCAAAACCACTTCAAGGAGAAATGAACAAAATCGTGAGAACCATAAACCGTAAAAGAATAGTTGTGTGACAAGTGTTGTCTAGGTGTACATTAAAGCTCTACGATTCAAAGATATCAAATATACGGATTGATAGAGTGCATCCGATGCATATTCACTATGAAAAGTTCAAAGTAAAACCAGCTTATCCAGATGCAATCAACCTTTGCTTGATGATCACATACTTATTTATAAATTTTTATGAAAAAGTAGTCATTCCCCACTCATATGGGGGGATTCAAAGGGTTGCATCCCTTCCAAAGCAACATTTCGCATTCTACAGTTGTTTCTGTATTTTGGTACAACAACTTCAGCATAAGTTCAAGTATATAACAAGAACACTTATAAAGTTATACAACAAACTAATAATAATAATTAAGCATCCTAAAATATATATGGTAAGAGACGAATATATGGTAAGCAATATTAGGAGAATAAAAATTAAGTAGTGCAAAAATATATATGGTAATAGAAAAAAAGTCTACAGTAATCTAGTGAACCTAGTCTACGCCGTCTTCATTTCCTTATATTTGAAAATTTTTGCTCAACTACAATGGCAAAACTAAAGATATATTGACTCTTAGTCTCCATGAAGTCACTAAATATACCCCCACTATTGTCAAACCAAGAAGATGGTCGATTCAATCTAACAAAACCAGGGCCAGGGGTTGTTATGGATTCAACAGTTGGCTTGACCAACTTGGCGAATTCTTGGTCAATCTCAATAGTCGAAAACACTCTCCATCCAAGGCCTGCAACACGAGGTGATGTATCTAGTGGCAGGAAAATATGCCAGGCACACACTGAGAATAGAATGAATTATTAAGTGCTTTGGGTATTATATGATTAATAACACCATTGAGAACAACATCACCCAATCTTCCAAGTTGTGAAAGATTGATGTTGTTAGCAATGGTGTTGTTAATCATATTAACATCCAAGCAACATGACAATTCATTCTATTCTCAGTTTGTGTCTGTCATGTATTCCCTGGCAATAGATCTATTACCTAGCGTTGTAGTCCCTAGATGGAGAATGCTTTCGATTATGTGGATTGACCAAGTGTTTGCCAAGTTAGTTAAGTCAGCTATTGAATCCATATATGGTGGCCCTAGTTTATCTGGATTGGATCGGTCATCTTCTTGGTTTGACATTAGTGGATGTATGTTTTGTGACTTCAATGAGACTAGGAGTAAACATTACTATTTTTTCTACATCACTATCCATTAAATAAGAATCAACCTTGATATTCAAGTATTTACGACGATGCTTATTATGAAGTAATTATTTCCTCCTTTGATACCTTTGTTTACTTGAACTGGTATAGGTGGACATTTATTTGCTATTACATAATTTATTGTGTATACTATTCCTTTTTTGTATGCTCTCAACTGCTTTTCTTATATGCTCCTATGTTTTCTTCATTGTTATTTTCCATTCATAACTACTTTGATTTGTTACATGTGAGCCAAGGGTCCTTTGAAAACAGCCTCTCTACCTCCATGAGGTAGGGTAAGGTCTGCATACTCTCTACACTCCCTAGCCCCACTTGTGGGATTTCACTAGATACATTGTTATTATTGTACTTAGCGATTTCACGTCATAGCTAAATGTAGAACGTGTAGACCAATAGCGTGCACACAGTGCATGTACCTGCATCCACAATTTTAGGCTCAATTATATGTGTAGAGAAAGTTAAAGATTTTTTTTAGAGTATATATTCCACATTCTATGAACTCTTATCGATTCTAGAATTCATTTAAGGAAGTGCACTTAATGCCTTCAATGAAGGACAAAAAGTGTTTACTTGATCTCAACTACATTTCTTTGTGGGGACACCTCAAGGCTTGAGTATATAATTGGTCACCGGCTACAACAAATGTCAAATCTTAGATAGATTTTGAACCTTAGTTTAGTTTTAACTTCTGTCATTTATATCATGTATGTTCTATATAACTGTAATAAGCGGCATTCTATTTTCGCATGTCATCAAAACATAGAACTGTTTCCATAAATAGCTTGTAGAAAGCATTATAGGATATAAACTTTTGTAGTGAAACAAAAAAATCTTTGTGTTGCCAGACAGTAGTAAAAATACAAGTCACTAAATGGACAAATCAGTGTTGTCAAAGATGGACAATCAGGAATTCCATGTTCTCCTAACGTTATTTGCTCCTAATTATTCTAGTGAGGTTTTCAATTTTGATTTTAGAACTTCAAGGGAAAGAGGCCTATTGAAGTTTAGTCATTCTTTCAAAAATGAATGAGTTCAGCTGTTCACATGTTTGTTGTGCTCATATTATTTTTCTTGATGAATTAGCTTTCATTAATATATGGGATGTAAGATATAATTAGTTGATTGAATTATTTTTCATCCTAGGGATAGCTACTACAATCGTATTTTCTTTGGGAGAAACAGTAAGAAAAGGATTAAGTGGACATTAACGCAGACGGTTTCATTGGAAAAGAGCAATTAGTGCTGTTAATCATTGAGTACAAGCTTGTTTGCTTGTCATATAGAGTTAGTGTTTGTAGTTGAATGCAAATCTTTCACAAGTCCCACTCATTAAAGTTGCATGTGGCACCTTTGAAAACTGCAATGCGTGATTTTCTTTGTGAGGTATGTGCTTTATTTCTTCCCTTGAGTTCTAATATTCCTCATTAAATGGTCTTCTGCATCAACATGACTTTCAGGTCGGTCGAACTTTATACTTCTTACCTATTGAATATATAAAGAATGTGGAAGATTAAATAAGAAATAGAGTAGGCTAAGTTCAGTTTTCTGTTATAACTGTCATAGCAGTAAGCTATATGGCCTGTTTTAACAAGAAGTTAGTTAGTTGGATAGCTAATAAACAAGTCTATATATAGAATACAAATGAACATTGAATCAAATAATAAATGCAAGTCTACTCTTCAATCTCTAATGATCCTTCTCTCTTAGCTTCTTCTTTTCTCTTCTTCTTCTACTTATTGATTCTGTGATTCCTCCATCATCTGCGTGAAGACTACTGCTAGCTTGCCCAATTACATGGTATCAGAGTATATACTCACTAGAGAATCTATTTGAGCAAGTTAATCCTATGAGTCTATTGAAAGATCAGAAATTTCTTGAATCAAGAATACGAGTGTGCAATAATGGTGAATGAGAATGCTAGCACTGAGATTGGTGATTCATCCAAAATTACCCCCATTTCATTATACTAGAATCATCCACTCTTATTATCCCCTCATATGTAAGTGGTGTTCAGATTATCTCTTTGTAGTTAAGAGGAGTTGAAAACTTCTCAATGTGGTTTAGATCTGTGTATAGCTTTGTTAGGGAGAAATAAATTTGGTATAGTTGACTTTCTGCTGCTTTGGAAGGGGTATAGGGTGCTGTGTAAAGATTGTAAGGTCATTTCAAATGAGAACCTTTCGACCCAACACAGGCTTCTGGTGATGGACTTGGGTTTAAAAAAGGATAACAAAAGAAGGGGCTGGGAGGGTCGACCTAGAATAAAGTGGGGTGGCTTGACGCTTGTAGGTGCACTGGAGATAGAGAAAAGGGTGGCGGAGATGGGGGTATGGTAATGTAGGGGGACGTGGATGGTATAAAGGATAGGGCGGCTAGGTGTATCAAGGAGACTGCTAGAAAGGTGTTGGGTGTCTCGAAGGGTAGGGCTAGTTAGTGTCCGGAGGACTGGTGGTGGAACAAAGAAGTGAATAAGAAAGTGGAAACAAAGAAGGGTACGTATGCTAAGTTGGTTGAGAGTAAGGATGAAGAGGATAAATGGGTAAATAGGAAGGATTACAAGTTAGCTAGGAAAGATACTAAGTTAGTAGTTATGGCTTCTAAGATGACAATATTTAAGAGCTTGTATGTGGGGTTAGATGAGAGAGACAGGAAAAAAGGTTGTATAGGCTTGCTAAGGCTAGGAAGAGGAAGGGTCGTGACCTTGATCAAGTGAAGTGCATTAAGGGGGCGGATGGTAGTGTCTTGGTGGAGGATGTTTATATTAAGAGTAGATGGCGGTCGTATTTTCATAGACTCTTGAATGAAGAGGGGGACAAAGACATTGTGTGAGGGAAGCTAGAGCACTCAGAGGGGTGTCGTGATTTTAGCTATTATAGGCATTTTAAGGTGGAGGAGGCTAGTGAGGGTATTTGCAGGATGCGAAAGGGTAGGGCAACGGGGCCTGACGAGATTCCTCTAGACTTTTGGAAGTTTACTGGTGGGGCTGGTTTAAGGTGGTTGACTAAATTGTTTAACAACATTTTCAAGACTATAAAAATGCCAAGACTTGGAGATGAAGTACCATGATTCCTTTATATAAGAACAAGGGTGACATCTAGAGTTGCAACATTTATAGGGGTATTAAGTTGTTGAGTCACACTATGAAGATTTAGGAGAGAGTGGTCGAGCCAAGGTTAAAGAGAATAGTGTCTAGTTTGGAGAATCGATTTGGATTTATGATTGTTCGCTCAATGATAGAGGCTATTCAACTAGTGTGGAGATTAGTAGATCAGTATAGGGAAATGAAGAACGATCTTCATATTGTGTTTGTCAACTTGGAGAAGGATTACAACAAAGTCCATAGGGATATTCTTTGGAGATGCTTGGAGGTGAGTAGGGTTCGGTAGAGTACATCAGATCGATTAAGGACATGTATGATGGAGCTAAGACTCAGGTGAGGACGACAGGAGGAGATTTAGAGCATTTCCCTATTTTGACAGGGTTGCATCAGGGATCGACTCTTAGCCCATTTTTGTTTGCATTGGTGATGGATTGTTGATGCGACATATTTAAGGAGAGGTGCCTTGGTGTATGATGTTTTTAAATGATGTAGTATTGATTGATGAGATGCGGGGAGGTGTGAATGATAAATTAGAGGTTTGGAGACAAACCCTTGAGCCTAAAGGATTCAGGTTGAGTAGGAGAAAGACAAAGTATATGGAATACAAGTTTAATGACTTGAGGCAGGAGGACGAGGTGGTAGTACAATTCCCTGTATTTCCCTAACTTAAATTAACCCTCAGTACCTGGGTTATCCTATATAAAATTTTTGAAACACTCAGTCTTTTTTTGTTTGAATCTTGCTATTGTAAAGCATATAGAAGCTTTTTGGCTTTTTTGTCATGTATTATGGGCATATTGCATAGGAAATTCAGTTAGCTTCCAACGATACAAAATTCGCCCAAATCTGATACTCGTGTGAAGAGTTAGGGCCATTTTAGTAAAACAGTGTGCGAACTGGCACTTTAGCACATTACGGAGGCATGCCAAGTGGCAATTGTCAAAAACCAGTGAGCTAACACAATTTCACTGCATCGCGGTGAACTTCCAGGTCTCATCCAGTGTTGCAACGTGATACCACCGCATCGTGCCACTAGTCATTTTCATAATTGTTAATTTCCAGTGGCGCTCTGCGATTATACCGCATCACACCATATGTCAATTTCCCAGTCGTCCATTTTAAACAGTGTCCAGTGGATTCTAGTGGCTTGGCACGATAGTGGCTTGGCACGATAGTGGCATATCGCGCCAGGTGCCCAAATAGATTTTTTCAATGATGGATTTTATATTATTCCCAGGGGTAGTTTGGTATTTTTCCATGGCCCTAATCAGTCCTAAACAGGAAATTTAACCCTAAAGGAGCACTAATTGCTTATTATTCAGTATTTTCTCAAGATAAAAAATCATTCTCTCCTAAATAGCAAAACTGTAGTTTCAAAAATTAAGAACAAAGCTCAAGAATTTCTCCAAAAACATCAAGAACTAATATTCCCAGGTATATTAGGTGTTCATTCATGGGCTGCTTTCACCCATAAAGTCCAAGAACCCTTTTCAAAATACAAAGATTATGAATTTATGAATTTCCACGATTAAGTTGAATTGAATTCATTTTCATGTTATTGTTGGGTTTAATCCATGATTTAAATTACAAGTTCCAAGAATTGATCCTAGAATGTGTTGATTTACATGATATTCATGATAAACCCTTAAATTTGCAAGTTGATTATTGAAACTATGCCAACCCTAAGTGTTTATGATTTAATGATTCAGTTATCCCTCCTATGTGTTTGATAAATTGTCCATAAGAATGAAATAATGCCATTACAGCATGCTAACATGTCTTCCCCATTCATGTACAAGTTAATTCATTACAAGTGTTTGATGAAATGCCTCTATGAATGAATTATGCACAAGTATACATTATTATGTTATTCAAGATTAGGCTATGCTTTAATTCTTATGCTATTGAGTCCTGGGGGTATTTAATACCCGAGAATCTAACTATTGACATAGAGCCAGTGTCAGTTAAAAAATAGTATCAGTCATGTCACGATCATTAGAATTCAGTCAGCTATAGAACTCAGTAGAACTCAATCAGTTATAGAACTCAGGAAAAATCAGTAAACTCAGTAACAATCCAGTTTAGTTCAGTATACGCAGTTCAGTGTCTATCAGTTGGGAGTAGGATTCAGTACAGATTGAACCTATGGATGGGGGCTCACCTACCAGTAGAAGGTATGATCCTTAGAAGCAATGCTTACATTCTAGACCTACGTAGCCAGCATAGGTTGAGATATCAAACCTGTTAGTTGAGGGTTGATGAGATGTTTTAACCTTCTAGTTGAGGGTTAATGAGGCATTTTAACCTGCCAGTTGAGGGTACCACTATTCTTATTAAGGGAATCTACCAGATGAGGGTGACTCTTCAGTGTCTTTATCCGTGGCACGGTACTGACACTCTTCTAACTGGGGTCACAGGTTGGACCCCAACTCAGTTATCTTATTTAGTGCATATCGGTAAGATGATTATCTTTCATAGTTTTAATTTCAGTCTTCAAAATAGAACTTAGTTTAGTTCTACAGTATCAGGACTATAAGATACAGTTAATCAGTATAAGGTACTCAATTATCAGTAACTTCAGATATCAGTTACTCAGTATCAGAACTCAGTGGTTAGATTCACACAAGCTCAGTTACAATATTTATTTACGTATAGTAGTGTATACTCAGTATTTACAGTAGTATTAGTTATCTATGTACTCTCATGTTCAGTTACTCGATATTATTTAGTCAGTTATTATTCATGTATACGAACACCTGCATTCAACCTTACCTCATCTATAATACCAATACATTCCATGTACTAATGCATACTCTTTCTTTGTGCTAGGATATCTCATATCATAGGATCGGATGCTCGGGTTCCTGACCACACATAGACAGATACAAATTTAGCTAGAAGTGTTAAAGTTAGTAGTGAGTCCTTATCTATCAAGGATATTTTTACTATTTCAGTTTCTCAGTAGATGTAGTATTTTAGTAGATGGAGTTAGTCAGGGGATTGTCCCATCAACTCCACTTTCAGACAGTTCAATTAGAGACTTTTCATACTAGACTTTCAGACAGTATTCAGTTTTGCAGATTATTATTTCAGTAATATACTTTATCAGTATTTCAGATGTTTTGAACCTTATGGCATTTCATCCTATTTTTCGTATTTATTACTGAATTATTACTCAGTACTAACAACAGATATTAGTCATGGGTTAGCTTGTGGTCCTTCGGGGTCGTAAGCACCATGTAACATCTGGGGTAAAGAATTGGGGCATTACAAGTAGTTAGGTTGGATTCCCAGGTTGTTTGTAGGAGGGATAGTTTTAAGTATCTCGGGT
The DNA here is from genome assembly GCF_002878395.1 of Capsicum annuum. Lineage (NCBI taxonomy): Eukaryota > Viridiplantae > Streptophyta > Magnoliopsida > Solanales > Solanaceae > Capsicum > Capsicum annuum. The sequence continues at coordinate 182,370,294 of NC_061116.1, forward strand.
CCATGATTTAGAGGAATAAAGAGATTGATGAAGATATCTCCTACCGTATTGGGGCAGGATGGATAAAGTGGAAACTTATCTTTGGAGTGTTGTATGATAAGAAGGTGCCGCCCAAACTTAAAACCAAATTCTATGGAGTGGTAGTTCATCTAGCCATGCTGTATAGAGCGGAGTATTGGCTAGTAAAGAACTCCAATATCTAAAAATTAAAGGTGGTAGAAATGAGAATGTTATATTAGATGCATGGGCTTACTAGGAGTGACAGGATTAGAAATGCGATTATCTAGGAGAAAGATAGAGTGGCTTCGGTGGAGGAAAAGATGCGGGAAGTTTAGATGAGATGGTTTGGGCATGTGATAAGGAGGGGCACTGATGCCCAGTTCATAGGTGTGAGAGGCTTGCTTTGGATGGTTTTATGTGCGGTAGGGGTAGGCCATAGAAATATTAGAGAGAGGTTATTAGTTGTGACATGAAATAGTTATAACTTACTGAGGACATGATCCTAGATAGAAAGGTTTGGAGGAAGCAAATTAGGATAGAAGGCTAGTACATGTGGGTGGGTCATAGTTAGCAATTAGGAGAGATTTGGGGTAGGGGGTATGAGGGTGGGGTGTTCTTTTGGTTTGTTAGTATAGGGTATTACTATGTGGGTGTCTTATTTCTGTTATTCCATCTTGTTTCATGCTTTATTGTGAATTTGCTTATTATTCTTTGTCTTTAGCAGGAGTTCTATCGAAAAAAAACTTTCTATTTCTCCAGAGGTAGTGGAATGAACTGCGTACATTATGCCCTCCTCAGATCCTACTGTGTAGGAATACACTGGGTTTGTTGTTGTTGTTGTTGTTGATAGTTGATGGAACATGCTCTAAAGATAAATTCTCCACTGAAATGTATAATTACTAGGAAAGGGTGAACACAATTGTGTTGTCTTGGATCATGAATTCTATTTCTAAAGAATTACTTGGTGGAATCATGCATGCATCTATTGCTAGTGTTGTATGGAATAAGCTGTATGAGAGGTTTAATAAGATTAATGGGGCCAAAATATTTAATTTGCATAAAGAGATTGCTACATTGTCTTAAGGAACTATTTCAGTTTCTATTTACTTATGAAAACTTAAGGATTTGTAGGAAGAATTTGAGTCTATTGTGCCAGCACAAAGGTGTGAATGTGAAAAATCAAAGAAGTATGTATTACATCTATAAACACAAAAATTGTTTCAGTTTCTTATGGGTCTAAATGGACATACAAACAAGAAGTCAAATCTTGCTTATGTCCGCTCTACCAAATGTAAACCAAGCTTATGCAATGATAGTTAGCGATAAAAGTCACAAATCTATTGAAACTCGGACAGGGACTTTGGGTATGAATCATGAAACTACTAGTAATTGGCTTGAGATAGCCATGAATGCAAGAAATGGACTAAAAATCCAATATCAGAGTTCAAGAAAAATTTTACCCTGCAATGTGATTTCTGCAAACTCAAAGGGCATAGTAAAGAAAATTGTTGGAAGTTAATGGGCTATCCTCAGGATTATAAGGCTAAGAAGAAGTTCAGACATGAAGGAACTAACAAACATATAATGTGTCTTTGGGTCCTCATGAATATCTAGTGGATAAAAGTGGTTGTGATCAGTATGCAGGTCAATGCTCTTATTCTAAGTCTTAACAGAAATGTTGCACTAAAGATGCAGGACAACCACTGGTGTCTAATAATCAGTTGGATCAATTGATTCAATTCAGGAATACTTCTTTTACCAAGGAACAATATGAGAAAATTTTGCAAATGATCAACAAGAACAATTTTACCAACACATCTAATAACTCTGCAAATGTAACAAGTGCAGGTGTTTCTATTTGTTTAGCTTATTTTGAATCAGATAAATGGATTATAGATACTGGTGCTACTAATCATATGGTTGGTGACTTAGAACTATTACTAAATAAGACTATTATAGAGCTGCAAAAGCCAAAGAGGTATGTCTAATAAATAGTGACACCACAATGGTCACTCATATGGGAACTAGTTTCCTATTAGAAGGAAATAACATCATAGATGTCTATCACATTCCATATTTTAAAATATAGTCTTCTTTCAGTGTCACAAGTGATTAAGGAATGACATTGCTCAATGAATTTCTGTCTTAATTTCTGTGTGTTCTAAGATCTTTGTACTGGAAAGGTGAGGGTGATTGGTAAGCTTGATAGAGGTCTATATTTTTTCGTAGATCATTCAAAGAAAAAATTTGCAGTAGCAACTAAAGCATCTAGTGAACTTACTATGGAAAGAACTAAATATGAAATGGATCTATGGAATCAAAGGTTGGGACATGCTTCAACTAGTGTGTTGAAAAGGGTTGTATCTCAAGGAGTTCAAGTAATAGAAGATATAATAAAGCATTATAGTATTTGTCCTAGTGCCAAACAGACTAGGTTTCCTTTTTTTTTTTCTACTAACATTCAAAGTGCATGTTATTTTGATCTTGTGCACATGGATGTATGGGGACCTTACAAAGTAACAACTATGAATGACAACAGATATTTCCTAATAGTGGTTGATGATTTTTCAAGATTTACTAGGATATTTCTGTTAAAGCTTAAATCAGATATTTTTGTTCAAATACAACACTTTCTTCTGTATTTCAAGACTTAATTTGTGAAGACCATTAAAGTAGTTCAGGCTGATAATGGTACTACTGAGTTTGTTAAATCATTATGCCTAAGGTTTTTCTAGTAAAATGGTATAATTCATCAAACTACATATCCATATTCTCCTTGGTAAAATAGTGTTGTTAAGAAAAAACATAGACATATCTTAGAGGTGACAAGAGCTATAAGGTTTCAGGCTGAAATTCCAATAAAATTCTAGGGCTATTGTGCTCTAACTACAGTGTATATTATCAATAGACTCCCTAGTTCAGTCATTCATTTTTAACTCCTTATGAGAAGTTATATGGTAAACAGTCAAACTGTGATCATCTAAGTGTAATAGGGTGTCTTTGCTATGCCAATGTGTTGAATGGACATAATAACCTCATGTCTAGAGCAAGGGCATGTATCATGATGGGGTACTCTAGCACTCAGAAGGGATATGTGGTTTATAATATGTTTGCTAACATCTTCTTTATGTGTAGAGATTTGTCATCTTCTTTGCTCAGTCACTTCATCAAATATTTCCTTTGGAAGATCAATATCCAGTAGTAAGTAAGGTTGTGACACCTCTGGAGATTCCAGTGAATGTGCTATCTCTAGGGGTTCCTAACTCAGTTAATCAGCAAGAGAAGCAGCTACCAAGTGTTCCTACTCTTACACAGTCCATAAATAAGGTATATTTGTTATGTTCGAACAAAATAAGCAATACCACCAAGCAAAAGAAAACAAAATTAAGACATACATATTTATGTGGAAACCCTTGATGGGAAAAATCATGGGCAGAGGCGGAGGAATTCACTATAATGGAGATATGAAATCCACAATGATATATTTAACCGTCCAAAACAACCCACTAATCTCACTTATATAATACGTGCGTACAAATAAATTCTAGGTCGAAGAACATATAGGTCCATATGCTACCACCATAGATCCCTCAAAAAATCACAAACATGGGTCGCACAACAAATTTTTCAGGGATGAATCAATAGAATTTGGGTCACAAACTCTAACAATCTCCACCTTGATGCAAATTCTAATTCAGAACTAAAATCCATTTTGAGAAAACTCTCCACCTGTTCCACAAAAGGCCCTAAGGGAACATATTAGCTGCTTACACCAACCAAGTCCAAGCAATGCTCAAACTTGGCACTTGCTAGTGTCTTGGTCATCATATCAGTGGGGTTATCATAGGTACTAACCTTTCTTACCATAATATCACCAAGAGAAATAAATTTACGCATAAAATGATATCAAACATCGATATGCTTTGTCCTCTCATGAAACATCTGATATTTTGTAATGAAGATAGCACTCTGACTATCACAAAATATCATAGTAATTTGTAAGTTTTGCTAAGGTAATCTGTAAGTTTTGCTAAGTTCACCAAATAGACCTTTCAACCAAATAGCTTCCTTGCAAGCCTCTGTATTAACCATGCACTCTGTCTCAATAGTTAACAAAGCAATTATAGTATATAAAGTAGCTTTCTAATTGATAGAAAAACCACCAATGGTTAAAATATATCCTATAAGGGATATCTTTTTATCAAGGTCTTCTACAAAATCAAAATCAACATACCCAATCACTCCATCTCTATTTTGCCCAAACTACAATCAAACATCAATAGATAAATGCAAGTATCTGAAAATCCACAAAACTACTTTCCAATGTTTTTACCAAGATTTTCCATGTATCTACTAACTACACTAACTGCAAATGATAAATCTGGTTGGGAACACACCATCATGTATATAAGAAAACCAATGGCACTAGAGTACGGAACTCGATACATATAGTCTTACTCATTATCTATCCTTGGAGATTACATAGAAGAGAGTTTGAAATGAGCTTCCAATAGAGTACTGACAGGATTGGCATTTTGCATATCGAACCTGTGAATAACTTTCTCAATATACCTTTTATGACTCAAGTATAACTTACACTTCTCTCTATCCCTAAGAATTTCTATGCCAAGGATCTTCTTTTTTGATCCTAGATCCTTCATCTCAAACTCCTTACTAATCTGGGCTTTAACTTTTATTATCTCTCTCATATCCTTTCTAGCTATCAACATATCATCACCATACAAGAGAAGATATGCGAATGAACCATCACTTACCTCCTTAAAATAGACACAAATATCATAACTACTACTCCTAAACATATGAGAAGTAATAAGAGATTCAAAGCTCTTATACCACTATCTGGGTGACTATTTTAAGCCATCAAGAGATTTTTTCAGCAAGCATGCATGGTCCTCTGTTCCTGAGACTACAAAACCCTCTTGTTGTTTCATATAGATATCCACCTTAATTTCTTCATTGAATAAATACAGTTTTGACATCTAACTGCTCAAGCTCAAGATTATACATGGCCACAATACCAAGCAAGGCTTGAATCAATCAATGTCTTACAACTAGAGAAAACACATATATGAAGTCAACACCTGAACCTGACTGTAACCTTTAGCAAATAGTATTGGTTTGTACCTAGCATCTTCAACCCTTAATGTTCCTTCATTAATTGTAAATACCCATTTGCAATGGAAAACTTTCATATTTTTACGCAATCTCAACAAATCTTATGTGTCATTCATATGAAGTGATTCTGTCTTCTCTTGCATAGAATTATCCATCGGCTGAAATTATTACTGCCTCTGAGTAAGAAGAAGGTTCTTCATCAAAATCAATACCTTCTACTACATTCAATGCATAAGCAACCAATTCAGCTTTAACATACTTCTGAGGATGTCTAATATCTCTCCTTATCCTATTATTAGTAATAGAAAATTATGGCACTACTGGTAGTGAAGAAGAACTAGTATCACTCCTTATCTTCAGGCTATACTAAGAAGTTGATACTAGTGTGGAATCTGATGCAATATGCAATGCAACGTGGGTGCTACTTTTGTTGATTCATGTGTAAGACCCCGCAAAATCCTATGTTCAACTCAATCTTTTAAGCTTGCAAGGGGTCCCAGACTTAGAAAATTCTAGCTAAGTATTCAGACTTAGTGTTATTCTGGCCTTCATAAGTTGGCAACTCTATTTCATGTCTCTTATGAACTTAAAGTATCGATCTTTAGATTGATTCATGATTAGGAATGTTAGTAGGTGTTCCCGGATGAGTTTCAAATTTTTCGGACCTCGTTTGAACCACATTTCGGAATCTAAAATAATGGATCGACACATTCTCGGAGAGATGCATTGGCTATCGCATTGATTAATATTTTTCCTTGGATCCAGGGGCAATTTCCACTAAACAGATGTAGACTCGGGGTATTACAAACTTGCTATCAGAGCCTAAGGTTCAACAGATTCCTAGGAAATCTAAAAACCACATCTAGTAGAGCCTTGTGCATGGGTGTGTAGCGCACCACATTTATAGACAGAAGGCTGCGAGGTGTTTTAGAAAAAGTTTCCCTTCTTTTAGTATTCATGTCATGAGAGTAAGAATAAGCTTAAGTTAAGCTCTCAGTCTAATTCATCTCTTCCTTATACTTCCAGAACATGTCAACCAGAGAAGCTAACAAAAGAAGTAATGAAAACCAGTCAGCCCCTCCGTCCGTTCAGGCAGATACCCTGATTGGCATGTTTCTCATGCTAAATTTAGAGCTTCTTTTACTACCTTAGCTTATTCAGTAGTTACTCTGAATAGTTAGCTGGATGTTATCCTATCTAGGCTTACAGCTCATGCTCCGCAGAGCAAGGAGAAGAGGCCTAGGAGAAGGGGAGAAAGAATAAGAGGGACAGAACGTCTAGACCAAAGAGTGGCCAAACCAATCCCCTTTGTCTGAAATATGGCAAAAACCAATGGGGTATCTGCAGAGATGGTAGTGATGTGTGTTTCGGATATGGAATGCCAAGCCACTGGGTCAGACAGTGTTCTCAGGTGGGTTCTCTGAGTCAGCATAATTGTCCCCTAGCTCAGTCCAGTCACCCAAATTAGCAGGGTGCTGTATCCAGTGCCACCAGTGGCCAATACCCAAACAGACTAAGAAATTTAGTCCCGACAGGATCAAGAGATTTCTCTTGATGTGGTCCCTAGTACTTCATAAGTTTATCATTTACATGTTTATCCTTTTCTTGACCCAGGAGCTTCTTTATTCTTTGTTACTCCTTATATAGCTATTGACTTCGGAGTTAGTCAAAAAATCCTAGTAGATCCTTTCTCAGTCTCTACCCTAGTGAGTAAATCTATCATAGACTGGTAGGTATACAGGAACTATTTGGTTATGATATCTCAGAAAGTCACTTCAGCAAACTTAGTCAAATTAGAGATAATCAATTTTGATGTCATTCTTGACTGGATTGGATTCATTATTGCAATGCCTCAGTTGACTGTAGAAATAGAATTATCCAATTTCAATTTCTGAATGAGGCCATCCTAGAATAGAGGGGTAGTACTTAGCACTTAGGGGTCAGCTTGTTTCTTACCTTCGGACGAGAAAAATGATATCTAAGGGTTGTCTACTATCTCGTTCGAGTCCAGGACTCTAGTTTAGAAACCCCTAATCTTGAATCAGTTTCTGTAGTATGTGAATTCCCAGATGTGTTTCTCAAAAATCTTCCTGGAGTTCCTCTCAAATGAGAAATTGACTTCGAAATAGACCACTCAACCGATATCTATTCTGCCATACAGAATGGCACCTGCAAAACTCAGAGAATTAAAAGAATAGTTAAAGGATCTCCTAGATAAAGGATTCATCAGACCTAGTGTGTCCCCATAGGGTTCCCCAGTTTTATTCATGTGTAAGAAAGATAATTCTCTCAGAATGTGTATTGATTACCGTCAGCTAAATAAAGTCACGATTAAGAAAAAATATCTACTTCCCAAAATTGATGGCTTGTTTGACGAACTTCAGGGTGCCAGTTACTTATAAAAGATAAACCTCAGATCATACTATCATTAGCTCAGGGTCACGGAATGTGAATTCCTAAAAATAGCTTTTAAAACTCGGTATGGCCACTTCGAATTCTTACTCATGTCATTTGGTCTTACTAGTGCACCTACAGTTTTCATGGACTTGATGAACCATGTGTTCAAGTAGTATTTGGACATGTTCATCATAGTCTACATAGATGATACTTTTGTCTATTCCTATAATGAGGATGAACCTGCTGATCATCTCAGACTCATACTTCAGACTCTCAAAATCCATCAGTTATCATGATATCTATTTATGTATTACATGTACGCTCTATGATCATAGCCCATACTCGTTCACATTATCAATCATGCATGCTTACAGTTCCTAGTATAAGGAGTTCCATTTCACCCAGTGTTACGAATCATGTTTCATGAATACAAAAACTCCAGACTCAGGTCATGCAACTCATGACTTAAGTATCCATGTCATGCTATACAATGTACTTAGTTTCCATGAACCATGCTACACTCCTAGCAATCTGCTAAATTCTGATTTCTTCATGCATATCCTCAATTTAGATCTTTTAATAAATCCATGGTGTTGACATTCTATTCCTCAGACCTCAGTTAAGTGTCGAGTTTGGTATAGTATTCATACATACCTTAGGTTCTCATGTTTTAATCCTTCAGTGGACTTTCCTTACAAAATGATATAGTGATGAAGGGAGAGAGTACACATTTCATGTTAAGAAAAGATTATTGCATGCTAGTTTTACACGAGCCTATAGTTATGAAGATAGTCTTAAATGTCATGTAGATATGTAAGTGGCTAAATACATTTCAAATATTTGAGTAGTCTTGAACATAGTAGGAGAATTTAGTCCAGATCAGACCTTAGTAGGTAGAGTTATCAAAACCCAATATTTAGTTCCAGTACAGTCTCAGTTGTAGTCTTAGTTAAGGCCTCAGTCACAGTCCCACTCCAGTAATCAGATCAATAACTCAGTTCAATTTTAGGTCTTCTTGACCATAACATATAGTTATTAGTTATTCAGTTATCAGTATTTTAGTACCCCAGTTTATAGAATATTTCAAATCATGTTATATGTTTGGTCTTGCATTCTCAAATAGTACAGTTTTCATGAATTCAAGCTCAGTTATCTTCTATTACAAAATCAGTCCTCACCTCATATGTATAATACTCTATAGTTTCAGCCCAGTTATTTAGACTAAGTACAATTCAGTCTTAAATGCCTCGTATTTAGTTATCAGACATTTAGTTAATCAGATAAGTTAGTATGTTTATGCACTCGTGCTCATCCCCCATGTGAATATATTAAGTAGTCTCAAGTGATGTGTTGTACTAAGGTGGAGAGTATAGTTGAGAGAGTATTCGAGGTGCTTGAAAATTTGTAGTTGCAGTCCATAAGGCATAGTCACTTTATCTTAGATGATGATTCGTAGGCCCCGACTCATATTATAGAATTTTAGCTAGGATGTTATTTTCTTATTTATATAGTTTATTCATCCATGCTAAGACTCCTTGCTCCCTAAATCCATTAGAAATCTATAGAAAGAGTGTCAAATGAAGACCCCAGGTGAATATAAGTTTTCAGCATAAGTTAGTCCGCAAAACTAGCAATTCAGTTTAGTAGTTAGGCGGATAATGTTTTATATGGTTGGCTTTACCACCCTTCCATCTAGTCGTACTATCAAAAGTCTCATGAATATAACTATTCCAAGATCGATCAACCATGTGGTTGTGAGTTTAGCTCAATCTGGGTGTCATGCCTTAGTTACAAATCCCCAGTGTGCAGTCGTGATTCAATTCAGAGGTGCCCTATGCATCATCCCAGCTGTTCCTTAGTATCTCAGCCAAGTGAGCATTCTTCAAGGGACATAATGTCCTAAGGGGGAGATTCACCATAACCCCCGAGCTTTCATGTCCTAAACCTCCCAGTTTCTCTTTACGTAACAAATCTAGTTTAGAATTATAGGTACTCATAGGTGGACCCTCAAGTTCCAATATTAGCCGTAAGGCATGTATTCAGGGGAGCTATGCTGGAAGAAAAAGCAGACATGCAGACCAAGTATCCTCACATTTTATCTGCAACCTCTGATTATGTACAAGGTAATAGATTTTCTTTGAATTTACTCAGTCTCATGTTCAGATATAGATACCAACTTGGTATCAATTAACGTTGCATACTCAATCACGCATTCACAAATCAGCTCAGTCATGTACTCATGCATCAGATATGCATGTCCAGTATATAATCCCAGCTTATCAGTAATCGAAGTCATGCACTCACAAATCATGCTCAGCTATGTACTTATGCATTATATATGTATGTTCAGTATTATAATTCAATATATTAGTAATTTAAGTCATGAAATAATGCTTCAGTTGTGCATGTCTAGTGTCTAAATCTAGTCTATCAGTATTCTCAATTTAAACAGTCTCATTCAAGGATAAATGTTCCTAAGGGGGAGATATTGTAAGACCCATCCTAAGCTCAACTCAGTATTTTAAGCTTGCTAAGGGGTCCCATACTTAGAAAATTCTAGCAAAGTATTCATACTTAGTGTTATTTTAGCCTTCATAAGTTGGAAAATCTATGTCACGACTCGTATGACCTTAAAATATCGATCTTTAGATTGATTCATGATCAGGAATGTCAGTAGGTGTTCTCAAATGAGTGTTAGATTTTTTGGACCTCATTTGAACCATGTTTGGGAATCCAAAATAGTGCATCGATGCAATCTCAGCACGGTACATTGGTTGTCGCATCGATTAATATTTTTCCTTGGCTCTAGTGACAATTTCAAGTGAACCAACATAGATTCTTCGTGGTGCGTTGGCTATCGCGTGGATGCCAATGACACGACATGTCGGTTGTGCAGCGATAGTTCAGTTTTTAATTATTAAAAAGCCGCATCCTTAGGGGTATTTAGGTCTTTGCCTACGTCCTTCAGCCCCTAAAAACATGAAATTTAGCCTTCTATTGGCAATATATAGTCATTATTTCACAAATTGCTCAAGATAAAAAATCCTAGGTGATTGAATTTCAAATTTAAGGCTCAATACTCCACCATTAATTTGTAAGAGTTTAGCAACCAAGGTATGTCAAGTGTTTATCAAAGGGTTCCTTCCACCCTTGGAGTCTAAGAAACCCTTTTAAACTTCAAGTAACTTGATTTCATACTTTCCATGGTTTTGATTTACGTGTATTCATGATTATAATGTTGATTGGATTTCTATTCCATGATTAAGTACAAGATTTATGTAAAAACAACTATTATGTATGTAGTATCATATGAATTCATGTTAAACCTTGAAATTATGATGCTCATGTGTTCATTTGTACTATGTGCATACACAATGCGTTCCAAGTGTTTGATGAGTTGTTCATGAGAATTAAATAATGAAGATATATCATGTTAGCATGTATTAAAGTTTATTTCGTGCAAGTGTTTGCTAGAATGTCGCAATGAATGAATGATGAACTAGTAGTTATTTATCATGTTTCAAGAATTGTGCCATGTCTTATAACTTAGGATAGTATCAGTCATGTCATGATCAGTAGTACTCTCAGTCAGTTATAGAACTCAGGAAAAACTCAGTAGACTCAGTATCAGTCTAGTCCAATTTAGTATTTAGTTTAGACCTCAGTAAATTCAGCCAGTTAACAGAATTTAGTAGTATTCCATCAGTTAGTGAAACTCAATGAAAATTCAGTTCAATTATACAGTATAATCAGTAATAGCTCAGTCAAGCCTAGTATAAACTAGAAATCAATTCAGTGTCTATTTACTTGGGAATAGGATTCAACACTGAGTGAACCCACGGATGGGGACTTACCTTCCAGTAGAGGGTGTGATCCTCAGAAGCAGTCCTTGTGTTCTAGAATTATATAGCTAGCATAGTTTGAGAAATCAACCTACCATTTGAGGGTTGATGAGGTAATCTACCTTCCTGTTGAGGGTACCACCATTCTCGTTTAGAGCACCTACCAGATGAGGATTACTCAGCTTGTATTTACCTGTGGCACGGTAATGACACCTTTCTAACTAAGGTTATAAGTTAGACCCCAATTAGTTCAGAGAGGGGCATGTCAGTTAGATAATTACTTTCCATAGTCTCAATTTCAGTTACAGTCTTAGAATAGAACTCAGTTCAGTTCTATAGATTCAAGATTGTCAGATATAGTTACTTAGTTTAGTACAGAACTTAATAAAGTTCCACAGAATAAAGACTATCAGATGCAGTCATTCAGTTATCATTATACTCAGCTATTAGTTAATTTATAATTCATAAACTTAGTATTCAATGTTATCACGACCTTAGTTACAGTTTACATATTCCCGTATATACTCTTATTCAGTTATATTCATGTCATTCATTCAGTATTGTTCATGAATATGAACCCATGTATTTCAGCCTACCTCACTTTGAATACCAGTACATTCAAAGTACTGACGCATACCTTTCTTTTGCATTGTGATGTTTATATCATAGGTTCAGATGCGCGGGCTCAGTATCATACTTAACAATTCAAATATTCAGTTGACAAAGTTAGTGGTGTGTCCTTTTTGTTTGAGGACATAATGATAATATCATTAGTTTAGCTTATTTCAGTAATTCAGAGTTATTTGGGGACTTGTCCTATCAGCTCCTTATTTTAGCCAAGTTTAGAGGCTTTTTTAGACTAGAGTATTTTCAGACAGATGTTTCAGTTTTGTTATTATTATACCGTATTCAATTTTATTATAGTATTGAACCTTATGGCATTTTTTCCATCTAATTTCTACATATAACAGTTTATCATTTAGTTAATGCAGCACGTACTAGTCATGGGTTAACTTGTGGTACTTTGGGATTATGAGCATCGTGTAGCGTCTGGGTGTAATACCCATGCTTTTTCTTAGATTGAAAAACATCTCAAGGATGTTGGAAATTGCTTTGAAATAAGGATTCATTCTAATAATATTAGTGAGATAGTGTCTGCCTCAGCCTTCAGCGCGTCGTGGGGGTAGCTCAAATGGCAATTGTCAAAATACAGTGATGCATCGCGATACTGGCGCGTCGCGCCATGGTTCCAGGTCACAAAAGAGGGGGAAAATACATGGCTCCACATTGATCCATCCCTCCATTTTCTTATTGTCAATTTCCAATGACACGGTGCGATAACGCCGTGTTCCGCCAAGGGCACAATTCGAGAAATTTTTTGAAAAACTTAATGATGTGTCCAGGGTTAAAAGGGTCAATTTCCCCACACTATATAAACCTTATAAAATGAGATTTAATCCCTAATTCAGCAACTTATACTCAATTTCTCTAAAAAACTCTCAAGAAAAAGCCCTAGGATTTTCATAGAAGATTAGATTTTAAGGAAATTTCACCGTCAATCTTCATGAAATCACGAACTAAGGTATGCATAGTGTTCATCTATGGATCTATTTCATTCATAGCGCTCAAGAACCATGTTTTAAATATTATTTTGTGATTGTATTGTTGTGATATAACCATGTACATGTTAATAATTGTTGTTTACATTTCAAGACGATATCTAAAGGTGTTTTTATGAAGTATAGGTGTTCGTTAGTTGAAATCCATGAACTTTATGTGGTTTATAATAGGGAAATTACTGAAAACACACCTAAGCTAAAATAATGCATGCAAAGTGTTTGATAAAAGTCTTAAGGTGATAAGATTCGTGTCCCATAATTTAATAGTTCTTAAACGACAAGTCTATGCTCTATGCTTTATGATTTCACATGAATTCTATGTGATCGATGTGCTTCGTTGTTGTGATATGGATTGATCATCATATTGAATCTGTGAAAGTGTACACATGTTGTATGAATTTCCCATCCATCCATAAGATGTTCAGAACTATGCTTAGTGTGAAATCCCCTACTTATGATATGGTGAATTGTGGACTCTATTTTTATGATCAAGTCAGTTATGTGTGTTAGTTTCCTTCCATCGTGTCCTGGGGGTACTTGTACCAGAAAAAAATATAGTTGTGTGCCTAGAAACATGTCATGTTATCACGATTATCTCAGTTAAGCTATGATCTATATAACTCAGTCGGTCATGTGACTCAGAAAATCTCAGAAATTTATGATCTCAATGAATTCTTAGATAATAGTACTATTCCATCAGTCAACAAAAGTTAGTTACTTATTCCATGTATAACCAGTTAAATAATGTTCAGTCTCTTTAGATAGGAGTAGAAGTTAGCACCAAGTAAACCCAAGGATGGGAACTCACCTGCCAGTTTAGGGTGTGATTCTTAGTAGTCATCCTTGTGTTCTAGAACTACATAGCCAGCGTAGGCTGAGACATATGAACTTGCCAGATTAGGGTTGATGAGGTTGCTTAACCTATCAGTTTAAGGTTCCTACCATTCTCATTCGAGTACCTTCCAGCTAAGGGTCACTCACAGCTGTCTTTACTAGTGGCGCAGTATTGACACCTTCCAGTCGAGGCAAAGATTAGACCCCAACTTAGATATATACATTATTGGGGCATGTCGGTTAAGCAACTACCTCCCACAGTTTCAGTCCAAGTCTAAGTAAAAGAACTCAGATAGTTCTTCAAGTTTTAGTATACCAGGACTGTCAGACACAGTCATTTATGTTATCAGAATTCCAATATTAGCCATGTTAGATAACAGTAAATCATGTATTAGCATATAGATCCAGATATCACGTATTCATGATCTTAGTTACTATGTATGCATGTTTGTACTCTCACATTCATATTAGTCAGTCAGTTAGCATTGCTCATGCATGTAAACCCTTTTGCATTTAGCCTACGCCACTCGTATACTCAATACTTTCAGTTGTACTAATGCATTTGCACTATGATGCTTTCTTTTATTTTACTTCATAGGTTCATAGTCATAAGTTCTAGATCAGTAGTAGCAGTCGCATTCCAGTATGTAGAGTGGCAGTGAGTCCTTATCTATCCGAGGACTATATTATTTTATTTCATTCATTATTTTAGTTCAGTTTTGCTAGACGGAGTTAGTTAGAGACTTGTTCCCTCAACTCCTTATTTTAGACAATATTTAGAGGATTTCAGATTCAGTTCAGATTTATTTCAGATTTGATTTAGTCTTCAGTTTTTTTGGTTATTTTTCACCTATATGGATGTTACATTTTATTAGATATTCTATTTAGCTGAACCTTATGGCCTATTGTTCATGTTTTTCCACATTCTACATGTATATTATGTAGTATATAGGTATAGATATCAGTCATGGGTTAGCTTGTGGTCCTTCAGGGTCATAAGCACCGTGTAGCATTCTAGTTCAGAAAATTAGGGCATTACAAACTTGGTATCAGAGCCTAAGGTTCAGTAGAGTCCTAAGAAGTCAGAAAGCCGCATTTAGTAGAGTCTTGTGCAAGGGTGTGTTGTGCACCACATTTATGTGCAAGAGGCTATGAGATATTTTATGAATAGTTTCCCCTCTTTCAGTATTCATGTTGTGCCAGTGAGCATAATCTAAAGTTATACTATTATTCTAATCCGTTCTTCTCTTATTTTAAAATATGCCTCCAAAGAGAAGAAACCAGCTAGCTCCTCATCTCGAAGATCCTTTGGGCGAACATTTTTCTTATTCGGAGTTTAGGGCCACATTCACCATACTTTCTCAGTTTGTGGCTGCCCAAAATGAATGTCCACTAGTTATTTCGGCTAATCCAGTGGTCAACTCAGCCGCAGCTAAGATTCGGGACTTTACCAGAATGAACCCTTCATCTTTCTTCTGGTCTAAGTCTGACGAAGACCCTCAGGAGTTCATTGACCAAGTTCAGAAGTTTATTGATATCATGGGAGTTACTTTTTTGAGAGTGCTGAGTTAGCCATGTACCAGTTGAAAAATGTGGCTCATACTTGGTACAAACAGTGGAAGTCTGACAGGGTAGATGATGCAGGTCCTATAGAGTGGGAGGAATTTTTCATGACTTTCTTAGACAGATTATTTCCCCAAGAGTTTAGAAAGGAAAAAGTTCTTGAGTTCATCAACCTCAGGTAGGGAAATATGATGGTTAAAGAGTATTCTCTTAGTTTTACTAAGCTAGCCAGATATGCCCCTTATGTTGTTATAGACAACGGGGCTAAGATAATAAAGTTTGTGTCAATAGTGAATGATAGAGTGGTAAATGAGTGTAGGTCTACGATGCTAAACAGTGGTATGACTTTAGCTAGGATCATGACCCATGCTCAGAAAATAGAGGAGCAAAATATTAGGACTACGAGAGGCAGAACAAGAGATCAAGATCAGGCAGTTTCAGTTTTGCTCAACCCAAATTAGATGGAGAAAACCGTTCACAGTTTCTTCCTATGCCGGTAATTCCAGCTCCTTCCTCCGCCAGTGCCCCAGTGCTAAAATTTAGAGATAGCAACAGAGATAAATCACCAAGCTCTAAGTTTTAGGGCAGTATCAGCAGTTCCCAAATTAATCCCTTGTGTTAGACTTGTGGTAAGAACCACAAGGGTACTGGTAGACCTGGTAGCGATGTTTGTTTCGGTTTTGGCAAGCTAGGCCACAGGATTATAGAGTGTCCATAGTCAGGTCTACAGGGTCAGCAGGATCATTCCACAGCTTAGTCCGGTCGCCTAAATCAGCAAGGTGCCACTTTCAGTGCTACTAGTGGGCAACGACCAAATAGATTCTATGCTCTTCAAACCCAATAGGATCAGGAAAATTCTCCTAATGTTGTTACTGGTACATTATACATTTTCCATGTGGATGTTTACACTTTGCTAGATCCAGGTGCATCCTTTTCTTTTGTTACTCCTTATATAGTAGGCAATTTTGGAATAAGTCCTAAAATTTTAGCAGAGCCCTTTTCAGTCTCTACCCTAGTGGGTAAAACTATTATAGCTTGGTGGGTATACAGGAACTACCAGGTTATGATATTTCAGAAAGCCACATCAGCAGATTTAGTCGAGTTAGAGATGACTGATTTTGATATTATTCTCGACATGAATTGGCTTCATTCCTGCTATGCCATAGTCGACTGCAGAAATAGGATAGTTTAATTTCAGTTCCCGAATGATCTCGTCCTAGAGTGAAAGGGTAGTACTTCATCTTTTAGGGGTCATCTTATTTCCTACCTTTGGGCAAGGAAAATGATTTCTAAGGGATGTGTTTATCATCTCGGTATGTTAAAGACTCTAGTTCCAAATCTCCTAGCTTTGAATTAGTTCTAGTGGTTAACGAATATTCAGATATCTTTCCTGAATATCTTCCAGGCATTCCTCCCGAAAGGGAAATAGACTTCGGCATTAACCTTATTCCATATACTCAGCCTATTTCTATTCTGCCATACAGAATGGCACCAGCAGAACTCAAAGAACTAAAAGATCAATTGAAGGATCTCTTAGATAAGGGATTTATTAGACCCAGCATTTCCTTGTGGGGTGCACCAGTCTTATTCATGCACAAGAAAGACAGTTCACTCAGGATGTGTATTGATTACCGTTATCTCAACAAAGTTAAAGTCAAGAACAAGTATTCTCTTTCCAAAATAGATGACTTGTTTGACCAACTTCAGGGTGCTAGTTATTTCTCCAAGATTGACCTCAAATCAGGCTATCATCAACTTAGAGTTAGAGAATGTGACATCTCAAAAATAGTTTTTCGTACTCGGTATGGTCACTTTAAATTTCTAGTTATGTCCTTTGGTCTTACCAATGCTCCAGCCATTTTCATGGACTTGATGAATTATTTGTTCAAGCAGTACTTGGACATGTTCGTCATAGTCTTCATAGATGATATCCTGGTGTATTCTCACATAGAGCATGATCATTCATACCATCTCAAAATTGTTCTTCAGACTCTTAGAGATCACCAACTATTCACCAAATTCAGTAAGTGCGAGTTTTGGATAAGGTCAGTAGCATTCTTGGGCCATGTTGTTTCTGATAATATCATTAGAGTAGATATTCAGAAGACCAAAGCGGTAAGAAATTGGCCTCGCCCTATCTCTCCATCAGATATCAGGAGTTTCTTGGGTTTGGCTGGCTATTACAGGCAGTTTTTTAAGGGATTTTATTCTATTGCATCCCCTATGTACAGATTGACTCAGAAGAAGGTCAAGTTTCAGTGGTCAGATTCTTGTGAGAAGAGTTTTCAGGAGTTTAAGACTCGACTTACCTCAGCTCCAGTTCTAGCTCTTCCAGATGATTCAGACGGTTTCATAGTCTATTGTGATGAATCCAGAGTCGGTCTAGGTTGTGTCCTCATACAGCATGGTAAGGCCATAGCCTACACCTCCAAGCAGTTAAAGCCCCATAAGAAGAATTATCCTACTCATGATCTTAAGTTAGTAGATGTAGTATTTGCCTTGAAGATTTAGAGAAATTATCTATACAGAGTTCATATAGATGTCTTCACAGATCATAAGAGTCTCCAATGTGTCTTTTTTAGAAAGATCTCAATCTTCATCAGAGAAGGTGGTTAGAGCTCTTGAAAGATTATAACATGAGTGTCCTTTATCATCTGGGATAGGAAAACATTGTGGACGACACTCTCAGTATACTTTCCATGGGTAGTAATTCTCATGTTGAGGAAAGCAAGAAGAAAATAGCTTTGAAAATCCATCATCTTTCCAGACTAGGTGTTTGCTTAGTCGATTCTTTAAAGGGTGGTGTATGTGTTCAAGATAGTTCAGAGTCATCTATAGTTTTTGAGGTGAAAGAAAAGCAAGATAGATATCCTAGCCTTATTAAGCTAAAAGAGTTAGTTCAGAATCAGAAAGTAGAGGTTTTCTCCCAAGAGGGAGATGGTGTTATTCGTTGTCAGGGTCGTCTCTGTGTTCTAGGTGTAGATGATTTAAAGCAACAAATTCTTGCAGAAGCGCATGGTGCATGATACTCTATTTATTTAGGGTCCACTAAGATGTACCGTGACCTACAGGAGATCTATTGGTGGAGTAGGATGAAGAGAAACATTGAAGAATTTGTGGGTATGTGCTCTACATGTCATCAGGTTAAGATAGAACATCAGAAAGCTAGTAGATCCATGCAGGAGTTTACCATTCCTACTTGGAAGTGGGAAGAAGTGAACATGAACTACGTGATGGGCTTGCCTCAAACTCGTCATCAGCACGATTTAGTTTGGGTCATTATAGATAGAATGACTAAGTCCGCTCATTTCCTTCTAGTACATACCTCTTATTCAGCCGAGGATTATGCCAAACTCTATGTCAGGGGGTTGGTCAGATTACACGGTGTTCCATTATCTATCATCTCAAACAGAGGTACCTAGTTCACCTCTAAATTTTGGAAAGCATTCCAAAAGGGTCTTGGTACCCAAGTTCATCTCAGTACAGCTTTTCATCCCCAGACAGATAGTCAAGCAGAAAGGACACCATTTAGAATCTTGAAGATATTCTAAGGGTGTGTGCAATTGATTTCTAGGAAAGTTCAGATGACCACTTTCCTTTTATTAAGTTTGCATAAAACAATAGCTATCATTCTAGTATTAAAATTGCTCCATTCGAAACTCTCTATGGTGGGAGGTGTAGATCTCCAATTGGGTGGTTTGAAGTTAGTGAGTCCTTAGTAATAGACTTGACTTACTATTTGATGCCTTAGAGAAAGTCCAATTGATCAGAGAAAGACTTCGGGCTGCTCAGAGCCGATAGAAAACCTATGCAGATATGCGTAGAAAGGATCTTGAGTTCTAGATTGGTTACTATGTCTATCTAAAGATCTATCCCATGAAGGGAGTGAAGCGGTTTGGCAATAAGGGAAAATCAGTCCCCGATATATTAATCCCTTCAAGATTCTCAGTCGTTTAGGCAAGGTAGCTTATAAGCTCGAATTGCCTTCAGATCTTACCTCAGTTCATCCAGTCTTTCATGTCTCTTTTCTCAAGAAGTGTGTATGTGATCCATTATTTATGGTCCCTATTCAAAGAATTGGCATTCAAAATAGTCTCCTTTGAGGAAATTCCGGTCGAAATTCTAGACTGTCAAACTCATAGACTGAGGAACAAAAAAGTCCCTCTAGTCAAATTTCTTTGGCAAAACCAGTCCTTAGAGGGAGCTACTTGGGATACAGAAGTAGATATGCATACCAAGTATCCTCACCTATTCCCTTCCAACTCAGATCAAGCTCAAGGTAATAGTTCTCCTTAAGCTTACTCAATTTCATGATTAGTGTGCATCACTAACTTAGTATTCAGTCTCATGTTCATATTTCCACGATAATCTTGATTTCAAGTACCACCGCATACTCAGTCATGCATTTATGTATCAGATTAGTTATGTAGTTATGTATCATACATGCATTCTTATTGTGAGAAAACTTAGTCCTTCAAAACTTTCAATTATACATTCATGAGTCAGTTACACATGCATTAGATATGCATGTTCAGTATGTTAGGTTCAGCTTGTCAGTCATGTCAGTCACGAGATCATGTTCCAGTTATTCATGTTCAGTTTATTATTTCCCCTCTTAGTCAGTCTTATTCGAGGATGAATGCTCTCAAGGGGGAGATATTGTAATACCCGTGATTTTTCTTAGCTTGAAAATCATCTCAAGGATGTTATAACTTGCTTTAAAATAAGGATTCATTCTTATACATATGGTATTTGCTTAATTTTCACTTCCTATCATGTGGGAAATTGAATAAGATTTCAATCAATATATAATTCACCTAAATCCGACACCCGAGCGAAGAGTTAGGGCCTTTTTAGTGAGACAGTGTCTGACTTGAGCCTTCAGCGCATCGCGGGGTAGCTAAATAGTAATTGTCAAATTACCGTGATGCTTTATGATACTGACATGTCACGCCATAGTTCCAGGTCACAAAAGAGGGGGGAAACATGATCACTCTACATTGCACCATCCCTCTATTTCTCAATTGTCAATTTTCAGTGACACGACGCGATAACACCGCATCGCGCCAAGGGCCCAATTCAGGAAATTTTTTGAAAAACTTAATGACGTGTCCAGGGTTAAAAGGGTCAATTTCCCCACCCTATATAAACCTTATAACATGAGATTTAAGCCCTAATTCAGCAACTTACACTCAATTTCTCTCAAGAACATGCCCTAGGTTTTTCATAGAAGATTCAATTTCAAGAAAAATTCACCATTAATCTTCACAAAATCACAAACTAAGGTATGCGTAGTGTTCATCAATGGATCCATTTCATTCATAGATCTTAAGAACCATGTTTTAAATATTATTTTGTGATTGTTTCATTGTGATATGACTATGTATATATTGATGATTGTTGTTTAAGTTTCAAGACGATATCTAAAGGTGTTTTTATGAAGTATAGGTGTTCGTTAGTTGAAATCCATGAACTTTATGTGGTTTAATATGGGGAAATTCCTGAAAACACACCTAATCTAAAAGAATGCATGCAAAGTGTTTGATAAAATGTTTAAGGTGATAAGATTCGTGACCCATGATTTAATAGTGCTTAAATTAAAAGTCCATCCTCTATCTATATGATTTCACATGAATTCCATGTGATCGATGAGCGTCATTGTTGTGATATGGATTGAGCATGATATTGAAGCTATGCAAGTGTACACAAATTGTATGAATTTCCCTTCCATACGAAAGATGTTGAGAACTATGCTTAGTGTGAAATCCCTTACTTATGATACGGTGAATTATGGACTCTATTTTTATGATCAAGTGAGTTATGTGTGTCAGTTTCCTTCCATCGAGTACTAGGGGTACTTGTACTCAAAAAAATAGTTGTGTGCCTATATCCATGTCACGTTATCACGATAATCTCAGTCAATCCATGATCTATAGAACTCAGTCGGTCATGTGACTCAGGAAATCTCAGAAATCTCATGATCTCAATGAATTCTCAAATAGTAGTACTATTCCGTCAGTCAATGGAAGTTAGTTACTAAGTCCATGTATAGCCAGTTAGATAATGTTCAGTCTCTTTAGATGAGAGTCAAATTTAGCACCGAGTGAAACCAATGATGGGAACTTACTTGCCAGTTTAGGGTGTGATACTTAGTAGTCATCTTTGTATTCCAGAACTACGTAGCCAGCGTAGGTTGAGACATCTTAACCTTCCAGATTAGGGTTGATGAGGTGGATTAACCTGTCAGTTTAGGGTTCCCACCATTCTCATTCGAGTACCTGCCAGCTAAGGGTCACTCACAATTGTCCTTACCAGTGGCGCAGTATTGACACCCTTCCAGTCGGGGAAGAGATTGGACCCCAACTTAGCTATATGCATTATTGGGGCATGTCGGTTAGGCAACTACCTCCCACAGTTTCAGTCCCAATCTGAGTAAAAGAACTCAGATAATTCTTCAAATTTAAGTACACCAGGACTGTCAGTTATAGTCAATTTAGTTATAGTATAGAACTCAGGTTGTTCCATTAGGTTCAGGACTATCAGTCATAGTCATTCATGTTATCAGAATTCTAGTATCAGCCATGTTAGATAATAGTAAACCCTGTATTGGCGTACTGATCCAGATATCATGTATTCATGATCTTAGTTACTATGTATGCATGTTTACACTCTCACATTCATATTACTCAGTCAGTTAGCATTGCTCATGCATGTAAACCCTTTTGCATTTAGCCTACCCCACTCGTATAATCAGTACTTTTAGTTGTACTGACGTATTTGCGCTATGGTGCTTTCTTTTATGTTACACCATACGTTTAGAGTCACAAGTTCTAGGTCAGCAGTAGCAGTAGCATTCTAGTACGCAGAGTGGCAGTGAGTCCTCATCCATCCAAGGATGATATTATTTTATTTCATTCATTATTTCAGTTCAGTTTTGCTAGACGGAGTTAGTTAGAGACATATTCCCTCAACTCTTTATTTCAGATAGTATTTAGAGGCTTTTAGATTCAGTTCAGATTTATTTCAAATTTGATTTAGACTTCAGTTGTTTTAGGTATTTGTCACCCATATGGATGTTACATTTTATCAGATATTCTATTCAGTTGAACCTTATGGCTTATTGTTCATGTTTTTCTGCATTCTACATATATATTATGCAGTGTACAGATTCAAACATCAGTCATGGGTTAGCTTGTGGTCCTTTGGGGTCATCAGCATCGTGTAACATTTCGGTTTAGAAAATTGGGGCATTATACTGGGGTACACACTTGGGGTGTTACATCATGTCAGTAGGCTCATCTGAGGGAGAAACACTTGATTATTCAAAGGAGGAAGCACGAAGCATGGTAGTTTTATCAAAGATAACATGCCTACTAATTATAAATTTTCTATTTTCTTGACACCAAAGTTTATATCCATTAAACCAGACTTATAATCTATAAATAAACACTTGATAGATCTAGGTTCCAACTTACCATTATCAACATGAGCATAAGCAGGACATCTAAAAATCTTAAAATCAGAGTAACTAGAAAGAGTACCGGACCACACCTCTTATGGAGTCTTTTGTTCAATTGCAACTAAAAGAGAGTGATTAATAAGAAGACAAGTTGTGGAAGAACCTTTAGCCCAAAATGACTTGGGTAAACCTACATTGGAGAGCATACAATGCACCTTCTCCATTAGAGTCCTATTTGTTCATTTTGGTACACCATTCTACTGCAGAGTATGATGAACTATTAAGTACCTCACGATTCTTTCTGACTTGCACAAAATATTAAATTCATTAGAATAAAACTCAAAACCATTATCAGTCCGAAGGTGTTTTACCTACTTCCTTATTTTCTTTACAATCATAGTTTTCCATCCCTTTCAAGTAGGCAACACATCATTCTTTTGCTTCAGGAAGAATGCACTAACTTTTCTTAGATAGTCATCAATAATAGTAAACATGTAATTAGCACCTCCTCTAGAAGGTACTATAGAAGGAAACCAGAGATCATAATGAATGTAATCAGGTGTGTCTTTAGTTGAGTGGATGCCTTTAGTGAATTTGACTCTCTTCTGCTTCCCAAAAATGCAGTACTCACAGAACTCAGATTTGGTAATACTCTAGCCATCAAGAATTCCTCTCCTACTTCGTTCAACCATTCCATTTTCACTCATATGTCCCAAACTCATATGCCAAAATTTAGTAACATCACTATCTAATAGATAGGAAGTAGAAATATTTGCATCACTTGTAACCATAGAACCTTGCACGACATATAAATTAATAGTCTTTCTCTGTCCCTTCATCATAATAAAAACACCTTTACTAACCTTTAGGACTCCACCTTCACTAGTGTATTGATATCCGTTCGAATCAAGAGTAATCAAGCAAATAAGATTTCTCTTCATGTCTAGGGCATACCGCAAATCACCAAGTGTCTTCACAACCCCATCAAAAATCACAATCTTGATTTTTCTAAGACTATCTATCTTATAGGCTATGTTATTTCTCATCAACATAACACCTTTAGATGCCATTACATATGTTGTAAACTAATAACAATTGTGACACATATGAAATGTGAAAGATGAATCAAGAATACAATCCTCACAGGGTTTTGAGTTACCATCAGAAACTACCAAGAGTTCACTATCACTACTACCATCTTCAACAAAACTGGCTTCACCAGACTTCTCTAGCTATTTTGCTTTCTGGTTTTCAGCTTTCTTTTTATTTCTATTTTGTAACTTATAACACTCAAATTTGATATGGCCATTCATCTGTAATAATTATAGGTTTTGTTTTTCTTTTTAAATTTTGACCTATTCGTATCATCACCTCTAGAATTCCTCTCATATGTCTTCCTCAAACAATGAGACCATAACTTTGAGTCACCAACCCATTCACAAGATTCTTCATCTTCTCCTTAAAGAAACATAAATCATAGTTTTCATCTAGGATTAGGTTATCATGATTATATAAAATTGTATCCCTAAAGTTCGGATATCATACAGATAGCAAACACAGCAAAATCAACCCTAAATCTTTCTTATCATACTTAACCTCCAAAATCTCTAAACCAAAGATGATTTTCTTAAATAAAGTTAGGTGATCCTCCAAAGACTCATCCTAAAACATGCGATGGGATTAAAGTAATTGTTGAGATGCAACTTACTAGTTAGGCTCTTTGTCATACATAACTATTCCAGTGTCAACCACAATGCAACGGCAGTAGTCTTCTTTAAACATGTGTAGAATCTGATTTGGTAAATAAAGGTGGATCTAAGATAGAGCCTTTCAATCCTTATTCCCTTTATCCTTCTATTTTCATGATTAGGTTATCTTATCAAATCCTGATAGAGCATTATTTAAATCCATCTACACAAGAACAACTCATATCTTGACCTGCCATAGTAAAATCTGGTAATACGATCCAATAATAGAATGTCATACATCATGGTTATCATCCCTATGAAAATAATTTCTCTCTAATACTAGTTTGTTATGTTCGGATAGAATAAGCAATACCAAAAAGCAAAAGAAAACAAGAAGAAGACACATAGATTTATGTGTAAACCCTTGACGGGAAAAACTACGGGCAGAGGCGGAGGAATTCACTATAATTGAGAGAAATATAATAAGGAGATGAAAGTCTTAATGATGAATTTAAACCATCTAAAACAACCCATTAGATCACACTTATATGATATGTGCATACAAATAAATCCTAGGGGTAAAAGCAAGAACAATAACTGTAGGTTGTTGTTCTTGCTGATTATACCCACAAAAAATCATAAACATGGGTTACATCATAAGTTTTTCAGGGTTGAATCAATAGAATTTGGGTTACAAACTCTTACAATATCAAAGAAGATCAAATATGAATCAAGGGGTTAATCAGTAAGAACAATAACTGCAGGTTGTTCCTACCCCTACACAAACTATAAGTCAACCTTCTGCATCTCAGGATCAAAGAAGATCAACTAGAGGAAAAAAGTCACCATCATGGATGAATGAATTTGTTTCCAAAAACACAAATAAAGTACCTTATTCTCTTTCAAGTCATATGTCATATGATAAATTCTCTCAATTCTATAAGAGCTATGTGTTGAAAACTTCATGTGTTGTTGAACCTACATGCTACTCTAAGGCTTGTAAAGATCCTAGGTGGGTGGACGTAATGAAGAACGAAATATAGGCCTTGAATTCAAATCATACTTGGGAGATTGTTCCTCTGCCTAAAGAAAAGAAGGATATTAGTTACAGGTGGATATATAAAGTGATGTATAAGGCCTTAGGTGAGGTTGAAAGGTTTAAAGCTAGACTTGTAGCAAAGGGATATAGGTGAAGAGAATAAATTGATTACCAAGAAACATTTTCACATGTGAAGATGAAAATAGTTAAAACTGTACTTGCTGTCGTAGCTAGAAAGCAATGGTTTGTTCAGTAAATGGATGCCTACAATGCATTCCTAAATGGTGATCGCTATGATGAAGTATACATAGACCTACCTCAGGTATTTTCTAGTCAGGGGGAGAATGTATTATGTAGACTACTCAAATCCCTGTATGGCCTAAAACAAGCACCAATGCAATGGAAGACCAAGCTATCGGAGGTTTTCGTAAGATCGTATTTCACTCAAAGTCAATATGATCCATCCTTATATATCAAAATGAAAACAGAAGGAATCACTCTTGTACTAGTATATTTTGATGACATGTTGGTCACTGGAGACAATCTAAAACTAATAGAAGAGACTAAGACAATTCTACACAAAAACTTTAAGATGAAGGATCTAGGTGAGCTGAAAATTTTCCTTTGAATAGAGTTTGAAAGATCTGATAAAGGAATATTAATGCATCATAGAAAATATGAATTGGAATTACTCTCCGAGTTAGGCTTAACAGTATCCAAGAATGCAACTACTTCTATGGACTACAACATCAAACTAATATCTAGATAGTTTGATGAGCATGTCAAGCAAGGACAATCTACTGATGATCCACTAGAAAATCAAGTTGCTTATCAAAAATTTATTGGTAACTTGATGTATTTAACTATGAAAAGACCAAATATAGCCTTTTGCGTTTAAATTTTAAGTTAGTTTCTTCAAGATCCTTAGAAGTTACACATGGAGGCTGCACTCAGAGTTGTGAAGTAAGTTAAAAGTCAGCCAAGCCAAGGTGTGTTGTTGTCTAGTGATTTAAACAATAGAGTTAGTGCTTACTGTGATGCTGATTGGGCATCCTTCCCTCAAACTAGAAGGTTTATAACTGGCTATTTTATGAAAATTGGAGAATCAATACTGTCCTGGAAGTCAAAGAAACAAACAAATGTCTCAAAGAGCTTAAATAAGGCAGAATTTAGAAGTCCTACAGTAGTAACAACAGAGATGATATGAATTCTAGGTTTGATAAAGGAAATTGGAAGTGAAGTAGTGCTACTTGTGGATGTATTCAGTGATAGCAAGTTTGCTCTACAAATAGTAGCAAATCCAATATATCATGAGAGGAAAAAACATATTTATATTCACTTCTTCTTTATCAGGTAAGAAATTGTTCAAGGGATAATCAGGACTCATTGTATTTCAACTCAAGTTCAACCTACATACATAATGACTAAAGGGATAACAAGAGCAGAACAAGTTCATCTCAATGCCAAGCTAGGAATCTATGATATTTTTATACTTTCCTAACTTGAGGGGGCGTGTTGAATATATAAAGAATTTGGCAGATTAAAGAAGAAATAGAGCACACTAAGTTTTGTTTTCTATTACAACTGTAATAGTAGTTAGTTATATGGACTGTTTTAACAACTAGTTAGTTAGTTAGATAGCTTATAAAAAAGTCTATATATAGAAGACAAACATACATTGAATCAAATATGAATGAAAATCTATTCTTCTATCTCTAATGATCCTTCTCTCTTAGCTTCTTCCTTTCTCTCCTTCTTCTACTTACTAATTCTGCAATTCCTCCACAACTTCATCGGCAAGAATTTTACTGCTATCTTGCCTAATTACACTACCTTTGTTATCTCATAAGATAGACTAATATTTAACACTGATCTCTACTTACACTATATGTTTTTTGATGTTATGTTACCATATTGGTAAGTTTTATTTTTAATTCAGATTGTGTGTTCAGTGTGAATGAGCATGTTATCATATCGCGTTGCATGTTGTACAGTATATTAATGAAGGTTCACCTTTTTCATACATGTAGTTCAAACTAACTGACATGCCGTGTCAATGCCTTTCCTCCTAACATGATAGAGGCTTTTCTTGGAAGAAAAATTAAATTCCAAATACTGCTTTGATTTGAAGAGTGATTTTTATAACAACATATTGCATACCTCCATAACATTTGACACTTGAATCTTTTCTTTAGTCTCTTTTCCTGGTAAGCCTACCATATTTGGTGCTCGTTATGCAAGCAAAACATTCTGTGCCAGCTCTTTCAAGCTTATGAAGAATACCAATTGTTTCATTCTTGAGGCACGTTCCTCTATTGCAATTCCACTAACATTCTGTTCACTTTTAACTGAATTGAAGTAAGTGTTGAAATATGATATCTACATACTCTTACCCTTTTAAAAACTGCGTTAAAATCCACAAGAAATGTATGTTTAGAGAAAATATTTTGAAATGCTTATGTTTTCCATATGTTTGTGTCAAAACTATTATGGAGAAAATAAATAAGCTTGAGAATTAAACAGGTGTAGAAATGAAATGAAATTTTGAGAATGTAAATTAAAAAAAGAATAATAATTGATGCATTAAAATTTTGAGGCTAAAATTTCCATGGAAGGAGTCTACAACAGAATGGACCAACAATGGAACCGAGAGAATATTTGAGGAATTGATATAAAATACAGGCCTAAAATCACTTGTAAATTGGTCCACTGGAACAACATAGATACTAATTCATTTATTTTGAACACATATGGAAGTTGAACTCTTTTAAAGTAGGAGCGGGAGGGATTGCTAGAAAGAAAAATGAAGAGTTGATAACGGCCTTTGCTAAAACTTGGAGCATCTATAAACTTGTTGAGTCATTGAATGGCACAACAATGTCAATGTGATCCATTGCTACATGAATGCCAATATGGTTGCTAATGCCCTGGATAAACATGCTAACAATTTGGATAACAAAGCAATCTTTCTTAAGGATAGAAATCTCCTTCGTGAGGAAACTAGAACACATCGTATGGACCAATTATGATAGCCTTCATTAATAATAAGAGCTGCAAAGTACTTAGGATGATGAAACTTCGAAAGTGTTCCAGCATTTTAAGTCAAGTCGGAATCTGCTTCGAGTTTGTTTGCATGTTTTTTGCAACTTATCGCCTCCTCTTGTGATGCCTCCTATTTTTCAATTAACAAGGTAGGGGTCCATCCCAAACCCCAACACTTCATGAGGCGAAAGCCTAGGTGATTTGATTTGGAAAAGAAAAACAAGAATAAAAAAAATTAATGCATTAGGAACACATTATAGTGGTTTAAAACTGCCATTTAAGGCAATGTTGAACATAGACAATTGCTGAGGTGATAACAGTAGTAATATAAAACTATAAACTATTATTTATAGTGACTACAATTATAGTAATTTTAGCAAAACTACCACAATATCTTTGTGGCAAACATAATTATGAACCTCCAGTAATGTATGTAGTGGCCATTAAAACTGCTGCACTATCATTAGAAAAACTGTTGTTATTGCTCCAATTTTTTACTCAAATCTAATTGCATACATAGTGAAGTGCGGAAGTTTACAAAAGTTGCACGTCTAGTCAGAAAGAAGCTTACATTTTTTTTTATTTGTAATGAAGCATAAATTAGTAGATCTAATTCTTATTGAGAAATAATCAACATGAGATTATTTACCCATCTAATTGAAATTGTTGAATCCTATCAAATAGGGATCAGTCCTTTTTAGTATTACTTCCTAAATCTCATGTCTCATTTTAACTGTTTGTACTTTCATCACAATGTTAGATTTGAACACTATTCGACATTAATTCACAAAAAAAAATATTGTTAAAAATAAAGGAAATTAACGGGGTGACATGATATAATAGTAATAAAAGTTATTAGTAGGTTGCAACTTTGTTTCCTAAATCTTGTGTTCTTGATAAAATTTGATTTTTGTATATAGTTAGTGGACTTAATATAAATACAAAGGTTTGACATGAACTGAACACATATTTTTGTATTTTTTTTTTCTTAATTTGACTTTTTATCATTAAAGTTGATGCTTTATTTGTGCTTTGCCCTTAAAACCCCAATAGGCTTTAGAGCTTTTTGATAGCACTTTTCGGTTTTGATAACATCGACTTGAATTGAATGTTTGATCTTTAATAACATCTCTTTTTCTTGATGTTCTGACATCATATGAGATGGAAACAGAAACCTCACCAGAATTATTAGGAGCAGAAACATCCTCGGATTTTTGTATTTTTTGAAGAAACATTAAGAGCACATATGTTTCCTTTTTCTTCATCTTTGAACATTTTTCCTAACACACTTACCAGTGTCTTTACTACTTGCTGGGACCCAGAATTTATTATTCCCTACAAATGTTTAAATCACGTTTTCACTTAAAGCTAAGAAGGTAAATAAAGTAAAAGTGAAGAAATTCCACACCCTGATATAGAAAAAAATATAATTACTTCTACATGCTCCTCAGG
>NC_061116.1:182403364-182408117 GCF_002878395.1 Capsicum annuum
TTTCCATATCCTGTAAAGCCTTTTTTAATTTTTCTTTGAGTGCCTTCTTATTCTGCGAAGCACTGGTTGAGGATGACGTCATTTTCCCTTTGTCTGGAGTTTTTGGTGCTACTGGATTGGGAGTCCAACCTTTGACCTTTATCTCTTTGGATAAATATTTGATACGGTCTTGTTCTCATTTAGCGAAATTCCAAGAAATAATGTAAGAAACTCACTTCCTGATGAAGAACTTGCACATCTGAATATGCTCTGGGAGGGCTACACACCCTTCTTTTGAACAGAAATCAGAGAATCGATTAATGAACTCTTGGGGAAGGATTTCTTTGATTCCTCCAAAATATATCCACCATTCATAGAACCATCTAGGAATAATGGCATCTACCATATCCGGAAAATATTTAATAAACCAGGTGTGTCCTGGTCTTACATATAAAAACTTGAACCATGCCGACTTGTAGTCGTACCAATTATAAGTTTGCGGCCTATGAGGCATGGATAATGCAATTGGAGTATGCAGGTGATCTAAAAACCAGTTGAAATGGGTTAATACCCTCTTAATAATGAACCTAGAATAATCAATGTATTCTGGATTCCTTTCATTCATAGAATGCTCGACTTCAATAGAATCGGTGTCTACAAGGATGGCTTCGTAATATCTCCTTGTTTTGAGTGGATTCTCAGTATTCCCAAAATTTTTATCATTATAGACCAGCTTGATTAGCTGGTCTAATGGGTATCCTTCATACTCTTTGTCTAAAGCAATAATTGGCATTACCTGAGTGGTAATGAATTTGAATTCTTTCTTAATGGGAGAAGTTGGTGTTTTCTTGACTGCTGTGGGGTCTACAGCTTGTGCGAAGGTTTCAGGAGCCTTCATAGCTAACTCTGCTTTGATTGAACAGATGAACTCGATGATTGTCCTTTATCAAAAGGCTTGTTTGTCTTCAAATCTACTAATCTAGTAGGCATTGGTGGAGGGAGCTTTGGAAATTCTGCCAAAGCTACATATTTATTCTGAAACTGTAACTGTAGTTCCATTTTTAATGCAGGCCTCTAAGGCACTGATGGTCTCAAGGGGTTTGATGATGCAGACGGAAGATCAAATGGTCTAGCCATTTTGGTTTGTTCCTGTTTGTTTCCTACTGGGATCTTCCCTAGTATGGTGGGTCTCATTTTGACCCTGTAAGAATTCTCTTGTTAGAAAATTGGGAAGGGAATTATTTTCTCCTTTGATAAATTCAATTTGAAAATCAAAGCTAGATAGGAGAGCTTGTCAACTAGCAAATATTTGTTTTGAAACCAAATTTTTAACATGCTTTTGTAAAATCTCTTTAGCAGATTTGCAATCTACTCATAGTAAAAATTCTTTATTAATGAGATCATCTTGAAATTTGGTGAGACATAGAACTATAGATAAGACTTCCTTTTTAACAGTGTTGTAATTTCTTTGAGCAGAATTCCATATTCCAAACGTAAATCTGACTAATTGTTCAGAAGAACTAGCATCAACCTTTTGTTTCAAGATACCTCCATATCCGATATTAGAAGCATCAGTTTCAACAATCATAAAGGCTTCAGGGTTAGGAATTCCTAAGCAAGGAAGACTTTTGACTAATTCCTTTATCTTAATGACAGCATTAGTTTGATCAGAGCTCCAAGGAACTGGGGTCTTTTTAAGTCTTTTGTAAAGAGGTTCGCAGACTTGTCTAATGTTAGGGATGAAGTCAGCTACATAGTTAAGACTTCCTAAAAACCTTTGAAGTTGGGTTTTATCACTAATTTCATTAGCGAATTTGGAGGAAAACTCTATGGCCCTACAAATAGGTTTATAACTACCTTGATAAAGATCATGCCCTAAGAATCTTATATAAGTCTGAAAGAGCTTCATTTTCTTTGTACTTATAACTAAACCATTAAACTTAAAAATCTTAAACAAAGAGTTGAGATGTTTAAAATGAGAATCAATATTCTCTGAGAAAATAAGAACATCATCAATATAAACAATCGACATATGACTATAAGGATTGAAGATATTATTCATGATGTTTTGAAACTCTGATGGAGCATTTTTAAGACCGAATGGTAAGACATTCCATTCATAATGTCCAAAAGGGACATTGAAGGTTGTCTTGTATTTATCCTTTTTAGCAATTTGAATCTGCCATAATCCTAACTTCATATTAAACTTACTGTAAAGGTTGGCTTTAAAAGTTCTTTTTAAGAGATCCTTTTTGTTAGGAATCGGATGTCTAATCCATTTCAAAACAGCATTCAAAGGCTTGTACCATTCCACGAGTACTAACAATGGCTATGTGGGTTCACTAAAATATTGAAGAACTAGAATGTCAAACTTAAACTGACGAATGACACTTGGGCGGAGTCAAGCCTAATCTGACGGGTGACACCGGGGTGGAGTCAAGACTAATTTGATGGGTGACCCCTAGGAGGTATCCAAGCCTAAACTGATGATTGACTCCTCATAACCCATATTAGTTACGTAGTTCTAGAATACAAGGACTGTGCAACAACCCATATTTTTGAGATAGAAATCAAACTATCATTCCTATGCGTGTAAGCTCTAATTCTATGGTTTATATTTTAATTCATGTGTCATGATCTTTATCCTAGTGTATGAAGTTATTATGAAGTGAAAAAGTGTTCATAGAAATCACCTAGAGAAAAGTTAAGCTAAGAAGTTTTCCTTCATCTAAAGTTTGATATTCGATTCTACAAGGTTCTAATTTGAATGTGTATAACTTTCTATACATGTGGAATTTCTTATCTCAAGACCCACCAAATTGTTGATAATTGAATTAGCTTTCCAACAATGCCAATTTTTCCTAAATCTGATACCCAAGAGAAAAGTTAAGGCATTTTTTGTGAGAGGCAGTAAGCTAACGTGATTGTGATGCGACGCGTCGGATTGTGCATTATGAAACTGTTTCACATGATATTTCAGTTCCTAACGGGTCTAGGGGAACTTTGGTCACTTCCTGTCACCCAAAATCCATCCATAACATAAAATTTCAGCCCAGTGAAGCATCAATTGCCTCTTTATTCAAGTTTCTCTCAAAAAAAAAAACCCTAGCCACCTCCTAGAACAAGATTCAACTTTTTGTCCCCAAAGATCAACAATTCAAGTCTTTCAATTCAAGATTCTCAAGAAAGTTTTCAATATTAGGTTTCCAATCTTCAAATTAATCAATATAAGGTACATGGGGCTATCCTAAACTACATGGGTATATGTTTCACGATTTCAACAATCCGTAAAGATGTATATGCTCATATATACTATGAGTTTTGGTAAATTATTTTTAAGAGCATGCGTTGGTAAATCAATTCAATGAAATTATGAAATTGTTATAGGGTTTTCTATAAGTTTTATTTATAAATCTCGTGCTTTTGTTATTTGAAATCGAAAGATGGCTTACGAATGTAAATTATGAAATTTCACTCCCCATGATGGAATTTATGAACCTTGTATGATATAAATTATGAATTGTTTTTGAGAGCATGAATTAAGATCCCTTCTTTTTATCATGAAATTTATGTATAACCAATGTCAGGGCTGATTTATGAATGATGAGAAACTCTTGAGTTTAAAATGTCTCCTTAATCGTTATGCATAAGTAGAATGAATGAAATAACCACTATGTTTTCAAGATTTGTAAAAAGAGTGTGTTTGAATGAATTTCATGTGATTTTTATAATGAGAAGTCTGGTGTGACTAGGTAAACCTTTCGGTGGTAATTATACTTGTTTGTATAAGAAGGATTGTGGAATGGATATGATATGAATGACTTGTAAGTCTGGGTATGACGATATCCTATTGTGATGAGCCCTTAACAGAATAAGAAAAATTTGTTATTAAGAAATTATGTTTTTAGGAGGCTAAAATTAGGCTTAAAGAGAGTTGATGGTTACCCAAAGATAGCATGAGTTGAAAGACTCAATGCTGGAAACCGTGATTTGCCGACACGGGATTATAGTATCCTGCTTTATGATCTTATGTACTTTTCATTCATGTCATCCCAATTTGAGTCATGTCGTCCCAATTTGGGACTATGGTTAGGAGCCCTACTTTGTGATCTTGTGCACTACTATGACATATGATGTATGAGCATATGCTAACACATTTGAGGCTTTTAACTGAGAATAATTGTAAGGTCTTAAGAAACTTTTGTCATTTTGATTGTTTTATTTTTGATTTTGCAGTAGAAGCTAAGATGCAAGAGAACCAACAAGGATAGAAGTAAAAGAGTTGAAATTTGAAGAAAATAGAAGAGAAGTGTGGCTAACGACATTCTTGATAAGTCGTCATCCCTATGATAAGTTATCAGATATACCTTTAGTGTAGACAGAGAATGTATTCCAGCTGAAAGTTATGATGACATTTCCCGATAGGTCGTCAGAAGTGTGATAGGATGTCAGAGTCATCGTCAGCCTAAGACAGAACATGGGAGTTGAAGTAGAGAAGTGATGACATTCATGATAAGTCATCAAAGACTTGATAGGCCATCACATTTAGTCATCAGCCTAAGGCAGCGAATTTTAAAAGTGAAAAGTAGTGAAGACATCTGTGATAAGTCGTCAGACTCCTGATAAGGCATCACAAAATGTCGTCACCTGTTCGAGAAATTGCTTAACTCTATGATTTTGTTTCCATAATTAGGGATAACTATCTAGAGCATTGTTTAGGGTTTTCTAAGGAAGTTCTAAAAAACCTATTTTGGGACACACGTATTTTGCAATT
>NC_061116.1:182408217-182446471 GCF_002878395.1 Capsicum annuum
CGGTTCCCCTGCCTGGCATGAAGACAATCTCTAATACTGTGGCCCTCCTGGCCACATCCATAGAAACCCTTCAGTCCCC
The DNA here is from genome assembly GCF_002878395.1 of Capsicum annuum. NCBI lineage: Eukaryota > Viridiplantae > Streptophyta > Magnoliopsida > Solanales > Solanaceae > Capsicum > Capsicum annuum. The sequence goes on from NC_061116.1 coordinate 182,408,297, forward strand.
ATAAATACTTACCCCCGTGATCTTTACTACACCTGGCGCATGGGCGAAGGTTAGGCCAGTTACTCACAGTATTCTGAGACCAGGACATGGAAGACCTGTTTCCCTACTCTTGCCTACCTCTAGGTATTGGGGCACCAGCTAACGATGGTGCTGGCATAGATGAGCGACTCTGAAACTGAGGGCGATTCCTTCCTTGTGATCTGGTCTGACCATAGGCATGTTGTTCAGATCTAGCTCTCTTATTCCCCCTTACTCTATCCCTCTATTTTATCTTATCTGATTTAATTTATTGGGTATGGGTCATCATCCTGGAAAAATTCATCTCACTATTAAGCATAGCAGATCTACACTCATTAACAACATAGCTTTACACCCCTATTAAGAACTTACTATACTGGGTCGGTTGTCGATTATCAAATTTGGGGCATATTTTGCTAAATGATTGAACTTCAAGCAATACTCTTTAATAGTCATGGAGCCTTCTCATAAGTTCATGAACTCCTCTACTTTTTCCTCTCTCAACTCTAGCGGAAAGAACTTATCCAGGAATGCATCCTGGAACTCCTACCAAGTCATAGGAGCATCACTCTCTACTCTACCCTTTCTCCATGCAACAACCCAGTCATATGCAAGGTCTTTCAATCTATAGGATGCTAACTTAACACTCTCTTCCTCAGACACATGCATTACATGGGTGATCTTCCTTATCTCTTCTAGATACAACTGCAGATTCTCTCCTACCTTGGACCCATAAAACTCTGGGAATTTATCCGCATAAAATCATGGATTTTTGCAGTAGCTAAGTCACCTCCCTATTGATGCAGAGCCAGATCCTAGTTGGCCTGAACGTTGGCGGTGATAGTTTAGGCCAGTGCCTGAAACGCTACCCTGAACTCAGCGTGGGATACATTTTCATTCAGGGGATCAGTAAACTGAGGTTACTGACCCACATTATTTCTTCTAGCATGGCGACGAGGCATATTCTGAAAGAAGAGAGCATGAATTAATAGCTGAAAAGGAATAATTATAAGCACGATAGACTTCTGAAAGAATGAAATGACCTTTTTCCTAAAATATTTCGTAGCCTCTTGCTCATAGATGTGGTGCGCTACACACCGATGAACAACACTCCACTTAACGTGGCTTGTCAGACTCCCTAGGACTCCTTAAACCTTAGGATTTGATACTAAGTTTGTAACGCCTCAAAAATGAGTCTCGAGACATCACACGGTGCTTGAGGCTACAAGTAGCCCCAAACTAACCCTTTGAGCCATTTTCTACCATCTAGCACTTATTTCAAGATAGTTATAATCAAAAGAGTCAAACTTCATCAACTAAATCTCACTGCAGTATAAGTACGTGCTGAAAAGTAACAAAATACGAAATATCTGACAACTCTAACCATTCTAACAAATCTGGCCTGACAAGCCTCTACTAAACAATGTACCAATGAGCCATTGGGACAAGCCCCAACTGACTCGAACTCAAGAGATAAAATAATAAACTCATAATAAAGCAGAAAATCTGAATAACTTATCCTCGTATCATGAGGACTCATCAGTGCAGGAAATGTGGATCAATATGCTCGAAAAATCACTGTCAAATCTAGGACTGAGCACCTGAACCTACATTATAGGGAAATGTAGCCCACATGCGAACATGTGGGTCAGTACCATGGGATATGCACCGACTATATAGGGGTGCATGAAGTAAACATATTTATATATATGTGATGATCATGTAATAAGTTTTCTGTTCAAATCATGCCTGACATTTGTAATTGGCTCATAAAGCTTGAAGGAATCTAAAATCTGAGATCATACAAAATAAACAATAAAGTATGCAAATATGAATATCATGAGCCATTATATTTTATTCAAATATCAAGAATCATTTCTTATTCTCACACCAATTGATCTTAGTAAAATCTGGAACATAGAATACATCATAAATCTGCATATCAAATCTCATTTAAATCAATAAAAAAAATTAATCTAAGAATGATAAACTACTCTTTGGGAGGTTCTTCTAACTGATATGTACACCATATGAGCATCTATGATGTCCCACGACTTGCCCTCGTAAGGTTAGGGTTGTTCTACCCTTGCCATCGGTGTAGAACAATCTATCATAGTGATCACTATCTCAATTATCCATATATAGTGGAATTAAATGTCTCAACCTACGGTGACACATAGTTCTGGGGTATGAAACTGTAGTAATATACCCGACTCGGTGCAAAATACTACTCTCAATACTATGCTCAAAAATTTCAAGAAAATTCACTTTAAAGGTAATCTCATATTTCATAAGGAAATCAATGATAAAGCCCGTAAATTTGATTCATAAAGTGGATTTCAACTCTATTGTGATCAAAAGGTCAAATCTTTCTAAATTGCTTCAAAATAGTATAAACGCGGGTGCATGTAGCACATAAATTCTCAGAAACATCAATCTCAAAGAGGGTTTAGTGACCCATATATCAATACTTTGACAAAACATTTCAAAGTTCATGCTTTATTTCATAAACATGCATAATTCATTTGGAAATCTGGAAATTTCAGCTTTAAGCATAATAACAACATCAAACTCAAGGAATTTATCTTCTAGACATTTAGAAATATCATAATCTCTTGAACAACAATGTAGGGTATAAATTAATATCTCAAATTCATGGAAAAACACGTAAAATCATGTATCTTTGTAAATAAAGTTCAAGTTTTGGGCATAAGAACGAAAGGGTGTTCTTGTTCATAACCCCACATACCTCAAGATTGGAGACGTTGAATGAACTCTCTACTCCAAAACTCTATTCACGAAATTATTAGGTGCTTCTTTAGCCCTCGAAATGGGGATTTCGAATATCCAAAAATATTTAAAAAGCTACGGTTGAATCACGAGTTCTCTTGACTTCTCTATAAAAACCCTAGGCTATGTTCTTGGTCAATTTGGATGAAAGTGATGATATTTGGGTATTTTGGGGATTAAATCCCGTGTTAGAGAGGATAGAGGAGTGAAAAAATACCATAATACCCTTAATGAGACGGAAAAAATGCTGAAAAATTTTCCAAGCATGCGATGGACCATGCGTCGCATACTCCATCCCACCACAATGAAGCGTGTGTTGCATGCTCCATAGCACCGCATTGGACCATGCGACGCATGCATATCGCATGATGCTACTAGTTTTAAAACCAAACACGCCCTAAACGATGTCCAAAAATTCCAAAACTCACCCGGAACATGCTACGACCATGCCACATCGCAACGCAATAAAAATTTCAAGAAACGGATGTCGGGAAGGTCACGAAAAAATTAGAGAAGATGAAGGGTCCAAAATAACACTAAGTGTTGAAACTCTTAGCTGAAAATTTTAAGTGTTAAGCTCAACTTGACTCCTTTAACGATGAGGAAACTTTTTTTTCGGGGGTCTTACAAGTTAGTATAGGAATTAAATCTACAAACCTAATTCAATTATATAACTAATACTAAATTAATTCCAATGGATTAAGAATTTTTTATGCCGCTATTCTCCTTCATGTTGTCCTCTCTATCAAATGTAGGCCTTTTGTTTTGGAGTTTTATTATGGTAAAAATTCACATATAGTCTCATTAGAGTATCTATAACCAACTTCCTACTCTAAATTTTAATATTTACAATTCATAGACAAAATAAATGACAGTTTTATGTATATATATACAAAAAAGAAGAAAAAATCCATAACAGCAAAAAAAGATTAAAAAAAAAGGAAATTTTAACGTAATAAATGTCCTTAATCTTCTCCAACTTTCCATTTATTTCTCTTATATAACATATCAATAAATATGAATTTATGCGTTAATTACTCCCTCAAAAGTTGATAATTTTTCTTCTTAAAACAAATTGTGATCTACAGGAGAAAGTTGGTAATTCGTGCATACAAAATTCTGGTATATACGATTTACGCAAATTATTTTTCACTTAAATTTATTTACTGAAATTCTTTTTTGAATCAATATGCAATAAAAATTGATTCGGTTTCAACATAATGAAAATCGATTTTATTATTGGTTTGAATTAGATTTTCGAAATTGAATGCACAACATAAACTTCAGACACTTTCAAATTGTCAATTTTGTAATTACTATTATTTTTGTATACAATAACTTCAATTGTAATTTTGTGTTTCAATTTTCGTATTCAATTTTTATTTTCGTAATTATGAATTTTTTTTTCACAGAAGTTGTTAAAAGGTTATAATCCTTATTTATGTTAGTTTTTTTTTTCTAAATCCCATTTGTAATTGCAATTTGTGTGATATATTCATCATTACTCTACTGCATATTTCATAATATACATGTTGATAGTCTATTAATATTTTCTTATTTATATCTAGTAATAGTATATTTGAATTTTTGTATATCTGTTAACATAAATGTATAATTGTATTTGTATATCTGTTTTAAAGGTTACAAAGATTGTTTTTATTATTTGTATATCTGTTCTTTGCATATCTGAATATTAGTTTACATACATTTGATATTTGTATATCTGTTGTTTGTATATCTATATATACATATATGCAAATGAAGTATACATATATTCAAATCAAAACTGTTGTTTATTATTTGTATATCTGTATATACAAATTTGAATGTTGTTTGTAAATGATATTGCAAACGAAATATACATATATTCAAATCAAAATTGTTGTTTATTATTTATATATCTGTTATTTGTATATCTGTATATACAAATTTGAATGTTTTTTGTAAACGAAATATACATGCAAACGAAATATACATATTTGTATATCTGTATATACATATATACAAACGAAATAAACTTATACATATATGTTGATTATTTGTATATCTGTATATACAAATTTGAATGTTTTACATAATAACAAATTTGCATGTATATACATATATGCACTCTAAAACTCTATATATCTGCATATGTACTATTCTTCAAAATCTATATGTGAAAGTTAACTATATATACATATATCAAAAATACAAATTGTATATACATACATACACTCTAACTCTCTCTATATATATGCATGTACTATTCTACAAAAAAAAGAAAAGTATACGTATCTATATATATTGAAACAAAAATGTATATTGACCAATAATTCTGTTTCACGAGAATATATACAAAAAAAAACCTCATAATCATTGTCAACTTCATTGCTCCCCCTTTTAGATTTAGATACCTTAAAATATTTTTTCCTTTCCGCCTTGCTAGAAGATGCAAAATTCTTTTTTTTTTTAAATAAATCATCCATAAAAAAAATGGGGGAGTGATTTACATAATTTATAAAAATTTATATTATAAAATAAAAATCCGCAAAAACGAAGAAATTATAAAAACGGGGGAGTACTCCTCCTTTTTTATTTTATTTTTTTGAAAAATGGATGAACAACGAAGAAGTTTAACGACTGACTGACATAATATATATATAAAAAAAAATAATATCAATAAGTATCCTAAACTGATTTTTTGTGGAGAAAAATCCGTAAAAACAATTTATGATAGAAAAATCAAGGATTATATTTTGTGATATTAGGGTGACTTTGACAGAAAAATAAGGAGAAGAAAGTTGAAGAAGATCTCTTGAATAATCATGTATTATGATGTTACCAATGTTGTCGTTTCTTTAATTTAAAATCAAGCATACTAGAGTGATTTTGAAAGAAAATTAAGGAAAAACAGCTGAAGAAGATATCATAAAAAATCTTGTGTTTTGATATTCCATTGTTGCCTTTTTTTGAGCCAATAAGATAGAGAGAAAATAGAACGAAAATACCAAAAATAAATACATGAGAGAGAAAATTGATATATACAAATCTTAATATATTTGTATATAGGGCTCACAAAAAAACTGACCTTTAACTACCAAATGAATGAATTATAATTTTTTATAACATTAACCATATCATGTAATTAATATAGTATTTTGTCTATAATATGTAATTTTTTTCTTTATTTATTAGCATTAAGATTTATATATATATTTTTTTAAATACTGTAAAACTTCTAAAATAAAAAATGTATCTAAAAAGCAACATAATAACTCACTGTCACATTAACAAATAAGGAGTAGAATTAAATATAATAAATAAAATTTTATTATTAATATCAAACATCAAAATTATTTTGGTTTTGATTCATGAAAACACACTCTAAAGAATAAACTAAAGTAAAATTGAAAAACATTACCAATGCCTTAGTATTTGACCTTTGTTAGGAATAGAACAAATTTTCACCGAGGATGAAGTCATTCGCAAAATTGTATCGTCACATATGCGCATGGACTTCCTCTTTTTCCAGTTGGAGATACTCCAGCTACTTCTCCATCTGAAACTCTAATTTCTCTGTCGATTTTTTCCGGTACACCACAACAACTCAAGCCAAATCTCAAAATATCATGCTTATAATTACAAAAAAAATGACTATTATTAAAAAGAATTACGTCTAAAAATATCAACAGTTGGGTGTTTAAAATGATACTCTTTATATGTGTAAAGGTTTTATATATATATATATATATATATAGATTATGATTTTTAATTTCTTCCCCATTTATATATTATGTATTTTAGGAATCTTTATTTCTTTCTATAAATAATTAAATTTTTTTTTATATTTTAGGAGTCCTTAATTTAATAAAATAATAATTAGAAAGAAAATTAAAATAAAAAGACAATTTTGTCTATTACAAAATCTTGTAATGAAGGGCAAAAAGTTCAAATTACTTTTTTAAGGGTCATTATACTTTTAATATATTATAGGTTATAGATTATAGATTATTGATTATAGATATAGATTATAGATACAGATTATAGATTATAGATTATAGATACAGATATAGATTATAGATTATAGATTATAGATATAGATTATAGATAATACACCAGTAATATTAAATTTTGCACAAGAAAATTAAAAATATGTAAACTAACAATATTAATGCACAATTAATTAGTGATCGTTCTTCTAATTTGGTGGATATATATGTCTCCTACTATTTGTCGGAATTGAACCGTCACCTAGGTGTACATGAAGTAATTTTGGATAACTAATATGAGACTGAGGAACAAAAAAATAATATATTTACAATGATTACTTGTAGCCTACATTCGTAGAAAAAATTATCTTAAACCTAGTAATGCAAATTCCAAACCTAACAAATTAAGAAAAGACACACAATGACACAACCTTAACATTAATTTGTATCCAAATATAAACCTAATAAATGAAAATTTTTGCCCCTCCCCTTTGGATCCTTCCACATCTCGCTCTCTATATTGTGTATATATTTGATTGAATCTTCAAATTATATAACTACAATTCACAAAATAATAGTTAATATTATGGATATGATAAAGGTTTCGGCAACGGGAGGACAAATAAAGAAGGAAGGGAGTAGTAGTGTTTGGGATGAAAAAGGAAGATGTAAAATAGCCAAAAAAATTTATGTCTTATGGTACTCATTTTATTCGTTCAATTCAATTCTTGTATGTTGATGACAATGGAAGCTTTGTTTTATCAGAAAATCATGGTACTGACCATGGTTTCAACTTCATCACGGTAAGCTCAACTATTAAGTAGTTTATATTAGGATACAAGGTTAGGAGGCCGGAGTGCGTTCATATTAGTAGTATTGTTCTTATTCAGTGGTAATGTGTGCTTTTGTTTTTGAATAGGTTATTTCAAGTAGGTTGCATGTAGTGTTTTGGTCTGTTATTATTTGTTGTTGTGTTGTCTTGAGCCGAGGGTCTATCATAAACAACATATATCTGTACCTCACCTCCGAGGTTGTGGTATGCTACCCTCTCCAAATCTCCACTGTATATGAATATGTTGGATATATATTGTTATTGTATACATATTATTATATATGTTTGTGAGTGTTCCTATTTTATTGAAGGTTGTATTGGACTATCCATCAGAATTTATCACTGGGATAAAAGGTACCTACTATAATAATGGTTTGAGATCAATAACCTTTGACACAAACTGTAACACCCCGTATTTTGGGCTAGAACGAAAACCATTATTTCTATGCGTAGATGATCCAAAAGCCTTAAATCCTATGCAAATTTGGTATGTTAATCAAATTTGTAGTCTGGGAACCTATTTGAGCATGAATTGAGATCATAGAGGTCCCCTAACTCAAGGTCAAGTTGAAAGATTTCCTATCGTTCGAATTTTAGTGAGCGTCCAAACTTTAGTCAACTTCAATAGACGATAGATCTTTGTATATATTTAATTAGAGGGACTACTATATATCAAATGAAAGGTCTTTGAATTATCTTTCCAACAATATCAATTTCGCCAAAATCTGACAACCAAGCAAGAAGTTATGGATTTGCAAATTGGAGTGTGTCGCCAAGCATAAGGTGTGCAACGCACACCCTAACTTATGCCATAAGGAGTGTGATTCACACAATAATATGTGCGATAAAGTGTGCGCCGCACAATTTATTTTATGCGATAAGGTGCACGCCGCATACATTATGATCCAAGTGACTTAAACACTCCATTTTTGGGGCAAAATGGTCCTTTTCCCACCCTTATTCAGCCATAAACACGAAATTCAGTCCCCAATTCTCCAAAATACATCCACATTCATCCAAAATTCTCAAGAAAACTCCCAAGGGTTTCAAACTAAAACCCAAATGAATCAAGATTCAACCATGAGTTTTCAAAATTGATTGAAGATTTGGAATCCCCAAATCATAGGCTTCAAGAATCATCCATTATTCTCCATAATCGAGGTACGTGGGGTTGTTCTAAAATTTCATGCGCATAGAAATCATGCTTTTAAGAAAAAGGGTTTCTGATTATGAATATATTCATATTTTAGAAGCTTTAATGACAATATTTTGGTCTTTTGGCCTTTCCCCAAAGTGATTTGAAAATTTAAATACATGTATGTATGTGATTTGAGTTTATATTTGAAATTGAGAGCATGACTCACATGAAATCCCTCTCTTGATGTGATTTTTTCCATGTTTCACATGATATGAATTTCTTGAATGCATTTTGAAAAGCAGGTTACGAAAAGCCTTGATTTATGAATGATTTGGTTATAAATCTTGAATTCAAAAGAGAGGGTTGTTTGTATTGACCAATGTTGGATATACATAAAATGAAAAAATGAATGGTTTTGCGAAAAGCACATGACCACCTTATGTTTGAAGGATTCTTGCATAGTTTTGACTTATGTTTCAAAACATGAAATCTCTTATACTAATTGCATATTTGGTGGTCTGAACTATGTTTTAATGAAAGATCATGCTTATTGCATTATAGCTCAGAAATAGGACTTGCAAGTCTTGGTGTGACGACACCAATTCAGATTATGCCATGATAATTCAGATTAGAATATAATGCATGTTTAAAATTAGACTTTCTAGATGTTGAAACTAGAAAAATGCATGATTCAGAACAAGATAAAATTGGACATAAAGAGATCTTAGGTGGTTCCCCGAAGAAGGCATGGGTTCAGACAACTCATTGACCAAAACCATGATTTACCGATCCGAGTTTATTATATTACGCTGGCCTAGAGCCCTGTGGTGTATCAGACTCAGACACTCCAACCCTTGCGGCACACTTGGGTTGGGGGCTTCCCCGCCGATTCAATGGAGGAATCCATATATCCCGTGGAATATCATACTTGTAGGGGAGTTCCACCTAACTCAGAAGTAATACAAAGATCAGTAATTGCATTGGCAGAAAGGTTTTATGTTTATCGAAAATGCCCATGTGTTTTGAAATTATATCTTTCATGGTATTTAAGACTGGCTCTCAATTATTTTATTTATATAAAAGCTTTATTTTGGATTGCTTTGCGTACCAGTATATCTGTATTGACCCCCCTCTCTCCAAGTTTTGAGGCACAGTCTAGGGGTCCTGATAAGCAGTAGATTTTCATCAAATAGAAGTGAAAAGTATCAGTTGGTAAGCCTTCTATATTTCAGAATGCCTAGTTTCTTTCAAACATTTATTATTTATTATAGTTTTGTTCTACTGGGGACCTTGTCCCAGTTTTCAGACAGCTATTATTTGATTATGTTGTAGAGATTTCATAGACGGTTTTCAGATGGCGTTTAGTTGATATTGGATTTTATTCCTCATTGTTAAACTACATTTACATTATGACCATGTTTCCATAGCAGATTTTATTTCTACATTTCCTATTTATATATGAATGGTGAATATGATTACAAGTTAGAAAGGCTCTCAGGCCTTCATGGTTAAGGATGTCCATCATGGCCAGGGCCCTAGTTCGGGTCGTGACAAACTTGGTATCAAAGCACGATTCATGGTCCAAGGGTGTCTGCAAAATCATGTCAGGTAAAGTCTTGTTTATGGGTATGTAGAGGCCACACTTATAAGCAAGAGGCTACTAGACATTCAGGAATGTTTCCCTTTCTTCATATTTTAGTTCGTGCAATAGGGCCAGAATGTTCCTCTTTCATATTCTAATTCGTGCTATGGTGCTGCCCATACGAAAGTAAAGCTATCCCAATTCTTTTCTTACTTTGATATGCTCAAATATATCTCATTGTTGAGGTGAATTAAGTGTAGAAGTTTAGAGTTTAAATGGTATGGTCCTTATGGATTGAGCCATATAAGATTGTTAAATTTGTGCAAGGACTTGAGAAGAGTCCGTTAGTGCTTCTGAGTGTATTGATTCTAGTAAGAACTTTGGTTTGGATGAAATCATGCTTTTCAGCCTACGGTATGAAGGCTATTCACTCCTTTTCAAAAAATTTATGTTGTAAATGTCATGCTTAAGAGGGAATGAGAAGGTAGAGAAGGAGTTATTTGTTAAAGTGAATTGTTATCTGCTTGAAGTATGAAAATGGCTAGATAAGCCAGTAAGTTATAACTATAGACTCATGGTTGTTTGTGGAATTTAAAGGTAGTCTAAATGTACGCTTGGATAATTAAGTGTGATGTGAGAAAGTTGTATAAGTAGATAAGATTGTATGGGGTTATAATATAAGATTAAGGTTGACCATGTCTATTATATGACTTTACCCCTCTTGACGTTCTTTTTGTTGGTAGCTGTAAACTAGTACTATTTTTTAGGAGGTATGTAGTATATTTTTGAGGTAATTGGATAGAATGTTCAAATTTGACGGACTAGTACATTATGTTGCCTTCTTTATTCGTGGTAGATGATTGATGCTAGGCCATTGGCTTAAATTTAATGTAGGATGTGGATGTAAGAATAGTGGCATGAGATTAATGATGTATGTTTTGTGGGAATAAATTAGTTAGCTTGATGTGTTGAAATAGTGCGTGCTAATTAGTTATGATAAGGAAAATTGTAAGGTCATGATCGATTATTGTTGTTAGGAAATTCTAGTGTACTAGTGTTTTGTGATGTTTACTTCATGGTTTCCAAGTGAGAATTGTGCATAAGGTTGAGTCGTAAGTCATGTTTTGCACTGGACATTAATTTTGATCAGTTGATGGCCATGAAGGTGGATGTGATGATTTCTTAATTAATGTACTAGTTATATGAAAGTGATCTAATAGGCTTGAACAGTGTATGCAAGAACTTAAGTCTATTTGATTCTTAATGAAGTATGATATTGTATGTATGAGGTAGAAGTATGCCCAAGGTGATATGGAGTTGCGATATTTTCCAAGTCTATTACATGTTATGTGTGGCAAGTGTTACCATTGAGTTTCTAGGTGGAGAAAGACTAGTTAGATGGTATATGGTATGCTAGATAGCCAAGTTAAGGAGTTTTGATTTGTAGTGTGGTGCCTTCTTATATGATCTTGATTCTCATAGTATAGAGATATAAGTTTGGAGTCGCGATATTTATATGCTATGATGAAAGTAGTACGGTTCATGAAAGGCTTGGTGATATCCATGTTAAGTGTTAGAATTTAAGTTTGAGTTTTGAAGACTGAGCTAATAGAAATAAGAGAAGAAGCACTAGAGGGTGTGCACTTCAACTATGGGGATACTCATGAAGATTAGAAATTAGTAAGTGTTCAAGTATTATATGATCACTATTGAGGCTATAGAATGATAGAGTGTATCTCAGAAGGTAATATTAGCAGTGGGTTTTCCCACTTTCATGTGTAGTCATTTGGGTTAAGTTCTATTTATTACGTGTATTGTCGTTTTCCAGACCCTAGAGTGTAGTAAGTGTAGTTCAGTTAGAATCTAGTAAGGGATTTCTCAAACTTAAGATAATGGCTTGAAGCTAAGGGGGGGATGATAGAACGAATAACCAAGTAAGGCTCTCAGATTCTTGTAGTAATGCAGTATGATATAGAACGTCAGAAAATGAGGGTGAGACTCAACCCATTCTTATCTTAGTATTTTTCAGTTATCCCAATACCTACTCATGCCTCACATTTCAATTCCATGATCATAGTTCATGTTCATGTATATGATAGAGAATCACGTGCTCTTTCGGTTCTAAAATGAGGAGTTCCAGTCCATTCAGTAGTTGGAATCATATTCCATATGTTATGAACTTCAAATTGAGGTTATGTAGCTCATGACTCATGTATTTACATCTTATAGTGTGCTCAATTTCCATAACTCATGATTTACGCCATATGATTTGAGAGAATCAGCATATAGCCATGTATGCCCTCAATTCAGATTTACTTTGATAAATCCCTGATGTTGATTTGTTATTCGTCAGGCCTCGGCTAAGTGACAAGTCTTATATAATATCTTTCCATGCTTCAAGGTTTTACGTTCTAATATTTTAGTGACCCCTTATGTAATGATAGTGGTGATAAGTGAATGGTTCTCATTGATGAAAGATCATTGTATACTTGTTTTTTATTAGGCCATAAGTGTGAAGTAAGATTTGGGGTGAAGTCTTTGATACATGTGATGGTTAGTGAAAATTTGTGTGTGTATGTTCTTAGGAGTTGTATTGATAGTGGTTTAGAGAATATATGAAGTACGTTTTGATTAATGTTACCTTGAAGTTCATATGTGGTTATAAGGATAGGCTTGAATGATATGTTGGGATGTAAGTGGAGGAATGCAATTTACGCTAGCAAATCCATAGTAAGAGTTCAGGGTTAGTCATTGAAGTGGTAAAGCACGTTATGCTTAGGGTGTGATCTTTAGAAAGATATAAAAGGTCTAATCATATGGTTTAGACTAGTATCGTGGTGTGGCATGTTGTATTTTGTGATTTGAAGTTAGGCTTTATCACGGTGAAAGGATTTAAGCTACTTTAGACATTAGTAGAAAGAATTATGAAGATTATAACTTGAATCAATGAGTATGGTAATTCTATTCCATGTTATAGGGTAGTGTCATTGTTGTGATTCCTTGGTTGGGTGTCTTGTGTAAATAATGCCCAGGGTTCTTTGTTCACTAAAGCTGCTATGACTTCTTTAGAAAGAGTGGTGAAGAGATACTCCAATTAAGTATAAGTTCCAGTATAATTCCGCTTGTATAACCAGCAATTCAGTTTAACAGTTGGGCAGGCAAGTTACTGTGATTTTCCACCTTTTCACCCAGTCCTACTATCCGAAGTCTCATGCGTGTGACCATCCCAGGAAATAATCTATTCCATCCATGTAAATTGCGAATTCAGTTCAGTCCAAGCGTCATGTTTGGGATTCAGCAATTTAGTCATGACTCAGTTCATAAGAATTCAACGCACAATTTCAAATTTTTCCAAGTATGTTAGCTCAGACAGTGTAATACCCTGATACGATCTAAGTCCATCTGTCTCATGATTCATACTTGCATAAGTTATCACTGCTCAATTCAATATGTATGATTTCATCATGAACGTTTCAAGGGAATCCTAAATTTCTCAGCATGAATCAACTCTTTAAAGCAAGTAAAGTCAAGTCAGCTCAAAATTTTGTTTCATGATAGAAGTTTAAATGTTTTAGATCAGTTATATCCTTTCTTAGAATACACATCATGTCCGCATTATTCCATACCTTTAAGATTCAACATTCCTACCCATTATTCAGAGACGAATGATCCCAAGGGGGAGATAATGAAACACCTCGCATTTGGGGCTAGAACGAAAATCGTTATTTCTATGTGTAGATGATCCAAAAGCCTTAAATCCTATGAAAATTTGGTATATTAATCAATTATGTGGGGACCTATTTGAGCATGAATTAAGATCATAGAGGTCCCCTAACTCTAGGTCAAGTTGAAAGCTTTCCTATCGTTCGAGTTTTAATGAGCGTCGAAACTTGAGTCAACTTCAATCGACCATACATCATTGTATATATTGAATTAGAGGGTCTACTATACATCAAATGAAAGGTATTCTAATTATCTTTCCAACGATACCAATTTCTCTAAAATCCGACATCCGAGCAAGAATTTTTGGCTTTGCAAAGTGGAGTGTGTCGCCCAGCATAAGGTGTGCGACGCACACCCTAACTTATGCCATAAGGTGTGATGTGTAAGATAAAGTGTGTGCCGCACAACCTATTTTATGGTATAAGGTGCGCACCACATACATTATGTTTCAAATGACTTAAACACTCCGTTTTTGGGATAAAATGGTCCTTTTCCCACCTTATTCATCCATAAACAGGAAATTCAGTCCCAAATTCTCCAATACACATCCACATTCATCCAAAATTCTCAAGAAAACTCCCAAGGGTTTCAAACTAAAAACCCAAATAAATCAAGATTCAACCATGGGTTTTCAAAATTGATTGAAGATTTGGAATCCCCAAACCATAGACTTCAAGAATCATCCATTATTCTCCATAATCGAGGTACGTGGGGTTTTCCTAAAATCTCATAGGCATAAAAATCATGCCTTTAAGAAAAAGGGTTTTGGATTATGAATATATTCATGTTTTAGAAGCTTTAATGATAATGTTTTGGTCTTTTCGCCTTTCCCCAAAGTGATTTGAAAATTTATATACATGTATGTATGTGATTTGAGTTTATATTTGAAATTGAGAGCATGACTCACATGAAATCCCTCTCTTGATGTGATTTTTTCCAGTTTCACATGATATGAATTATTTTGAATGCATCTTGAAAAGCTTGTTATGAAAAGACTTGATTTATGAATGATTTGATTACAAATCTTGAATTCAAAAGAGAGGGTTGTTTGTGTTGACCAATGTTGAATATACATATAATGAAAGAATATATGGTTTTGCGAAAAGCACATGACCACCTTATGTTTGAAGGATTCTTGCATTGTTTTGACTTATGTTTCAGAACATGAAATATCTTATACTAATTGCATGTTTGGTGGTCTGAACTATGTTTTAATGAAAGATCATGCTTATTGCATTATGACTCAAAAATAGAACTTGCAAGTCTTGGTGTGACGATACCAATTCAGATTATGGCATGATAATTCAGAATAGAATAGAATGCACGTTTAAAATTAGACTTTTTAGATGTTGAAACTAGAAAAATGCATGATTCACAATAGGATAAAATTGGGCATAAAGAGAGCTTAGATGGTTTCTCGAAGAAGGCATGGGTTCAGACAACTCATTACCCAAAATCATGATTTGCTGATATGGGTTTATTAAATTATGCTGGCCTAGAGCCTTGTGGCGTATCAGACTCAGACACTCTAACCCTTGCGGCAAAATTGGGTTGGGGGCTTCCCCGCCGAGTCAATGGCGGATTTCATATAGCCCGTGGAATATCAGACTTGTAGGGGAGTGCCACCTAACTCAGAAGTAATACAAAGATCAGAAATTATATTGGCAGAAAGGTTTTACGTTTATCGAAAATGCCCATGTGTTTTGAAATTATATCTTTCATGGTGCTTAAGACTAGATCTCAATTATTTTATTTATATAAAAGCTTTATTTTGGATTGCTCTATGTACCAGTACATGTGTATTGACCCCCCTCCCTCCAGGTTCTAAGGCACAGTCTAGGAGTCCTGATAAGCAGTAGATTTTCATCAAACAGGAGTGAAGAGTATCAGTTGGTGAGCCTTCTATATTTCAGAAGGCCTAGTTTCTTTTAGACATTTATTATTTATTATAGTTTTGGTCTACTGGGGGCCTTGTCCCAGTTTTGAGACAGCAATTATTTGATCATGTAGTAGAGATTTCACAGACGGTTTTCAGACGGTGTTTAGTTGATAGTGGATTTTATTCCTCATTGTTAAACTAAATTTCGATTATGACCATGTTTCCGTAGCATATTGTATTTCCTCGTTTCCTATTTATATATGAATAGTGTATATGATTACAAGTTAGAAGGGCTCTCGGGCCTTCATGGTTTGGGATGTCCATCACGGCCAGGGCCTTGGTTTGGGTCGTGACACAAACAAAGGTTCCCATGGATCATATGGCCGCAATGTCAAGTCAGCGTCAGAGGGAAACAATGTATTTAACCTCCCCATAGGTGATGACTGCGTTTTTTGTGGATTTTATGGCATTAGCACTAATACAATCATTGAAGATATTGGAATGTATGTGAAACCCATCATATCCTCCATGATTGAGCTCGGGGGCGCATCTGCTAAGCACCATGAACTAAATTGCTCTTTGGTGTAAAGTCATAGACAAGCAGGCATGAGACGTTTCTATAGATTTCTAGTTTCTTTTATTTGTTTCTACTTATTGTTGATTTTTAAAGTGTATCTCAATATTGCATAACCCTTTTATTTAATATTTTTCGGTGAGATATTTTTTTTATTTAATAAGTAATTTTGTTTTTCTTTTACAATAAATTTTATGTTTTTTTTAATTGGTTATTAATATGAATCCAATTGGCTAATCATATCATTATAAGTTCTTTAGTTTGTCTTTGTCGTCTGAATTATCACCCTAGTGATTTGCAAACTATTGGTTTTCGGATGACACCCTCTTAAACACAACACTTTTATCACCTCCTTTCACTGAAGTATTTACTTTAAAAAGTTGTAAAGTTCAAGTTTGATACCATCAAAAGAAGTGGCATTCTACATAATTGATAATTGAGAACAAGATCACATATTATCTCAAAACATAAGCCAAAAGCATCTAACAAAATACTTTTATCACATGTTCAGATGCTCTACTAACGTATCTAAATAAAAATTATCAACAAGTTTAAAGAGTGCTTAATACAAAGTACCAAAACTTCTCAACCGTCTACCACAAATATATAATATAGTAAATTACATAATAGAGCAGAGCAACACGATGCACTAAAACTTCCACTATACGCACAGTTCAGGAAAGGACCCCACTATTTGACAGATCTTGCACAACTACCATGGAAAAAACTATGGTAATATTGACTCCTAGTCTCCCTGAAGTCACTAAGTATACCTCCACTATTGTCTAATAAGAAAGATGATCGATTTAATCGAGCAAAACTAGGGTTGGGGTTGTTATGGATCCAAAAGTTGGCTTGACCAACCTAGTTTTGCGAGATTAGATCGATCGTCTTCTTGGTTTGACATTAGTGGAGGTATATTTTGCAATTTCAATCAATGAGACTAGGAGTAAACATTACTATTTCCTCAAGACCACTATCCGCTAAATAAGAATCAACCTTGATATTCAAGCATTTCCGTCAATGCTCATTATGAAGCAATTATTTTATCCTGTGATTCGTTTTTTTACTTGAACTATTGCAGGTGGACATTTAACTGTGTCTTTTACGACTCCTCCTGTTAGCTTCCTAATCCCTCCCCCAAAACAAAAAGTCCACTTACTTAATAGGAGGAGCCCTAAAAGTTTAACAAAAGTCCAAAGGGTTCAAGTATCTCCCTACTTCCTCAACAAAAAGTTTCACAAAAGTCTTTTGCTTGGAGTAGTTCCAGTAAGAAAAATAAATTATTTTAGATTCCGTCATCTCATTAAAACACTATAAATTCAAAAAAATAAGGATATTTAAGGTCTGAGATGTATCATTTTACTAGTAACAAACTTTGGAACCCAAGAAAGATCTCAAAATTTGAAGAACTGGAAACTTTTTGTCCTGTCTGTTTGTTGCCAGTACTTTAAGATTTCACATTAATATTTTTTTTGGTAACAACTATGAAATATTATAACCAAGAACCAATAAAAGAGTTACAAACTAAGATCATCGGACCACATAATCACCTCCTAGGGAGGGTGCTAGCAGGACCAAGCGTCCCTCAACAGCAAAACAAGCAACAACTAGTTCTGTAACTTAAATAAATATTTCCTATTGCTATTAGCTATCTTTGAACCTACAAATAGTTCTAATATAATAAGAAAATCACTCTTAATCTGTAACACTACTTCTGCTGGTTTGATTAAAATCCCTCTGAACTACTTATAGCTTCGCGCTTTCCATGTAGTATTGAAAACAACTCCCCAAATAGCAGCTAACACCTCTTTCATAAACTTATTACATCTTCGTTGTTTAATAGCTAGTAAGACTCTCCTTACTTCACCAACCTAAATTGTAATGTCTGTCGATTGTTCTACTTCTTGCTTACTCTTTAAACCAATCACAATGCCAAAATAATTGATTTGTTGCCTCCTTCACTTGACTATCACACAAACATCAATGATCATCAGCAATAGGGATGTTCAATTTATGCATTCTAGCTTTGTAGCCTGTTTTTAGTTTCAAGACAAATAATCACTATGTGTTTTGGTTGTGCCACTGCAGTCCAGATGAGTTCATTGATTGGAAGCCTTCTTTGTGGTCCTATCATCTCCAAGTAGCTTCGAGTAAATGAGTAGATCCCATTCCCTAGCAACTGATATCTGTCATTAACATACCATGTTTGCATTTTAGCTTTGAGAGAATGAATTTTGCTCCAGTACCAGCTGCATTAGGAGGTACTCTATGTGTCCAGACATCTTCATACTCTTTCATATATAGCTCATGTACCCATTTTACCCAAATTGATTCCTTGTTAACTATCAATTGCCATAGCAGTTTACCAATGGATGCTATATTCCATAATTTTCCATTTTTCACATTCAAACTACCATTTTTCTTTGTATGATATATTTCTTCCCAAGCTACAAGTGATACTTTCCTTCCATCAGTTGTTGACTCCCATAAGTATTCCCTACACTTTCTATCCACTTCCTTCAATATGCTCTGAGGAAGGATGAAAACTGCTCCCCAGAAGTTGAATATTACAAAAAGACTGAGTTAATCACTTGAATCCTACCTGTATAGGACAACTTTTTAGCGTAGGTCTTAGTAATTCTAGAAGAGATTTTATCCATAATTTGTTGACACTCCAATTTGCTTCATTTCTTTGATAACAAAGGCAATCCAAGATATCTTATAGGAAATTTGCCTTCAGTAAAGCCTGTTCTCTCCAGAATTTGCTCCTTAACTGCATTAGTAATACCCTCCATAAAGATGCTTGACTGAATCATATTGGCCTCCAACCCTGTGACAACACTAAAGTATGTCAAAGCCTCTATCACTCTATTTACTAACTTTAACCTCCCTTTGCAGAAAACCATTAAATCATCAACAAAAAATAGATATGTTAAACCTAGTTTCTTACACATGGACTCATTGTTTTTATAGTTCTTGAGAGATACTCCATGACCAAGATAAATTAAAGGGGAGAAACAGGATCACCCTATCTTAGTCTTCTTCTACCTTTAAAAAATCCATGACTCTCACCATTTACCTTAACAAAAAACCTAATAGTTGTGACACAAATCATCACTAACTGCAAAAATTTCTCAGGAAATCCATACCCCTTCATAGCTTCCTCAAGAAAATCCTAATATACCATGTCATAGGCCTTTTTCAGGTCAATCTTCATTAAGCATCTGGCTGAGGTTTTCCTTGTGTAGTGCCTCAAAAAGTCATGGCAAATTAGTATATTATGTATCAGTGGCCTCTCCTTAACAAACACACCCTAATTTCTGCTACTAAGTCACACATAACATCCTTTAGTCTTTGATAATACAGCTTCGACACACATTTATAAATTACATTACAATAGGAGATTGGCCTGAACTGACTGACTAACTTAGGTCTGTCGACCTTTGGAATTAGAAAAATAATAGTGGAGTTAATTTGCTTCAATAGTTTACCTAAATAACCTCTAATACCACCTCTGTAACATCTACACTCACTATAGACCATGCTACCTTAAAGAATCCACTTCCATAATCGTCAGGACCTAAGATCTTATTACTATCAATGCTAAACATCTTGCTTGACATATATGCTATTAAATTGTTGTAACGAGCTAACTTGATGCTCTGTACTAAGTGATGGCCGCTGTTGAATTATGTTACTAATAACCTTTTTCCTGAATTGATTCTTCCTTCCCAGCAATTTAGTATAGTAGTTAACAAACATATTTTCTATATCTTGAGAATCGTGTCTCCAAACACCTTGTTCACCCTTAATCTAAGTAGTGCTTTTCTGCAATCTCCTATGTTTAATAACTGAATGGAAATACTTAGTATTATCATCACCTAACTTCAACCAAGTAGCTTTACTTTGCCGCTACAAAAATATTTCAGCCATATAAGAGAATTTCCTGAACTTCTGGTACTTGATCCTTTCATCTAACTGGTACTCTAATCTCAAAGGATCATTTTGCAAAAATTTCTGAGCATTCTGTAGAGCTTACCTCTCAAACTATGAACTTTTTTTTAAAGTGTCGAGCATTTAAAGACTTCAAAGATCTCTTCAACATCTTTAACTTTTTCATGATTAGGAACATTTTACAACCTGGGTTCCTTTCTCTCCAAACTATTTCAACTATGGGTAAGAATTCAGAGTGTTGAGCCAAAACATTACAATATTTAAACTGCTTCTTCAACCTAGGTGCATCCTCACCCAAAGTAATTTTAGCTGGACAGTGGTCACTAATTCCTTTCGGCAAGAATCTAGAAGTAGTAACAGGCATAGTGTCTAACAAAGCTTGGTTTATGAATATCCAGTCAATTTTTGAAAAAATCCTTTGATTATCACTTTTGTCATTCCAGGAGAAATGTAACATCCCCGCACTGTCAAGCTAAAATTTGAACCATCTTTTCTATGCGTATAGACCCAAACCCAATGATTTTTTATTAATATATGTGTTGTGATCAATCATATAGTGTGTGAATACCTTTTAACATGAATTGAGGTTCAAAAATCCCCAAACTCAAAGACGAGTTGAAAACTCTTCTATCGATTAAGTTTTGGTGAACATCTCAACTTGGATCAATTTCCACCGACCATTATTCCTTGTATATAACGAGTTACAAAGCCTTCAATATATCAAATGAAAGGTCTTCGATTCTTATTTCCAATGCCACTGGTTTTTCCTTAATCCGATATGGGATTAAAATATTATGCCCATTTTACAAAGAGGTGTCAGACTGTCGAGATACGACGGCCAGACTGAAGGATCATCAAGCTAATTTTGGACCGTCAAGCCTGACCGTTAACTTGAAACAGTAAGGTCGAAAAGGCTTTTTTTTTATGATGGTTTGAGTGATGGAAACAGTAAGGTCAAAAAGGCTTTTTTTTATGATGGTTTGAGTGACGGCCAAAAACTGGAGTGACGATCCGTCACTCAGAACGTCGGTAAGGGTCGACCTACACTAAAGTATCATTTTAAAGGGATATTTTTGTATTTTTCCTATCCCAAACTCCTTTCCCACGAGTTTAAATCATACCCTAAGTGTTATAATCCATCTTTTATAGTTTTAAACACATATCAATCCCCTCTACTCTCAAGAACAAAAGAAATTAGGGTTTTTCCTTCTAGGCAAGAATTCAAGCCTTTCAATCCAAGATTTCTAAGAATCGAGTTAAGATTCGGGTCCTATTCTTCATACTAAGTAATCTAAGGTATGTGTGACTAATCTAAAAACTATGGGCATAACTTTATTCTTGCTTTTATCAAATTCAAATATATATAATCTTGTTTACAAAGAATGTTTAACATTATTGCGAGAAGTATGTATCATGGAATTGTTTTGATAAAATTATATGTTGTCTTGAACCATTTTTCATAAAATTTAAATTGTAACCATATATGTATGTTTTTATTGCAATGAAGATTCGATTGAGAGCATGATTTATAAAAACGCCTCTCCTTTTATAATGTCATTGATTTCAAATGTTATGAATTGTTTAAATTGCATGAACTTTCTTAAAGAAAAAAAAGGGGTGAACGCTTGTTTAATAAGCATGGATTAATACTATTATAACATGTTGAGAGGGTGTTTTCATATGATAAACATTCATTGTGTAAAATTAGCAGTTTTCATAGGGTTTGAGTAATGCAAATATGATATTATCACCTTATGATTTTACTATTTAGAGAAGAGTATTTTTGATGTAACCTCAAAATGAAAATCTATTGCATGACTCTTTCTCAATTGATGTTTAAAAACTATGGGTGGTTATTAACATGAGGATAAGTAAAAAGGGGCTACAAACATGTTGTGGTATGATATGAATGACTTGCAAGTCGGGGTATGACGATACCCGCTGATAGTCTGCCCTTAATAGAATAAGTATTGAATGTTTTAAAAGTATGAAGCATGATTTTAAAGATATTATATCAAACATGGGAGGATAATATAATAAATAGAAAATCTCACATGGGGGGATTCCTGCGGTGTGATAACATGGGGCGTATCACCAGCTCTAATCCTGGCGGCTACTTAGATTTGGGACTTGGCCGCCGATTCAAGGGCGAATTTCACATAGCCCTTGGAATTACAGAATTGTAGAGTATACCGACTATCTCAGAAGAATAGCAAAGAGTGAGTCAAGGTTGTCAAGAATTAATTTGAAATTTATTAAATATGCCCATGTATTTTACTTATATAATGTTCACTGTTATTGTGAAATGCTCTCACCTATTCTGTATAAAAGCATGCTATTTTGGGTTGTTTCACATACCAGTACATTTGTATTGACCCCTCATATTTTAGGATCTGAAGCTTAGTCTCGGGGTCCCACTAAGCAGTATGTTGGTCTTGTCAGGCATTTGAAGTTGGTGAGCCTTCCTTGGTTTAACAATCCTTAGTTCATGCTTTAATATCATTGGATTTTTAATTCATGGTCTGACTAGGGGCCTTCCCCCAGTTTCAGACAGATTGTCGTTTTCAGTTGTAGAAGAGATTTCGCAGATGTGTAGTAGATGATTTGAGTTTTATTGAATTTATGTTGCATTACTCAGTTGAAATATTAAATTGACCATGTTTTCATTTTTTTCCTCATTTTCTTACGATATATGAATTGTGTATATGATTGCCAGTTGATAAGGGTTCTCGGGCCTTCATGATTTGGGATGCTCTTTACAACCTGGGCCTCAGCTCGGGTTGTGAAAAACTTGGTATCAAAGCACGGTTCATGGTCCCAGGGTGTCTACGAAATCGTGTTTAGTAGAGTCGTTCTTATGGGTGTGTTGTGCACCACACTTATAATTAAGAGTCTACTGGGCATTTAGGAGTGTTTTTTATTCTTTCCTACTTTAGCTCATGCTATAGTATCGTCCATATGAAAGTTATCCAAATTACATCTTTGCTCTAATTTTATGGGTCACGCCTTATTATTGAGTCAATTCAAGTGCAGATGCTTAGAGTCTAATTGATGTGGTCCCTTTTAATTGAGTCATAAAATATTATGAAATTGTAAAAGGACTAAAGAGGTGTCCATGAGTTCTTTAAAGTGTATTGACTTAATTTTATACCCCTACCCACATCAATCGTGCATTTTATGTTGGGGTATGAACTGTATTCATTCCCTTTCAAAAATTCTTATTACAAATGTCATGCTTAAGGGTAGTGATATGTGTCAGAATGTTGGATCAATATTTTCACCTGAGTAGTAGTATGTGTTAAGGTGTCATAACCTATTGGTAGTAAGATGATCTCAAAGTTAGTGATATGATCTCCCAAATTGATAGACTAGTATAGTTGTGGCATACTTCATTGGTGGTACATGATTGATGTTAGACTATAGGCTTGAATGTTAGATGTGAAGTGTAGTTATAAGAATAGTAGCTTAGGACAAATGATGTGTATTTAGTCGGAACAAACTTGTAGGCTTGATGTAAGGTGTGCAATAGTCTAGGGTGGAAACTTATGGAATAATAAGTGGTCAATTATGATGTATATGTATACATGAGAAAAATAGTAAAATGATAAATTTTGGTTAAATCATTAAGTGGATAAGAATGTGAGTATATAGGAATAAGTTGAACCCCGAGGTAGCATGTTGTTAGATAAGGTATCATATGTACTAGTGTCACACATACCTAGATTTTATTCTTGAATCTTATAGTATGGAGAAGTCTAGGAAGTTGTTGTATAGTGTTCTGTAGATTTGAACTGAGGAGATATAGGTAGGCAAGGTGCGCCTTTGGTATAGTTTTACAAATTTTGGTAAGTTGTAAGTTGTAAGTTGTGTGATTAGAGGTGTAAAGATAGTATTCTACGGAATTAAAGATGGAGCGTTAAGTGTTTAGAAGTGTGGGTGTCTATACCCATGATAATGGTAGTCGTAAGTTGATGACCTTGGGGGTTAGAGGAAATTACAATTAGTGTCCCTGAAAGGGAGAGGTTTTAGAATGAATTTGGTATCTTTATATATATAAGAAAAATTTATTGATGGGAGTTTGTGTTCATGTTTACATTGATAACCCCTTTTGTGATAAGGAGTGTGGATGAGTACACTCATGAGAGTGGGTGTTGTAGGGTGATGGCTATAGAGGCTAACGAAAGTTAAGTGTAGCATTTAAGAAAAGCAAGGCCTTCAGAGTATAGTTCATCAGGGAGATCTTAGACTTTAAGTATATAGTGATGTATCTTTTGCGTTGAGAGTTATGGCTATAGATTTTGATGTTAGGTTATATCTGTAAGTCTAGGAGTATGACATTGATCTAACGGGGAGATAATGGATTAAAGTATCTCCCGAATTTTATTATGGTGTCAAGTTTCAAGTAAGAAAAATGATAAATCAATTCTTAATCAATCAAGATTCTCCAACTTCGATTTCAATGGACATCTACCAATATGTTATGTATTCATGTCTTTCCTATGCCTAAGGTTTGAGATCTCTATGTAACTCATGTCATGTTCTAACCTCAAAACAAAAAGCACTAATGTCCCTCAGTGATCCAATATTCCAAGTATCCAAGTCATATGTTATGTTGCTCAAGATCCAAATCTATGTCTCACAGCAAGTTTGGTCCTAAGAAAATATCTTTCTATATGTCACTAAATCATTTTTTGCCGGAATTATCCAAAGTGATAAAGTTTATACTAACTCATGTAGTATTTCAGTTCTTTAAATGAGGAGCAATCTCGTCAAGTGGCAATCCTTGTAGTTGTTAACTATATAAATTTCTCTTTACGCCATATAGTTCATGATATATGCACCCATGTTTCTCATTGTAGTATGTTTTAAGAAACCATGTTGTGTTGTGTTTATGCCCAAACGACTCTCTTTTTATGATCTAGACATCTGGTGTACGAAGTAATTTGTTTCTATTGTATCATATCTTCATCTCATATCCCACCTTGAGTAGTGCAATAAGTATAAGTTATAATTGAGTAGTATTACTCCCATTCATGATGCTTATGATCGGGTCCCTTAGTGACCCTCCTTATATTAGTATGATGGTGGATATGGAAGCGTATTATTGTTTTAGGTGGTGGAGTAGATGTTTTTGAAGATGAAAATTTTGATGTGATTTAATGAGCTAAGGTTATAGGAAAAGGGGGAAGAAGGAGATGAACTTTCATTACGTGAGATAGTTAAGAAGGAGTTATATGGTGAAAATATTAGTGAGAATGATTGAATTAACTGGTCTTAGTGGAGAGATCCATGAAGTGAGTGTAGCAATGATAGGCTTGAATGTTGTGATTGATGAAAACGCAAACTAATGAGTAATGTGGTTGGTGCTACTTGATTTAAAACTCAAGTGAGTTTGATGGTGGTGATAAGGTGAAGTAATTTTCTTAAATGGGATATAGAGTACAGGGTTCCATAGCTAAAGCTAGCACCTCTTTCCTCCGAGTTATCCTTCAATATAAAATTACTATGCAGTGGGACCCAAACTCTTGTGTTTAGATGTGTGATGGGAGAATTATAAATGGAAATTATGAAGTATGTTGTTTATTTATTATTTGGTGTATAGTAGAGTAGTGTCTCTAAGCAAGGTTCATTCATTTTAAATTATACGGTGGAGAATATTTGTATCCCTATCTTCCGCGAAATCTTATTTTATGATTAGTACCGATGGAAATCAAGCCAATGATCACAACATAAACTCATATCATATGTTGCGATGACCATGATTCCTATATTTCATGTACAAGGTCATTTCTATGTCAATTCTTATTATCTCACGCTTTGTACTTGTACGATCCACTTGGCGATGTCATGAATGCTCTTCTTGAGGTCTACGTATGTTTCCTTCTGAGGAAATTCTTAGAGTAACGTTACGTCCTTTATTCCATATTTTTGGAGCTTCAACAATTTCCTACCCATCATTCAGGGACGATGATCCCAAGGGGAGATAATATAACAGCCCGCACTTTCGGGCTAAACTTTGAATCATCTTTTTTACGTGTATAGACCCGAATCCAATGACTATTTGCTAATATATGTGTTATGATCAATCATATAGTGTGTTAATACCTTTTAACATACGCTAAATTATCGTTTTAAAGGGATATTTTGGTATTTTCCCATTCCAAACTCCTTCCCCACTAATTTAAATCATACCTTAAGCATTATAATCCCTTTTTTATTAGTTTTAAACACATCTCAATCCTCTCCACTCTCAAGAACAAAAGAAATTAAGGTTTTTTCCTTCAAGGCAAGAATTCAAGCTTTTCAATCTAAGATTTCCAAGAATCGAGTCAAGATTCGGTTCCTACTCTACACACTAAGTAATCTAAGGTATGTGGGACTACGCTAAAAACCATGGGCATAAGTTTTTTCTTGCTTTTATCAAATTCAAAGATCTATAATCTTTTTTACAAAGAATGTTTGATATTATTGTGAAAAGTATGTATCATGAAATTTTTTTGATGAAATTATATGTTGTCTCGAACCATTTTTCAAGAAATTTAAATTGTAAATATATATGTATGTTTTTGTTGCAGTGAAGAGTCGATTGAGAGGATGATTGATAAGAACTCCCTCTTTTTTTATAATGTCATTGATTTCAAGTGTTGTGGATTGCTGAAATTGCATGAACTTTCTTAAATAAAACAAAGGGGCGAACGCTTTTTTAATGAGCATGGATTGATACTGTTATGACATGTTGAGAGGTTGTTTTTAGCATGATAAATGTTCATTGAGTAAAATTAGCAATTTCCATGGGTTTTGAGTAATGAAAATATGATATCGCCACCTTATGATTTTACTATTAAGAGAAGAGTGTTTTGGATGTAAACTCAAAATGAAAATCTATTGCATGACTCTTTCTCACTTAATGTATAAAACTATTATAAC
This sequence comes from Capsicum annuum, assembly GCF_002878395.1. Classification (NCBI taxonomy): domain Eukaryota; kingdom Viridiplantae; phylum Streptophyta; class Magnoliopsida; order Solanales; family Solanaceae; genus Capsicum; species Capsicum annuum. The sequence goes on from NC_061116.1 coordinate 182,435,688, forward strand.
ACCCCGAGAGTACACCCTAGGCATCACACGGTGCTTACAGTCCCGAGGGACTACAAGCTAATCCATGAGCTAGTACCTGTTGTGAGCACTGAATATCATAATCATAAATACAGAAGAATAACTGATATGCCATAAGGTTTTAATATATGAAACAAATACTGAATTATGAATCTGAAGAAAGTACTATCTGAGTCTAAATAAATACTGAAATATGAGATAAACTGAAAAACTGACTATAGTGTCTGAAAGCCTCTAAACTGAATAACTATGAATTGATGGGGCAAGCCCCAGCTAACTACTAGACTGAAAGCATGAAATAAAATAATCCTTCCTCGGAATATGAGGACACACCACTGCTACTGTTGAGAGTCTAAGAAGCCTAAGCCCGATCCGGGAACTAAGAGTTAGAAGCTATGATATAATACATCATAGCGCAAAAGAAAGGTATGCGATCAGTACTTTAATGTACTGGTATGCTAAATGAGGTAGGCTGACAAGCATGGTTTCATGAATATGAATAATAACTATCTGAATGTACATGTAAAACATGGAGTACTGCATAAAGAACATGAAATCTGTAGATGCTGAAAATATGTCAAATCTGTAAATACTGGGGATGCATGACCAAGCATATAACATAAACTAAATAAAAATTTGTAAAATGAAATATACTGAGATAATTGATATATGTATTCTTTGGCCAAACAATACTAAGACTGAATGTTTGAACTGATTACTGAACTAAGACTGTGATTGAGATTGTGGCTGAGACTGTGGAAGCTATCATCTAATCGACATGCCCCAATCTGAGCTAATTGGGTTCCAACCCATAACCCCAATTGGAGGGGTGTTAGTACCGTGGCATGGGTACTAACTCTGGCTATGTGGATACACTAAACTAATGTACTATCCCAAAGGACTAAAGATGTTAAGCTTGAACTGACGGGTGACCCCTACAAGATAGTCAAGCCAAAACTGACGGGTGACTTCTTATATCCTACTCTGGCTATGTAGTTCTAGAGTTCAGGGACTAGAACTAGCGACTCTAATTATCTAACGGGGAAGCCGTCATCCCTACACTCGCTCGGTGCTAAGTCCTACTCCCAACTGAATGACATTGAGTTACTGACCATTCTGAGTTTAACTGATTAATCTAGTAATGCTCATAACATGTAGTCTGAAGTTATTCTGAAGATACTGAGATGGGACTAAATAAGTAGTTATAGTTTTCGGGTATTCAATACCCCCAGGACTCAAAAGCAATAATAGTAACACGATATTTAAGCTTAGAGGTCATAGCATGAAGGCTTTTATAAAACATGTATTCTTGTAGTCAGTTTATCAAACACTTGAAGTTCATAGCTTAATCAAATCATAGGAAGGTTATGGAATATGTAGTAATAGCATGAATTCAACATGAATGGAATTAAATCATGATTTAACTCAATGAGTGATAACATTAAAACATGGGGAATTGAATAACAACAACAATTTCATTCATACATGGTGTAGAATCATAGATCATGGACGTTCATGGTTGAAAACTTAATTTAAAACAAAGTAACTTCAAAAGATTATAAATTTTATAATTTAAAATCGGCTACTTGGACTTCATGTGTGAAGGAACCCATGAATAAACATATAACATACCTTAATTGTAACGCCCTAAAAATGGGTCCCGAAGCGTCACACGGTGCTTAAGGCTATAAGTAGCCCCAAGCTAAACCTTTGAGCCATTTTTATACCATTCAACACTTATCTCAAGATCATTATAATCAAAACATATAAACATCATATATAATGTCATACTGCAATACAAATGAAATACGGAAAGTAACAAAATACGACATCTCTGACAAATCTGATCAATCTAACAATCTAGCCTGACAAGCCTCTACTAAACTATATATCAATGAGCCATTGGGACAGACCCCAACTAACCCGAACTAAGGATATAAAATGAACAACTCAAAGTAAATGAGGAAATCTGAATAACTAGTCCAAGGATCATGAGGACTCACCACTGCAGGAAATGTGGATCAATATGCTCGAAAAATCTCGATCAAGTCTGGAACTGAGCACCTGAACCTACATTATAGGGAAAATGTAGCCCACGTACGAATACGTGGGTCAGTGCCATAGAATATGGACCGAGTATATGGGGGTGTATGCAAGTTTTCAAAATTCATATCTCATAAATATCCATGGAAAACACGCATGCTATAACAAGTGACTCACATAGCTCGAATAGAATCAGCATAATCATAAGAGAGTAAGATACATCAGGTAAAACATGTGAGTCATCATAATAAGTTCTCAATTCATTTTCATCTCATTTTCAAATCATCAAAGCAATCAAATCTCATGACAATTCTCTTTGGAACATATTCCTTAAATATTTTGAAAACAATGACTTTCTCAACTCAGTCCTTCAAGAAAATATGTTTTCATCTCAGATAGAAAAGTATACACACACACACTGGGAGTCTCTTATAACCGACATAAATCATGTGGGCTATATGGAGTCCAACATCTAACCCACGTTGGGGAGAGCTTTCCTATCCATGCCATCGAAATAGGACCTTAAATCATCAATCCAAACACTAGTGATCACTATATAAATCAGCCTTAGGCTCACAACCTACGGGGGAACGTAGTTTTAGGGAAGTACCAATCTTGCTATATCTCCCTCTCGGTGCTAAAGACTACTCCCGGACTTAGCTCGGATCTTTTCAAAAGAAAACCCACTAATAAACAGTTCAACAATTCACAACGGGAGCCATCGTGCTACCCATTTTATAATAATCAATAAAGTGGATTTCTTTTCTCATCTCGGGTTCAAATCAACCCCTTTTTACGACTAAAAGATCAAAGCTTCATTATCATCTCAAATCATTTAAACTCAAAGTGTTTATAACACATGATTTCTAAAAAACAAAAATCTCAAATAGAGTTCAAAACTCATGTCTCAACATCATATGAAAATTTATCAAGGTTCAAGCTTTACATCATAAACATATATAAATTCCTTCAAAATCTGAAAAATTCAGCTATAAGGCATAAAATATCATCTTTCTCATATAATTCAACTTCTAAAATATCAATAATATCATAATCTCATGAGGATCAATATAGAATATAAATTCATGCTTAAAATTCATAATAAAACATATAAAAATCCATAACTTCGTAAAAGAAAATTATTTTTGGCCACAAGAATGAAAGGGTGTTCTTGTTGAGAAAACCCACATACCTCAAACTTTAATCTTAGAATGAATTTCCGATCTATGTAGTGCTATTCACGAACTTTTAGGTTTCCCACGTAGCCTTTGTAGTGGGGATTCTGAATATGTAAAAATTATAAAATTCCCACGGTTGAATCTTTGGGTATCTAGGTTTTTGTGTTGAAACCTAAAGGTTGTTCTTGGTGAATTTGGGTGAAAGTGGTGTTATTTTGGGTTTAGAGGGATTTAATCCCGTGTTAAAGAAGGTGTGGGAGTGGGAAAATACCACTTTGCCCTTAATGAGATGAAAAAAGGCTGAAAATTTACCTGGGTGCGATGGACCATGCATCGCACCCCATCCCACCGCAGAGAAGCATTCTTCGCATGCTCCATAGAACAGCAGAGAAGCATGTGTCGTATGCTCCATTGCACAGAAGAGAAGCATGCATCGCATGCATATCGCATGTGTCGCATGCATATCGCATAATGCTACTGGTTTGAAAACCAAACACACCCTAAACGATGTCCAAAAATTCCGAAACTCACCCGGAACATACTACGACCTTGCCCCATCACAATGCAATAAAAATTTTAAGAAACGAAGGTCGGGAAGGTCACAAAATAAATCAACAAAGATTCTAGGCTAGAAAATGACTAAGTGTTGGAACACTTAATAAAATTTCTAAGTGTTAAACTCAACTCAACTCCTTTCAAAGACCTTAATGGCACGGAAATTTTTGGAGTCTTACATTATCTCCCCCTTGGGAATATTCATCCCCGAATGACACTAGATATGCCAAGAGTACACCGGAAACAAAGCATACAGCTGAGACCACTTATTAAACTCATCTCCATATCGTTTAAAACTCCGGATACAACATAGAATGCATAAATTCTTGAAATAACAGCTGAACAACCAGAAATAGCAGCTGAACTGCTGCAACTTTGAACAAAAAAATGCATGATTTAGAGAAAAACGGTACCTTCAGCTTGATCGGAGCTTACGAAAAATAGGTGCAGGTACTTGGATCACATATCTACCTTGGTTTCCCAAGTTGTACCCTCAACAGATTGGTTTCGCCACAACAGCTTGACCAAGGGAACTTCTTTGTTCCTTAGTCTTCAGACTTGGAAATCAAGGATCTCAGCATGGATCTCATCAAAGGAAAGACTACTTTGAACCTCAGCGCTCACCGAAGAATCCATTACCATGGAATCGCTAATATGCTTTCAAAGCATGGAAACGTGAAACATCGGATGAACAACAGACAACTCTGAAGTCAACTCAACCTCATAAGCTACCTTACCAACACGGCTAATAACTTTGTAGGGGCCAACATAACAGGGACTAAGCTTCCCCTTCTTCCCAAATCTCTTCACCCCTTTCATGGGAAAAATCTTCAAATATACCAAGTCACCAACCTCGAACTCAAGGTCTCTTGTCCTAACATCCGCATACGACTTCTAACGACTCTGAGCTGTTTTCAACCTATCTCTAATGAACTTGACTTTTTCCATAGCCTCAAACACCGAATCAAGGCCACTCATAGTAGCTTCACCCACCTTTAACCAAACTATGCGTGATCTACATTTCCTCCCATACAAAGCCTCAAACGGGGCCATGCCGATTCTAGAGTGATAACTATTATTGTAAGCAAATTTTATCAACGGTAAATGATTATCCCAACTCCCCTTGAAATCAAGATCACACGCTCTCAACATATCCTCTAAAGTCTGGATGGTCCTCTCTGTCTGCGGATGAAAAGCAGAACTCAAATGCACTTGGGTACCAAGACCCTTCTAAAATGCTCTCCAAAACTGTGAAGTAAACTAAGTACCCCTATCCGAATGATAGATAAGGGAAATCCATCCAATATGACTAAATCTAAAATGTACAATCTAGCATAATCCTCAGCAGTATAGAAGTATGTACAGGCAAGAAGTGTGCATACTTAGTCAATCTATCAACAACAACCCAAATAGAATCATGATGGCGTCAGGAAGGAGGTAAACCAGTCACAAAATCCATATTTATCTCTTCCTACTTCCAAGCGGGAATACTAAAATCTTGCATCATACCTTTAGGTCTTTGGTGTTCTACCTTAACCTGTTGGAACATCCCACACCTAGCCACAAATGTTGCTATATCTTTCTTCATGCCACTCCACTAATAGATTTCTCGCAAGTCGCGGTACATCTTGGTGGCACCAGGATGAATAGAATACCATACCCCGTGCGCTTCAGCCATGATTCTCTGTCTCAGATCATTAACATTAGAAACACACAACCTGCCATGTAATCTTAACACACCATCTCCCCCTTGGGAGAAAACCTTCACTTTTTGGTCCTTAACTGACTCCTTCAGTCTGACCAAACTAGCATCTAAGTCTTGCTTCTCCTTCACTTCCAAAACTAAGCAGGATTTAGAACTACTATGAACCCCTATACTACCTTCATCCGAGTTAAACAACCTAACCCCTAGTCTATCCAAATGATGAACATCACGAGCCAACTCTTTCTTACCCTCTTTAACATATGAAACACTACCTATAGACACCCTTCTAAGGGCATCCACCACCATATTGGCCTTTCCCGGATGGTATAACACACTTATGTCATAATCTTTTAACAGGTCCAACCACCTTCTCTGCCTAAGGTTCAACTCCCTCTGGGTAAATACATACTGCAGACTCTTATGATCATTGAAAACATCAACATGAACACCATACAAATAGTGTCTCCAGATTTTCAGAGCAAACACAACAGCAGCTAACTCAAGATCATGGGTGGGGTAATTTTTCTCATGGGGTTTCAACTGTCTAGAAGCATAAGCTATAACTTTACCCTTCTGCATCAGCACACAACCCAAACCAACACTAAAAGCATCATAGTATACCACAAAACCATCAACACCATCAAGCAGAGTCAAAACAAGGGCTGAAGTGAGTCGAGTCTTCAACTCCTGAAAACTCTTCTCACAAGAATCGGACCACAAGAACTTCACTTTCTTTTGGGTCAACCTGGTCATGGGAAATGCTATAGAGGAGAAACCTTCAATGAAACGGCGGTAATAGCCATCTAAACCTAAAAAACTTTAAATGTCCATCGGAGAGATAGGTCTAGGCCAGTTTCTAACAGTTTTGGTCTTTTGGGGATCAACTCTAATACCTTCGGAAGAAATGATATGACCCAGAAAAGCAACTGACCTTAACCAAAACTCACACTTGCACATATGCAAAGAACCATTTTTCTTCCTCACAAATAAGACAGGAGAACCCCAAGGAAAAATACTAGGCCTTAAAACCCTTATCTAACAGATCTTTGAGTTTCTCTTTTAACTCCTTAAGTTTTACAGGTTCCATACAGTAAAGAGTGATATAAATAGGTTGGGTATAGGGAAGAAGTTGATCCCGAACTCTATCTCTCTATCAGAAGGTATCCCTGGGAGATCTTTTAGAAAGACATCAGGAAACTCATTGACAATGCTAACTGACTAGAGAGTTGGAGTCTCAGACTTAGTGTCCTTGACTTTAACCAAATGATAAATGCACCCCTTGGAAATAAGCTTTCTAGCTTTGAGATATGAGATAAAATGACTCTTGGGAGATACAGAACTCCTAGGCCACTCAAACACAGAGTCATCAGGAAACTGAAACTTGACTACTTGAGTACGACAATCGATAGAGGCATAGCAAGAATAAAGCCAGTCCATACCTAGAATAACATCAAAGTCCACCATGTCTAACTCAATCAGATCAGCAAACATGACTCTATGAAGGACTGTAACAGGAAACTTTTTATACACTTTCTGGGCAACAATCGACTCACCCACTGAGGTAGAAACTAGGATAGGCTCAGGAAGATTTTTAGGACTCATTTCAAAATTCACAGCAACCAGAGGTGTAATATATGAAAAACTGGACCCAGGGTCCAATAATACATAAACATAAAACTGAAATATATGGAGCATACCAGTGACAACATCGGGAGAGTCCTCCTGCTCTTAGTGAGATGGTAAAGCATAAAATCAGTTCTGGCACTGACCATCAATGGTACTAGAAGAGGCGACCTGAGCTGGGCCTGGGCGGGTCACCTAAATTGGGGTACTAGCAGTCTGAGTCTGAGGGAGATTATCACGTCGCCCTTGCCTGGTATATAGGCACCCCCTAAGCTTGTGACCCATGTCACCATACCCAAAGCAATCTTTCATCTCACCCCAACACTCACCCGGATAGGTCCTACCACACTTAGGACATGGAGGAAAATTTGGCTTACTGCCAATACTATACTGGGACCTGAGATGCATATAACTTACTACCTTGCTCATACCTACCCCTACGCATGGGAGCGCTAGCTGATGATGGTGTTGGTGCAGATGAATGGTTCTGAAACTGAGGGCGATTCTCTTCCTACGATCTAGTCTGGCCATGTCTGTACAGCTCGGACCTAGTTCTCTTATTCCCTCTCATTCTGTCCCTTACCTTGATCTTGTCTGCTTTAATTTATTGGGCATATGTCATCAGCCTAGAGAGATTTATCTCACTTTTATGCATAGCAGACCTACACTCCTTAACAACATAGCCCGACACTCCTATCACAAATTTACTCATACTGGCCTGGTTATCAGCTATCAAATCAGGAGCATATTTGGACAACTAATTGAACTTCAAGCAGTACTCTTTAATAGTCATAGAGCCCTGCCGTAAGTTCATGAACTCCTCCACCTTTGCCTCTCTCATCTCCAAAAGGTAAAACTTGTCCAGGAATACATCCTGGAACTCCTGCCAAGTTGTAGGGGTGGTACCCTCACCTCTACCCTTCCTTCTTGCAGAAGCTGAATCACCTCCCTGCTGCTGCAAATCTGGGATCGGATTGGTCTGAATATTCATAGTAACAGCTTGGGCTAACTCCTGAAAGGCTACCCAAAACTCGGCATAGGACATATTTTTTGTAATGGTTCAGCAGGCTGGGGTTGCTAACCCGCTTTATTTCTTCTAGCTTGACAAGGAGGCATTCTGACAGACGAGAGAACGAATTAATAGTAGAGAGAGACACTGTAAGCACGATGGACTTTTGAAAGAAAGAAATGACCCTTTTTCCTAAAACGTCTCGTAGCCTCTTGCTCATAGATGTGGCGCACTACACACCGATGATCAAGACTCTACTTAACGCAGCTTGTCAGACTCCCTACGACCCCTTAAACCTTAGGCTCTGATACCAAATTTGTAATGCCCCAAAAATGGGTCCCGAAGCGCACACGGTGCTTAAGTCTACAAATAGCCCCAAGCTAATCCTTTGACCCATTTTTTCTACAATTCAATACTTATCTCAAGATCATTATAATAAAAACATCTAAACATCATCAATAATATCATACTGCAATACGAATGAAATACGAAAAGTAACAAAATACAACATCTCTAACAAATCTGATCAATCTAACAATCTAGCCTAACAAGCCTCTACTAAACTGTATATCAATGAGCCATTGGGACAGACCCCAACTGACCTAAACTCAGGAGATAAACTGAACAACTCAAAGTAAATGAGAAAATCTGAATAACTAGTACTCGGATCATGAAGACTCACCACTACAGGAAATGTGGATCAATATGCTCGAAGAATCTCAGTCAAGTCTAGAACTGAGCACTTGAACTTACATTATAGGGAAAATATAGACGACGTAAGAATATGTGGGTCAGTACCATGGTATATGGACTGAGTATATGGGTGTATATAAAAGTTTTCAAAATTCATATCTCACAAATATCCATGGAAAACATGCATGCTATAACAAGTGACTCACATAGCTCAAATAGAATCAGCATAATCATAAGAGAGTAAGATACATCAGGTAAAACATGTGAGTCATCATAATAAGTTCTCAATTGACTTTCATCGCATTTTCAAATCATCAAAGCAATCAAATCTCATGACAATTCTCTTTGGAACATATTCCTTTAATCTTTCAAAAACAATAACTTTCTCAACTCAGTCCTTAAAAAAAATATGTTTTCATCTTAGATAGAAATGTTTTCATCTTAGATAGAAGAGTACACACACACACACACTGGGAGTCTCTTATAACCGACATAAATTATGTAAGCTACATGGAGTCCAACGTCTAACCCACATTGGGGAGAGCTGTCCTATCCTTGCCATCGGAGTAGGACCTTAAATCATCAATCCAAACACTAGTGATCACTATATAAATCAGCCTTAGGCTCGCAACCTATGAGGACATGTAGTTCTATGGAAATACCAATTCTGCTATACCTCCCGCTCGGTGTTTACTACTCCCGGACTTAGCTCAGACCTTTTCTAAAGAAAATCTACTAATAAATAGTTCAATAATTCACAATGGGAGCCATCGTGCTACCCTTTTTATAATAATCAATAAAAGTGGATTTCTTTTCTCATCTCGGGTTCAAATCAACCCCTTTTTATGACCAAAAGGTCAAAGCTTCATTATCATCTCAAATCATTCAAACTCAAAGTGTTTATAACACATGATTTCTAAAAAACAAAAATCTCAAATAAAGTTCAAAACTCATGTATAAACATCATATGAAAATTTATCAAGGTTTAAGCTTTACATCATAAACATATATAAATTCCTTCAAAATCTGGAAAATTCAACTATAAGGCATAAAATATCATGTTTCTCATATAATTCAACTTCTAAAATATCAATAGTTTCATAATCTCATGAGGATCAATATAGAATATAAATTCATGCTTCAAATTCATAATAAAACATATAAATATCCAAAACTTCGTAAAAGAAAAATATTTTTGGGCACAAGAATGAAAGGGTGTTCTTGTTGAAAAACCCCACATACCTCATACTTGAAGCTTAGAATGACTTTTCGAATAATGTAGTGCTATTCACGAACTTTTGGGTTTCCCATTTAGCCTTCGTAGTGGGGATTCTAAATATGTAAGAACTTTAAAATTCCCACGGTTGAATCTTTGGGTATCTAGGTTTTTGTGTTGAAACCCTAAAGGTTGTTCTTGGTGAATTTGGGTGAAAGTGGTGTTATTTTGGGTTTAGAGGGATTTAATCCCATGTTAAAGAAGGTGTGGGAGTGCAAAAATACCACTTTCCCTTAATGAGATGGAAAAAGGCTGAAAATTTACCCGGGTGCGATCGACCATGCGTCGCATGCCCCATCCCACCGCAAAGAAGCATACGTCGCATGCTCCATAGCACAGCAGAGAAGCATGCGTCGTATGCTCTATTGCCCAGCAGAAAAGCGTGTGTCGCATGCATATCGCATGATGCTACTGGTTTGAAAACCAAACACACCCTAAACAATGTCCAAAAATTCCAAAACTCACCCAAAACATACTATGACCTTGCCCCATTGCAATGCAACAAAAATTTCAAGAAACGAAGGTCGGGAAGGTCACGAAATAATTCAACAAAAATTTCAAGCTAGAAAATGACTAAGTGTTGGAACACTTAATAAAATTTCTAAGTGTTAAACTCAACTCAACTCTTTCTGAAGGCCTTAATGACACCAAAATTTTTGGGGTCTTACATTAATTGAAGATTTT
>NC_061116.1:182449471-182462340 GCF_002878395.1 Capsicum annuum
CTTAATGACACCAAAATTTTTGGGGTCTTACATTAATTGAAGATTTTCTTGAAGTTCTTGGTGAATTCTTGAGGATTGTTCTTAATTTCTTGAAGCTAGGGTTTTCTTGATTGGGAGAGATTGTTCTTTGATTTGGGGGTAAAACTATTAATGAATATGCTTAAGATGTTTTTAGGGATTAAATCACATATATGCGTGGATTAAAAAGATGGGAAAGGACTATTTTAACCCTGGACAAAACTTTAATTTTCCATCAAATTTTCCCAATTTTTCCCCCTAGTGCGATGTGTCACTATCGCACCAAGCCACTGGAAATTGCCAACTGGGAAAACGGCTAGTGGGGCGATGGACACAATCACGTTTCTTTACTGAAAACTGACAATTGTGAATTAGGACCTTGGGATGACGCATCAATGTCGCAGTCACTTACTGAAATTTGACAATTGGGAACCAGAATCCCTCCGCGATTTAGTGGGATTACGGAGTCACATTTAAAATTGACAATTATCATTTAGACTGGCCCCGCGATACGCTAATGATCAAAATGATGATGTTTAACAACTGAAACTTAAAATTGCCATAACTTCTTACCCGTTTATCGAATTTGGGCCAATCTTACATCGTTGGAAAGTAAATTGAATTTCCTATGCAATGGCAGGCTCTAAATTAAAAAATAATGGGTATTTAGAAAATATTATATATGAATGCTCATGTATTGAGGCTTAAATCATGCTAGGGAAATATGGGGTATTACAATATCTCCCCCTTGGGATCATTCATCCTCAAATAAGACTGGTTAAGTTGAGGAAAACTGATGGATTGAGCTTACACACTGAACATGCATATCTGATGCATGGAATGCATGAGTGAACTGATTTGTAAATGTACGACTGACATAAACATGATGTGCATATGAAACTGAGTATGATAGAGAGAAATCTTAAGAAGATTAGTACCTTAAACCAAATCTGAACATGCAGAGAAAAGATGAGGATACTAGGTCAGCTTATCTGTTTCTTCTTCCTAAGTGGCTCCCTCAACGGACAGATTCCTCCAAAGAACTTTTACTAGTTGAACTTCGTTGTTCCTTAGTCTACGAACTTGATGATCAAAAAATTTGAATTGGAAATTCCTCACAGGAAAGACTGTTCTAAACATCTACTCTTTCTAGGGGAACAACTACAGCTGGATACACTTCCTCAACAATGAGACATAGAACACTGGGTGTACTGAAGTTAGATCTGAAGAAAACTCAAGCTCGTAAGCTACCTTTCCAAAATTATTGAGAATTCTTAAAGGATCGACATAGTGGGGACTGAGTTTCACTTTCTTGCCAAACCTCTTTACCCCCTTTATGAGAGATATTTTTAACTATACAAAATCACTGACCTCAAACTACAGATCCTTTCTTCGTACATCTGCGTACGATTAATCTTGGCTTTGGGCTGGTCTAAGCATTTCTATGATCATCTGGAGCTTCTCTAAGGCATCAAACACCAAGTCAGGCCCTACTACTATGGCCTCACCTACTTCAAACCAACTAATCAGAGATCTACATCTCCTACCAGAAAGAGCCTCAAACGGAGCCATCTGGATACTGGAATGACAGCTATTATTATATGTGAATTTGATCAAAGGCAAGTGGTCATCCCAACTACCTTTAAAATCAACTACGCATACTCTAAACACATCCTCAAGAGTCTGAATAGTCCTATATGCTTGATCATCTATCAAAGGATGGAAGGTTATATTGAAGTGGACTTGGGTACCAAGACCCTTTTGGAGAGATTTTTAGAAATAAGAGGTAAACTGGGTACCTCTATCTGAGATGATAGATAATGGAACACCATACAACCTAACTAACTCTCTGAGATAGAGTTTGGCATAGTCCTCAACTGAATAAGAGGTATGGACTGGCAAGAAATTAGCTGATTTGGTCATCCTATCTAGAATGACCCAAATAAAATCATTCTGATGACGGGTATGGGGAAAACCCATTACAAAATCTATATTCACTTCTTCCCATTTCTACGTGGGAATTATGAACTCCTGCATAGACCCACTAGGCGTCTATGCTCAATCTTATCCTGCGACACGTAGAGCACTTCGCTACAAACTCTGCAATATCTCTCTTCAACCCACTCCACTAATAGATCTCTCATAAATTTGGGTATATCTTTGTGGCCCCTGGATGAATAGAGTAGCGCGCACCATGCACTTCTGCAAGAATTCGTTGCCTCAGGTCATCTACACCAGGCGCACATAGCGACCCTAATAATGCAGCACACCATCTACCCCTTTGGAGAAAACCTCCACCTTCTAATTTCTGACTGATTCTTTCAACATAACTAGACTGGGATCTCTATCCTACTTTTCCTTCACTTTGGAAACTAGAGATAATTCTGATCTACTCTGCACCCATACACTATCTTCTGCTGAATCGGCTAAGCGGACACCTAGTCGGGCATGCAGATGGACTTCCTAAGCTAACTTCTTCTTTCCATCCTCAACATGTGCAACACTACCCATAGACAATCTACTGAGAGCATCAGTCACTGCATTGGCTTTGCCTGGATGATACAGAACACTCATGTCATAATCTTTCAATAACTCTAACCACCTTCTCTGACGTAAATTCAAATCTTTCTAAGAGAACGCATACTGCAAGCTTTTGTGATATGTGAACACATCAACATGCACCCCATACAAGTAATACCTCCAAATCTTTAAGGCAAACACTATAGCTGCTAGATCGAGATTATGAGTAGGATAATTCTTCTCATAGGGCTTAAGTTATCTAAAGAAATAAGATATAACCTTACCTATCTGCATGAGGACACAACCCAAACCTACTCTAGATGTATCATAGTACATAACAAACCTATCTCAACCATCTGGCAAAGTAAGAATTGGGGTTAAGGTGAGTCGAGTCATTAACTCCTGAAAACTCTTTTCGCAGGAATCTGACCACTGAAACTTGACTTTCTTCTGAGTCAATCTAGACATGAGGGATGCAATATATGAAAACCCATTGACAAACCGACGATAATAGCCAGCCAAACCTAAGAAACTCCTGATGTCTAAAGGAAAAATGGGTCAGGGCTAATTTCTCATCGCTTCGGTCTTTTGAGAATCAACTCTAATGCCATTACCAGAAATAATATGGCCAAGTAAAGCTACTAATCTTAGCAAAAATTCATATTTACTGAATTTAGTGAACAACTGGTAAGCTCTAAGAGTCTGTAACTTTGTTTTGGAAGTAAACAAGAATGTCATCAATGAAGGCTGTGCTGAACATGTCTAAGTACTTCTTGAACACTCGGTTCATCAAGTCCATAAAAGCTACTGGGCATTTATGAGATCGAAGGATATGACTAGAAATTTGAAGTAACCATACCGAGTTTGAAAAGCTATTTTTGGAATGTCATATTCCCTGACCCTGAGCTGATGATAGCCTGATCTGAAGTCTATTTTGGAAAAATAGCTAGCACCTTGAAGATGGTCAAACAAATCATCGATCATAGGAAGTGGATACTTATTCTTGATAGTGAATTTGTTCAACTGACGGTACTCAATACATATTTTGAGAGAACCATATTTCTTACGTATGAATAGAATTGGTGCACCCCATGGGGAGACGCTGGGTCTGATGAATCCCTTATCTAGGAGATCCTTCAATTGTTCTTTATGTTTTTTGAGTTCAGCTAGAGCATTCTGTATGAAGGAATAGGTATGGGATGAGTGTCTGGAAAAAGGTCTATTTCTAAGTCAATTTCCCTTTTAGGAGGAACTCCGGGAAGATCTTCAGGGAACACATCTAGAAATTCCCTAACTATTGAAACTGACTCAAGGGTTAGAGTCTCTGAATATGAGTCTTTGACTCAAACAAGATGTTAAATACACCCCTTGGATATCATCTTTCTCTATCTAAGGTACGAAACAAACTGGCACCTAAGAGTTGTAGTACTACCCCTCCATTCAAGGACTGGTTCATTCGAGAACTAAAAATAAACTATTCTATTTCTATAATCAACTGAGGTATAGCATGAGTGGAGTCAATCCATGCTGAGAATGACATTGAAATCTGTCATCTCTAACTCTACGAGATCAATGAGATAACTTTCTGAGATATTATGGCCATACAGTTCCTGTATACCTGCCTAGTTAAATGGAAACACTCATTGGGGTAAACACTGAAAAGGGCTCTGCTATAGTTTCGAGACTAACTCCAAAATTGATGGCTATATATGGAGTTACAAAATAAAGAGAAGCTCCAAGGTCTAGTAAAGCATAAACATGTAAGTGAAAGATCCGTAACGTACCAGTAACTACGTTAGGAGAATTTTCCTAATCTTGGCGGGACTGAGAAGCATATATTCTATTCGAATGCTGGCCACTGGTAGCACTGGAAGCGGCACTCTACTGATTCAGGCCACCGGATGGAACTGATGACTGATGGGACTAACTCTATTGGCACAAATCCCTACCTCTTTAAGCAATTACCCGACACTCCCAAATCTGATGGCCTAGCTTGACACACCCAAAGCACACATCACTTCCTGCTCTACACTCTCCCTAATGGTTTCTTCCATATTTTTAATATAGAGGATTCGTACGGGCACTATTAACACTACCTTGAGACTTAGATCCTACTGCTCTATTCCTATTATCATTTTTGAATTTGGGTACTAGGGCACTGGCTGAAGAGGATGCTGGGGCTGAAGTCCTTTGATAAAATTGAGGACAATTACCACCTTCTGACCTTGGCTGATTGAAATTAAAACTACCCATTCTAGCTCACTTCTTTCCTCTCTTCCTCTCCTTAATATTGTGCTCCTCGAGTTTTTTATACATAGACCAACCTAGATAATCCATCTCCCTAATCAGCATTGCGGTCCTACACTTCTTGACCACACAATCTGATATGCCAGACATAAACTTACTCATCTTGGACCTGCTGTCAGCTACCACATGGGGAGCATATCTAGCTAACAGAGTATACTTGAGGGAATACCCTTCACACTTATGTTGCCCTTCCTTAAGTTATTGAATTCTAACACCTTGGCCACCCTCAACTTTAATGGGAAGAATCTATCTAAGAAAGCTGTAGTAAACTCTTCCCATTCTACAGGCCCTTCATCTACACCCCTATCTACCTTTTACTACTTAAACCAAGAATGGGCTAGATCTTGCAAATGATATGCATCCAACTCAATACTCTCACTGGATTTCACCCCCATAGTATTCGTTACCTTGTGAACCATATCTAAGAATTCCTGTGGATCCTCTTCAGACTTAGATCCCTTGAAGGAAGGAGAATTCATTTGGGTGAAGTCCTGAATTCTGGTTGCAGTAGTATTAGGCACTGGGTTGTCCTGAACAACAACTAGTCAATCATTCTGATCCACTACCGAGTTAGTAGGCATGTTCTGTAAATGGAAGGAAAAAATGGATTAGATTGAGATTTTAACTTAAGCTCATGATCACCCGCATGACATGAATACTGAAAGAAGGGAAAATTTTCCTAAACTCCTTGTAGCCTGTTGCTCATAAATGTGGCGTGCTACATACCCATGCACAAGACTCTACTCGACGTGGCTTTTAGACTTTCTTGGACACTTTAAAACTTAGGCTGTGATACTAAGTTTGTAACACCCTGAGAGTATACCCTGAACGTCACACGGTGCTTACAGTCCCGAGGGACCACAAGATAACCCATGAGCTGGTACCTGCTGTGAGAACTTATTAACATAATCATAAATGCAAAAGAATAATTGATATGCCATAAGGTTTAATATCTGAAACAACTACTGAATTATGAATTTAAAGAAAGTACTATCTGAGTCTAAATAAATACTGAAATCTGAGATAAATTGAATAACTGACTGTAGTGTCTGAAAGCCTTTAAACTGAATAACTGTGAGTTGATGGGATAGGCCCCAACTAAATCCCACTAACTACTAGACTAAAACATGAAATAAAATAATTCATCTTCAAAATATGAGGACTCACTTCCCATAACCTATCCTAAACAATTTTTCTCGAACCTTTGGCTTGAGTTTTTCTTCACATATATTAAGTTTACAACTTTATTCATGGCCCAAATGAATTAATAATAAATAATAAATAAATAAATAAATAAATAATAAATAAAAATGACAATAAAATAAAAAATAAGACTTTAACTCTCTTAGCCACTTCAACGATGGGGTACCACTGCTACTGCTGATAGTATGAGAAATCTAAGCGCGTTCTGGGAACTGAGCGTCAGAATTTATGATATAATACATCATAGCACAAAAGAAAGGTACGCGATCAGTACTTTGAATGTACTGGTATGCTAAATGAGGTAGGCTGACATCCATGGTTTCATGAACTTGAATGATAACTATCTGAATATACATATAAAACATGGAGTACTGAATAGTGAACGTGAAATCTGTAGATGCTAAAAATATGTGAAATCTGTAAATACTGGGGATACATGACCAAGCATATAACATGAACTGAATAAAAATCTGTAAACTAAAATATACTAAGATAACTGATATCTATATGCTTTGGTCCAACAATACTCATACTGAATGTTAGAACTGATTATTGAACTAAGACTGTAACTGAGACTGTGACTGGGACTGTGGGAGCTATCATCTAATCAACACACCCCAATCTGAGCTAATTGGGATCCAACCTAGAACCCCAGTTAGAAGGGTGTTATTACTATGCAACGGGTACTAATGCTGGCTATGTGGATCCACTATACTAATGTACTATCCCAAAGGACTAAGGGTGTCAAGCTTAAACTGACGGATGATACCTGTAAGATAGTCAAGCCTAAAATGATGGGTGACTTCTCATATCCTACGCTAGCTACGTAGTTCTAGATTTTAGGGACTGCTACTAGCGACTCTGCCTATCTAACGGGGAAGCCTCCATACCTACACTCACTCAATGCTAAGTCCTACTCCCAACTGAATGACACTGAGTTACTGACCATTATGAGTTTAACTGACTGATCTAGTAATGCTCATAATATGTAGTCTGAAGTTATTCTGAAGATACTGAGATGGGACTAAATAATTAGCTATGGTTTTTGGGTATTCAATACCCCCAGGACTCAAAAGCAATAATAGTAACATGATACTTAAGCTTAGAGGACATAGCATAAAGGATTTTATCAAACATGTATTCTTGTAGAAATCTTATCAAACACTTGTAGTTCATAGCTTAATCAAATCATGAGAAGGTTATGGAATTTGTAGTAATAGCATGAATTCAACATGAATAGCGTTAAATCATGATTTAAAACAATAAGTGATAGCATTAAAACATGGGGAATTGAATAACACAACAATTTCATTCATACATGGTGTAGAATCACAGTTAATAGAGGTTCATGGTTGAAAACTTAATTTAAAACAAAGTAACTTGAAAAGATTATAAATTTGTAATTTAAAATCGAATACTTGGACTTCATGGGTGAAAGGAACCCATGAATGAACATTTAAGATACCTTAATTGATGAGTTTCTTGAAGTTCTCGGTGAATTCTTGAGGGTTGTTCTTAATTCCTTGAAGCTAGGGTTTTCTTGATTGGGAGAGAATGTTCTTTAATTTGGGGGAAAAACTATTAATGAATAATCTTAAGACATTTTAGGGATTAAATCCCATATCTGGGTTGATTAAAAAGATGGGAAAGGACTATTTTAACCCTGGACGAAACTTTAATTTTCCGTCAAATTTTCCCGATTTTGCCCCCTAGTGCAATACGCCACTATCACACCAAGCTACTAACTGGGAATGTGGATGGTTGAGTGACGTAGCACAATCGCATTTGTTTACTGGAAATTGATAATTATGAATTAGGTCCTTGGCGCGACGCGCCAATATCACGATCCCTTACTGGAATTTAACAATTGGGACTCAGAATCCCTTCACGATGCTATAGGATTACGGAGTCACACTGAAAATTGACAATTATCATTTAGACTAGCTCCGTGATGCGCTAGTGATCAAAATAATGGTGTTTAACGGCTGAAACTTAAAATTCACATAACTTCTTACCTGGTTATCGAATTTGGGTGAATCTTACATCGTTGGAAAGTAAATTAAATTTCCTATACAATGGCAGGCTCTAAATTGAAAAATAATAGGTATTTAGAAAATATTATCTATGAATGCTCATGTATTGGGGCTTAAATCATGCTAGGGAAATACAGGGTATTACAACTATGGGTGGTCATTAACATGAGGGTAAGCGGAAAAGGGCTACAAACATGTTGTGGTGTAATATAAATGACTTGCAAGTCGAGGTATGACGATACCCGATGATAGTATGCCCTTAAAACAATAAGTATTGAATGTTTTGAAAGTATGAACCATGATTTTAAAAAACTAAAAGTTGGGCTTAAGAGAGCTAGTTGGTTGCCCGAAGAAGGCGTTTGAGTGTAAGGGCTCATCGTTGGAAACCGTATTGCCAATGCGGGAGGATAATAAAATAATTAGGAAATCTCACATGGAGGGGGGAAGGGGATTCCTGCGGTGTTCTCACATGGGGGGTATCACCAACTCTAATCCTGGCGACTACTTAGATTTGGGGCTTGGCCGCTGAGTCAAGGGCGAATTCCACATAACACTCGTAATTACATAATTGTAGAGTGTACCGACTAGCTCAGAAATCTAGCAAAGAGTGAGTCAAGATTGTCAAGAATTGATTTGAAATTCATTAAATATGACCATGTATTTTACTTATATAATGTTCACTGTTATTGTGAAATGATCTCACCTATTCTATATAAAAGCATGCTATTTTAGGTTATTTTACATACCAGTACATTTTTATTGACCCCCTATATTTCATGATCTTAAGCTTAGTCGTAGGGTCCTTCTAAGCAGTAGGTTGGTCTTGTTAGGCATCTGAAGTTGGTGAGCTTCCCTTGCTTTGGAAGATCTTAGTTCATGCTTTACTATTATTGGATTTTTAGTTCATCATCCGACTGGGGGCCTTGCCTCAGTTTCAGAGAGATTGTCTTTTTCAGTTGTAGTAGAAATTTCGCAGACGTGTAGAAGATGGTTTGAGTTTTATTGAATTTATGTTGCATTACTCAGTTGAAATTTTAAATTGACCATGTTTTTGTTTGTTTTCCATATTTCTTTATAGTAAATAAATTGTGTATATGATTGCCAGTTGATGAGGGCTCTCGGGCCTTCATGGTTTGGGATGCTCATTGCGGCCTGAGCCTCAGCTCGGGTCGTGACAAGAAAGAATTACAAGAATTACGTACCTCAAATAGTTCACATTCCTCAACACATTGATGAAATTCCACTACTTCTACCCAAGTCATAAGAGTTCCACCCCTTCTATTTTCAGCTTTCAACACTGAGTTAAAATCACAAACAAGCAACCATGGCTTATTACATGTCGCGTGATGATTGACTAAGTCACTCCATAGATCTTTCTTCTCTTACTTAGTGTTATAAGCGTATACAATTGTTAGGTCGAAAGAAACTTGTTTAGATATATATACTACCTCACAAGTGATTTGTTGAGCAGACATGCTAACAAGTATTATTGTGAAATAATCAGGCCTCCAAGTGGGCCAAATACTTCCATTATAATGACAATCTAAGTTTGTGATAAAAGACCAACCTCCAAACATGGTTTCATCTACTTGATCCATCCTAGACAACTTAATTTTGGCCACCAAGAAGCTCGCCAAGCCTACTTTTTCGGTATTACAGATGAGCTTGACTTTCCTCTGCTTATTTGGGGCACTTAATCCCCTCACATTCAAATTCAACATACAAGTCATCCCTATAGTGAGGATGAGCACTACTTTCTGCATTATCAACCTTGCTATTGAAACTCGTTACTTCTGTTAAGGCCTAAAAAGCATTGCGTTGTGATAAAAATTTAGTTTCTGGTAAATGATTCTTGCCATTCCTCATTGGCGTGACCCAACCACCTTGACCCAACCAAGTGTTTCCTAGCATTTGCACTCTGGATTACATATTAAATCTGCCAATTTTGTGGATTAGTTAGTGCATTATCCTGCGTAGTCTCCACTCTCGGAGAAACCTATTCTTCAGCTAGTTGATGTTTCTGTCCCTCCATTTGATTCCTTTGATGTACAGGGTTCTTTTTCTTCTTACAAACTTCTTCAAAATGACCATACTTCGTACATTTGTCATATAGTGTTGGTCTCTAATCATATGTGACTTATTGGTCAATTAGTAATCCCTTCTCAGACTTAAAATATACCTTTTCTGGCAATGCTATCCCAATTTTAACTTCCACCAAATGTCTAGCATAGTTTAAGACATTCTTCTTAGCTGTATTCTTATCCACCATTATAGGTCTTCCAATCAGGCTTCCAAGTTTACTCAACCCCTTAGGACTCCAATATTTAAAATCTAGGCTAGGAAACCTTATATATCAAAATAGGAACAGTATTCAATTTGTCTCTGGTGAATTCTAAGTCAGGAGACCACGCCTTAACTATAAGAGGTTTGTTGTTGAAGTGGTATATTCCACCTTCAATCACTGCATCTTTCCCCTTCTTCAAATCAAACCTAACCAACAACACACCATTCTTTAGCATGACTATCTTATTGATACCATACTTCCCCCATATCCTTTGAATGTAACCATTAATCACATTAAAGAGGGGTGAGCTCCTAAAACATAACAGACAATAGCATTTTACAAAAATTCTACCTCGGATTAAATGTCCTCCTTCTCAATTTCAACTACAATAGACTCACCATACTTTGTAGAGGCTCTAATTTGAACCCTGCATTTTTCATTTTAGTTATATCAAAGTTATCCCAAATGGAATTCCTCAAATGTTCCTGTTCCTCCTCAACTAGATCTGCCCAGGATTTCTGATCACTAATGTGTTCTTTTTTTGTGGGAATTAGAGATGACATTTCTCTAGATTTGATTCACCTACTGCTTGGACAAAATCCCCATTTCCTTTAATTTGGTTACCATTCCATCAGATTCAACTGTGTTCAAACTCAAAACTGTATTAGCTACCTCATTTTTAGAATTAAGATGTTCATCTTCATCCAAATTCATCATTGACGACGAAGCTCAAACTACTGCCAATTTCATCGAAGATGAAGGACCTTACGTCTGCAATTCCTTAATTTGTTCCTGCTCAACTTCCTCAGCTAATGGATTTTGCTTCTTACCTTTACCTCGAGCTTGTACGGCTCGTGTTTCCATCAGCTGTATAGCTTTTTGTGATGGATTGCAAACTCTCCTCCCCATGGAAGGCGTAAGTTAGCTAACCTATGCCCAGAGATAGCAGCCTTCAGAGAGAGATACTGAACATATTTTTGCATTAATATTATTATGTATCGGTTATTACACAATTTGTTGTTGTTACTATTCCTTTTCTGTATGCTCTATTGGTTTTGTTATTAGTTACTATGTTTTCTTCGTTAAGTAGTTCACTGCTTGGTTATTCTAAAAGATATTATATGTAATCTTACTGACTATTCTCTACGATCATTACTTTACAACCAAATTACTGAGCCATCTGAAATCAATTATCCAATGAAAAGTTTCAAGATCAGGTGGTTAGATACTGCTAATGGATTGATTTGTTTGGCTGGTAAGAAGACTTATGATTATAGACCAAATAGGATTAATGTTGAGATATGACCTAGTTGTGAAGTTAATTTATGTATTTGGAATCCAACCATTAGGAAGTGAAAGATTTGCCATAAGTTACATCCATGCAAATTTATTTTCCATCTTTGAGATATGGTTTTGGATATGACAGATCAAATGATCATTATAAAGTTGTTGCTATGTTTGATGATAAGCCTTCATACCAGACAACTGGAAAAATTTACAACCTGAAGAAAGATTCTTGGAAGACAGTAGGGGATTGCCAGGGTGGCTCGATAAGTGTGTAAAAGGAAAGCTTTATTTGATTGCATGTTTAAGTAATCACGAGTTCACCATTATTTTTTTTTGATTTAGTAAATAGACGTGGGATAAGGTGAAGCAACCCCGTTATGAAGAAGGAGAATTCAATTTGATCTTGGGAGTTTTGGGGAGTGATCTCGTAGTACGTTGTAACTATAAGCAAACTCATTCTGTTTTATGGATTATAAACGATGGAGTTGAAGCATCTTGGGAAAACATGTTCACCATCAATTCCTCTAATGTTCCTGTGACTTATGTCTATGACTATATTCGGCACCTTCGCATGCCATTTACCCCACCATTTTGCAAGTCAGACAAGGGTGAAATCTTACTGTTGTATCACTCACTATTCATGGTATATAATCCAAAGGACCGTTCAATCAGACCAATAGAAGTTACTAATATAGAGTGTTGTCTTAAGGTAGAAATATTTGTTGAAAGCCTTGTTAATCCTCTTGAATTACACTGACTGGTAGCCTGTCGAGCATCTACTACTAACTGAAGTCTTGAAGCAGCCATTTCTTGTCTATTGTTTAGTGGAGACGAACAATGTTGTGTTTTGTTCATTGTATCTTGTTATATTATTAATGTTAAGCTTGACAAAATGTTGTGCTTCGTTCATTGTATCTTGTTATATTAGTGATCCTGTTTTTTTTGTTTGTTAAACTACATCAAGCCATCTCAGTCTCTCTTCTAGGGAGTCAAAAATTGTTAGTAATTAAAGACCATTTAAAAATAGGAAACTTTTAGAAAAATTAAAGAATCTTTAGTTACTAATTATTCAGAATATATAAGTCTAAATAAAATAAAAGAAAACCCACAAAGATTAGCCTACTTAATTATATCAATATCTAGTATTGAATATAAATTAATAGACCATTTAAAATCAAGAAGAATGAAACACATATCACCTAATTATGATAAAATTA
>NC_061116.1:182465340-182479498 GCF_002878395.1 Capsicum annuum
TATTAAATATCCGCACCCCCCTACAAATGGTAGTTTTAGTACATAAAATTTAAACTCTCTTAGGTGTGTAACATACAGGGTTGAGTGGTGAGGTTAGCAGCCCTCCTCACCTCTTTGCCCTTAAATTTGTGCTCAGATGCATTAATTTATTTACATATACACAAAAGATAATTCCTACCCTATTTATATAATATAATTTTTCATGAAAAGAATTCAATTGAAACCCTTTATAACTGCGTAACTTCAATCCCAAAATTAGAAGTAAGAAACACAAGAAGAAATGGTCACATGATATATAACACCCCGTAACTCTCTCGATTTAGTGACTTGCTTAGTAGCATGCCTAAAGAACTTACAACCTAGAAATTTTTCTAAGTATCTAATAGGACTTAGTTTTATTTTAAGCACTTAACTTTGATGACTTTGTTATCAACCATCTCGACTTTAAAACATTGATTTTTAAGTTTGTTCATGATCAGGGGTGTTAAAGGTACATCTCGGATGAATTTCAGGATTTTTGGGCAAGCGTAAGGATATGTTTAGAAGTTTGAGGCAGTTTCTGTGTGCGATTAGCGTGTGGTGAATGCTCCAGTCCACCCCTAGGGGAGCACACGATAGAGCATGCGGCGCACGCTCTATTTTGGTGCACTGGAGTATGCGAGGCGCGCTCTATAGCATGCCCCTGTATGTTCAGTTTTGATTTTGCTTAATTAAGGGTAATAAGGTCTTTTACCCCACCCTAAACCGTCCAAAAACACATAATTTGACCCCCAAAGAGCTTCATACTTGATTATTCTCTCCTTTTCACATCAAGAAAACCCTAGAGCCCAAGGATCAAGAATCAACCTCTTAGACTAAGATTCCTAAGAAATAAGCTAAGAATCGAGTCCTCTTCTTCAAATTAGATTATATAAGGTACGTGGGGTTTTCCTAAAACTACATGGACATGGTGTAATAGTTTTAGTGATATTTAAATGTTGACAAACCATGAAATTACAAAAGGTTTTTGAGATTTTCATTGACAACTATGCATTGTGAATCCTTTTTTAATAATATTATTTTTCGTCTTGAGGCCTTCCCTTTAAAATTGATCTTTTACTTGTGCGTATATGTATATATATATATGCGTTTGATGTTTTGAAATATGCATTCAAGAAAGTCTCTCTTTGTTTCATGATTTAGTTTGCGTTATAGAGTCTAAACTTCCTCTAATCAATGATTCTTGTGTATTTCAAAAAGTTACTATGCCTCCCTGTAGAACCAATGAACAAAATGCTCAAGCTAAGGATGTTCGTCCCACTTATGGGATATAGACCCATAACAGAGCTCACACTCCAGAGTTTATTACTACTTTGGGAGTCCCTCCAGTCCCGACCAGTTCACTGAGGGCTCCCCGGACCGGTGTTAACCGTCCCTAACCTCCTCAGAGGGAAGTTTCAAATGCATAATTCCAATAGTCTATTTATATAATAGTCTAGTTGGTGGCCTCTCAGACTCGTAGGTTGAAATATATGGGTTATGTAGCTAGTTCATCTGAGATTACCCGGGTGAGACAATTTATGAGGCTAAACCCACCTATGTTTACTGGCACAAAGGTTGAGGAGGACCCTAAGGGTTCATTGATGAGTTGGAGAAAATTTTCAAGGTTATGCATGTGAATGAGGTTGAAGGTATGGAATTGGTGGCATATCAGCTGAAAGATGTGGCAAATAAGTGGTACAATGAGTGGGAGGATTCGAAGGGTAGTGATGCTGAGCCTTCTGTATGGGATGATTTTTTGGAAGTTTTTCTGGATCATTTCTTTCAAAAGGAATTGGGATAATTGAAGGATGAAGAATTTTTGAACTTGAAACAAGGGAAAATAAGTGTCAAAGAGTTTATATTGAAGTTCAATCAGTTTTCCCATTATGCCCCAGAATTGGCAGGTAACATGAGAGCCCGCATGAGAAAGTTTGCATCCGATCTCTCGGATGATCAGGTATTAGAATGCAAAGGGGAAATGTTGAACAGGGACATGGATTTCTCTAGATTGTCCGTTCACATGCAATAGGTTGAGGAGCAGAAGAAAAGGGTTGCAGAAGCAAGGGAGAAATACAAGCAGGGTAAGAGGGCTAAATCTGTGGACCAGAATAAAAATCAACACCAAGGTTGTAATTGGGGAAACAGATGGTCTAAGAAGAAATTTTGGAGCCATTCTTAGTCATTGGTTAGCACCCCAGCACACAGACCTCTAATTGATCAGTGGTCTTTTAACCCATAGTCTAACAGAGATTTGAAGGTGCAGGGTACTCAGTCCCAGGGCAGTGCAACTTTGCCAAAACTATTATTTTTGTGATGTATGACTTATTGTAAGCATTACCCAGGAAAGTGTCAGTTGGGTAGCTTGGTGTTCTTTACTTGTAGTCAGTCAGTCCATTTTCAGAGAGAGAGTGCCCTTCCATAAAAGGAAACTTTAGTAGTGTCACATCCCAAGCAAATTCCTCAACTTTTCCACCACCTCTCAAGGGTACTACTTCAGTTGCCAAGATCGGTCGCAATCGGTTATATGCTCTATCCAATCACCAGGATGCCGAGACTTCACCAAATGTATACATGGGTACGTTACAGATTTTCTCCTATGATGTATATGTATTAATTGATCCCAGGTCTACCTTGTCTTATGTGACCCCTTATATGGCCGTTGGTTTTGGTTACAAACCTGAAAATCTTCCCAAAACTTTTTCTATTTCCACTCCAGTTGGTGAATCTATTGTGGCTAGAACGGTGTATAGAAATTATGTAGTGTCTATCTGTAATTGTGATACTGTGGCTGACCTTATAGATCTTGACATGATTGACTTTAATGCTATCTTAAGGATGGATTGGCTCCATTCGTGTTATGCCATATTAGACTATAGAACCCAAAAAATTTCCTTCTCCTTTTTGAATAAGCCAGTGATAGAGTGGGAGGGGTATTCTTTAGCACCCAGAGGGAAATTTATATTTTATCTTAGGGCCTGTAGGCTTATATCAAATGGGTGATTATATCATCTTATTCAGATTAAAGATTTTAGTTCTAAATATCATTCTCTCCATTCTGTTCTTGTAGTTAATAAATTACCAAAAGTCTTTCCCGATGATATCCTAGGGATACCCCTTGATAGGGAGATAGATTTTGGTATTGACTTATTGCCAGACACCCATCCTATTTCCATTACGCCATGCAGAATGACTCCTATAGAATTGAAAGAGTTAAAAAAATAGCTGAAGAAACTTTTAGATAAAGGCATTATTTGTCCTAGTGTTTCTCCCTGGGGTTCACCTGTACTTTTCGTACGTAAGAAAAATATCTCCCTCCGTATGTGTATAGATTGCCGTCAGTTAAATAAGGTCATAGTAAAAAATAAATACCCCCTTCCCAGAATCGATGATTTATTTGATCAACTCTAAGGTGATAAATATTTCTCAAAGATAAATCTTCGATCGGGGTATCATCAGTTAAAGGTTAGAGAGACTGACATTCCCAAGACAACTTTTCAAACCTAGTATGGTCATTATGAATTCTTAATTATGTCCTTTGAATTGACTAATGCCCCATCAACTTTTATGGATCTGATCAATAGTGTGTTCCATTAGTATCTAGATTTGTTCATCATAGTCTTTATTGACGACATTATAGATTATTCTAAGAGTGAGGAGGATCATGCCAATCACCTTTGAATCATCCTTCAGACCCTCAAGGATCATGAGTTATATGCAAAGTTTTCTAAATATGAATTCTGGCTTAGCGTTATCTCTTTCTTGGGGCACACTATTTCTAGTGAAGGGATTAAGGTTGACACCCAAAAGATTGATGCATTGAGAAAGTGTCCCAACCCACTACTCCAACCAATATTCGAAGCTTCCTGGGTTTGGCAGGATATTACAGAAGGTTTGTACAGAATTTTTCCTCCATAGCCGCTCCCCTTACCAAATTGACTTAAAATAAGGCAATATTTTTATGGTTGACACATATGAGGGTAGTTTTGACTACCGCACCAGCTTTGACTCTTCCTGAGGGAACAGAGGGTTTTATTATGTATTATGATGCATCTTGGGTAGAACTTGGGTGTGTGATTATGTAGTATGGTAAAGTAGTGGCTTATGCATTAAGGCAGTTAAAGGTGCACGAAAAGAATTATCCTACCCATGACTTAGAGTTAGCGGCTGTGGTGTTTGCACTTATAATATGGTGGCATTATCTTTATATAGTTCACGTTCATATTTTCATTGGCCATAAGAGTTTACAGTATGTCTTCTCACAGAAAACACTATATCTCAGGCAAAGGAGATAGTTGGAATTATTTAGGGATTATGATATGAGCTTGCACTACCATCTAAGCAAGGCTAATATGGTGGCCGACTCCCATAACAGGTTGTCAATAGGCAGTCTTTCTCATATTGAGAAAGGAAAAAGGGAGATGTTTAAAAGACATTCACCATCCTGTAAACCTGGGAGTTCGACTTTTGGATTTCGAAAATGGAGGAATAATGGTTCATGAAATAGTTAAATCTTTCTTAAGTGATGAAGTTAAGGGGAAGCAGGCCGAAGACCCTACATTGATGCAGATTAAGAAAGATACTGGTCAACAAAAGGTAATGGCTTTTAAAATTGGAGGAGACCAGATTTTGAGATATCAGGGTAGGCTATGTGTACCCAATATGGATTGGTTGCGAGAGAGAATTCTTGATGAATCTCACACTCCGAGGTATGTTGTGAACCCAAACTCTAGAAAAATGTATTATGACCTTAAGGCTATATATTGGTGGAACAACATGAAATGTGATATTTCTAATTTTGTTTCTAAGTGTTTAAATTGTCAACAAGTCAAGGTGGAACATTTGAGGCCAGGTGGTACTTCCTAAGAAATAGCCTCACTTAAGGGCTTTTTGGTCATTTTTAACTCCCATTTTGTAATAACTATATAAGTAACATATTAGGATTTCATTATTTAGATTATTCATAATGTGTAAGTCTTGAAACACAAAGAAACACAAGTCCTCTCCCTTTGGAGGCACAAAACCAAAACTAGGACAAGATCTAGTGTGGATTCACTAGTGATTGTATTTGCTCGGAAACGTTAATGTTTGATAGGTGGAATTCGATCTTGTGTCACATAAGAGATAGGTGAATCATTGTATGTGGTGTTAAGGGTCCAAGAGTGGAATAAGCTACTTGGTTCTTAAGATTACACCTTTGTGTAGTCTATCTATCAATCTATCTATCTACCTACCTACCTACTTACCTACCTATCTATCCATCTATCTCTTTTCTTTTATTGTAATCTTGTATTATTTTCTCTTATTTATTGTAAGCCGTGTGGGGCATTGTTTTTGTTGTTTTCCATCTTGTGTTGTTGTAACTTAGTTTGGTTGGCTGATTTGGTGTCATTTTCACCTTGTTATCTTGCTATTGTTGTGTTATTATTGTTGGTGGAAATAGATCTCAAAGGGTTCTTGGGTTTCTCTAACTTTGTGGATTATTTTTCCGTTATTTTGTGCTCTCCGCAGTTTTTATCGTTGGTATCAGAGCCATCTTTGATTTTGTTATAACAAGATCAATCTTGGGCTCTAAACTTGAAAATAAATAAATAAAATTTGAAAACTGAAAATTACAGAAAATAGCAATCTGTCCATTGTTGTTGTATTAGCCGAAATTGAATTCTTGTGGTGTTCTTGGCTGAGATTTGTTCTTGAGTCTAGGCCTAGGAGTCTTTTACTTGTCTTGTGTGTTTGTAGTGTTAGTTTTGTTCTTCACTAACACTTTGAGTCGGTCTAAAACTTGAGCTTATATTGCTAATGTTGTTGTTGTGAACCAAAAGTGGTCGTAAGTTGACGTTGGTGTTCTTGGCTATGTGTGACCCTTGTTGTGACTTAGTTGAACATTGGTTGGTATTGTTTTTGTTCTTAAAAGGTTGTTGTAGAGTTCTTGTTGTTCATCACAACCTTCAACTATTGTCAAACCAGAAAACACAATACAAAGAAGACTTGGCCATTTGGTTGGTGATTTGTTGTGATGGATTGGTTCTTGGTTATGTAGATATTGTTGTTGTTCTTAGTGGATGTTGTTGTTGTTCTTGATAATCTTCACCACCCTTCACATCTTGTTGAACATAAAGTTTCTATTAGATCTAAAAAGGTGAATGACCTAGTTGTAGGACTTGTTGGTGAAAGGACTAAGATCACATCCATCAAAGACTTGTCAACCACTTTTCCATGTTTCAAGGACCTTGTTTTGTGGAAATAGTACAAGTCAAGTCAATACTTTTTGTTTGAAAATTGAAAGAGTTTCAAGACTTGTAGTCTTCTTTCCATTAACCAAAGTTCACCATTTCAAATTGTAAAGTGATCAAGACTTCAAATTGGTGGATAAAATGGTGCCAAGACCATAGCCAATAGTGTGCTGCCATATCATCAATTTTACTGTTCACACAACATATTTTGAGCTCAAATTTTGATCTTCTAGATTCAATTGTTGTTTTCTTGGTTTCATTTATTGATTCCGATACTAATTTGCAAGCTAGTGACCGTTTACTAGATTGTAAATTAGTTTTGAACCCGTTCTTCGTGTTAACTTTCCATTGTGTTTTAATTCTTTTGAGCCATTGTAATACGTTCTTGTGTTTTCCTTACTCTTTGTAGTCATTTTGAATGTTGGATTCACCTCTCAACACCTGTCGGCATACAAGTAAGTTTGCAACACTTGTGTATTGAGTGTGAGGGATCCGAGAGTCTAGAAAAAAAAAGTAGGGATATTTTTTTACATCTAACGTGTTTTCTGTTTTGTACGTAACTCCTTGGACATAATGAAAATCATTTTGTCCCACCTTGATGCTATTGCTCAAGAAATGGCTAAAGCAAATGTGGGTCTTGAAAAATTAAGCTCGGATATGTCTACAACACTTGAGAGGTTGGATCAAGTAGAGAGTCGAAGGAACTCTCGTGTTTCTACGTCCAAAACTTTACTCCCACCAATCAATCCTCCAAGACCACCACCAAATGACATAGAAATATCCCAAGCCACCAAATGTCCTCAAACCCGAGACCTATATGGGTCAAGACCCTCTCTATTCGAGAAAGTCCAACAAGAAGGACTTGGAAGCTAATTTTCTCCCATCCAAGTTCCACAACCAAAGCTTCACATTACCAAATTTGTCCTTTCAACCGAAACTCTACTTTACCAAAGCCGACATGTCTATGTAGAGAAGACTGGTCAAAAGGAACATGAAGGAAATAGAGTCTACTACAATGCGTGTATGATAGTGGGAGAATTTTTTCGGATGAGATTGAAGACAAGGCTCAATATGGAGAGAAAATCGAGGTTCAAAATGAAGATGTTGGCCGAGACTTATTGTTATTGTGCCCTTGGGTTTTTCATGTTTTTGTAGACTGTTTTGATTTTTTTTGTGACTTGTTTTCTGACTATTTTGAGTGGGTTTCCTTTAAAGTGACCAATTGAACCAGGTGAAGCCTTGAATTTAAGGACAAATTTCTCTTAAGATGGAGAGGATGATACGAGAATAATCACGGATATAGCCTTAAGAGAGTGTGTGCTGGAACCAAGACTTGGTATGTTCAATTGAAGAGCCAAAGAGGACCTAATTATGCACCCAAAACAATCCAAACACTGCACTTGGGCAACACTTGATGGGCGCCGATCACTCAAGGGCTTTCTGGTTATTTTTAGATCCCATTTTGTAATAATTATATAAGTAACATGTTAGGGTTTCATTACTTAGATTATTCATGATGTTGTAAGTCTTGAAACACAAAGAAACACAAGTCCTCTCCCTTTGGAGGCACAAAACCAAAACTAGGACAAGATATAGTGTGGATTCACTAGTGATTATATTTGCTTAGAAACATCGTCGCTTGGGAGGAGGGATCCGATCTTGTGTCACGTAAGAGATAAGTGAATCATTGTGTGTGGTGTTAAGTGTCCAAGAGTGGAATAAGTTATTGGGTTCTTAAGATTACACCTTTGGGTAATCTATCTATCTATCCCTTTTCTTTTATTATAATCCTGTATTATTTTCTCTTATTTATTGTAAGCCGTGTGGGGCATTGTTCTTGTTGTTGTTCATCTTGTGTTGCTGTAACATAGTTTGGTTGGATGATTTGGTGTCATTTGCACCTTGTTATCTTGCTATTATTGTGTTATTGTTGTTGGCTGAAATAGATCTCAAAGGGTCCTCGGGTTACTCTAACTTTTTGGACTGTTTTTGCATTATTTTGTGCTCTCCATAGTTTTTATCGTATCACATCACAAGGTGTTTGGACAATAGGTTTTGGATTTGGTGGGATAAGTGTGGATACCAATTAGATTATCTTTTCAAGGTGCCATTTGAATTCTTCATAATTGTCATTGAAGCTATCAAACGTGGCTTTGAAATTATTGGCAGCCATGGTACCTAAAAGAAAAAACAACTACAAACAAAAAACAAAAAACTAGTTATCTCAAAATAGCCTTATCACACTCCAACTCTTTGATTACCTCACATGTAGCTTCACAAGTGTTGTTAGCCGGCTAAGAAACCCGTGAGGAGTTGAGGATTGAGTCTACTCTTGTACAGAATGGATTTTAGTTTGAAACTCAAACGAAATCTTGTAGGACTTGAGTCAAGAACTAACAACGATTCGAAAAAAGCACACAACAAACGCTAAACACGAATGAACAAACAGAAAAACTAACAATCTAGTAGATGAGTACTAGTTTGCCAATTAGTATTGAAATCAACAAAATTGAAACTAAGGAACAAGAAATGAAACTACGAAATTAAAATCTGAGTTTAAAAATGTTGTGTGAACAGTAAAATGATGATGTGGCAGCCACGTATTGGTTGAGGGTTTTAAACAAGTTGTTATTTTTGAATTTTAAAGTCTTGGTCAAATTGTAATTTGGAATTGGTGGGAATTTGTTTAAAGAAGGGAATTACAAGTCTTTTGGAGCTCTTTTTCAATTCAAATTTCAAAACTTGACTTTTCTTGTACTTCTCCTTAAAACATGGGCCCTTGAATCATGGAAAGTTGTTGGAAAGTAGTTATTAAAGTCTTTGGTAGTTGAGAACTCTTTCAAGACTAACAAGTACTACACCTCTTTCCTTCACCTTTATGGATCAAAATTGCCCTTTATCTTCAACAACATATGAAGGTGGTGATGAACATCAAGAACAACAACAACGTTCACTAAGAACAACAACAACAATCTCATGAACAACCAACAACATTCCACACGGCTAACTCAAAATCCACAATATAATGTTTTCAACTCACGGGCAAGGCTACTACAACTTCACAAAACATTCTTAGGCCACCAATTAGCAACAATATCAAGTGGTCAAGCTTAGAAAAACAACAACATTCCTCGTCCAATTCCACAACAACAACAATGTTCACCAGTGGACGGCCAAGTTCAAGTTCACAACAACAACATCAACAATTAAAGCTCAAACTTAGATATAGACTCAATATGTTAGTGAAGAACAAAACTAACACTAGAAACATTCAAGACAAATAAAAATTTTTGCTAAGACACAACAAGAACATAATTTTTGACCAAGAACAAAAATGGACAGATTTGTTTCTTTTTTTGTGGTTTTTCATTTTTTTAGCACTTTTTTTTTTTTGAATTTTTCAAGAAAGCAAGCCCAAGATTGATCTTTAGGGAACAAAATCAGACATGCTCTGACACCAAATGACGATACAAACTTGGTACATACCAAAAATGACTCAAAATAGTCCACAAACACAACACAAAATCGAGAGCTCAAGAGACCAAGTCTCGGCCAACAACAAGAACACGAGATGGACATAATAACAAGGTGTATTAACACCTATTTTCAGTGAACAACAGACTAACAAGGAGATTACAAGATGATAACAACAATAGGATAACAATAACAACAACACGGTTACAAGATACAAAACAAACAGCCAACGATTTATAAGAAAATAAAAGATAGATAGTGTGACATACATTATCACATGAACTAAGAACCTAAGTGTGTTTCAAACACAAAGACCCTTAACTAATGTAATAGGAACACCTACACTCTTTGGTGGACACAAGAGGGACCTCAATCTCTCAAGCACCCAACGTTCCAAGCCATGATCAAACAACACAAGTGAATCCACACTTGATTGAAACCTAATTTCGGGTTTTATTTGGGAGAGGACTTTGTGTTTTAATGTCTTTCAAGACTTACAACATAATCAAAATCTAATAGTAAATGACCTAAGATATTCTATATATAGTAGGTTACAAAATAGAGTACAAAATGACCAAAAGAACCCCTTAATAAAGAGTGAGTAACAAAGGTGCCATCGGAGTATGTATGGACAATTTTGGTATGTAATTGGGCCCTCCTTTGCACTTCACTTTCACATTCCAAGTCTCGGGCCAATTCACCCTCGCACTCATCCATCTTCATTGTCGTGCCCGTATCACTAGACCTAGTTCGGGGTCTAATCAACTGAAACACGTCGTAATTATGAATGCAAATCAAAAACTGGTGCACCTCCTGCTCCACTTGCTTCTGCTTAAAGTTTTTCAAGATACAAGTGTGAATCAGAATTAAAATATTTATTTATCAATAAGTACTCAGATAAACAGAACGATGATGATGGGGAAGAGGTCCAACATGAAGGGACCGATGCTGAGTTGGAGGCTGAGCTACGCGATATGATAGAGAAACTTTACATACAGTTGGAAGGGGAATCGAGTTGTTTCAAAGCTGCAGGATGGAATTTTGAAGTATGAAGAGAGAATAGAAGTGATGTTAACGTGGAATTTTGTGCAATTGAAAGAATCACACTATAATTTAATATTGATAAGTCCTTATTAGAAGAAAACTTAGACCTTCAAGGTGAAATTAGTAGGCTCTTGACTGAACGTTGCTAATCATTAGAGGAGGTTCTTAGGCAAGCTAGATCAGAGAGAAAAGAACTGGAAACTTTTCTAGCATTGGAAGTTGAGCAAATAAGCATTGCCAAGAAGGACAAAAATATCAAGAATTGGACAGGATCCTTGACAGCCGGAGTTGCAATGCTTGATGCTGACCCTGTAGTGTAACATAAAGAAGATCAGATTGATCAAATGAACAAGCATTTGCACCAAAATGATTAATGATGTGTAGCGTGTCGAGTTGGTTGCTGAAATATATATTAGGGGGCGCATAAATTGATAGAAAGGCTGAGGTTGAGAATTCAAGAATTGGAGAGCAAAGTAAGAGCTGTGAAATGCCAGTATTACAATCATTTTTTCTCATGTATATTTAAGTTGTCTACTACACCTTATTTTTAAGAATTTAAGTTTTGTGCATACAAAATAGGAAAAATTACAGAAAATAACATATTTAAAACTACAATTACAATAAATAGCAACACTTTTATAAAATTACAATTTATATCAAGAGTAACATCATTTTACTCATAAACTAGGCAAGTGCATGTTTTACTCTCACTACTTTATATTTTCCTATTTTCACTCCACTATTTCACCTCTCCCAAATATAGTCATATCTTTTACCCTTTTTTTCATCTTATTTTTTTATCATTTTATTTTTTTATTTTCACTTTATTTTCTCTCTTCCATTTCTCTTCTTTTATTTCCTTTTTCCTTTTTTTTTTCTTTTTTTTCCCTTTTTTATATTTAAAAATAATTATTTCCATGATCTTCAAGATTTCAAAATAAAACATCATTATTATCTTTCACTCTCTTATATCTCTACTCTTTTTTGTTCGTTTTTTTCATCTTATTTTTTTATTTTGATTTCTTTTTCTTTTTCATTTTTTTCTTTCCACTTTATTTTCTCTCTTCTATTTCTCTTTTTTTTCCTTCATCGTTTTCTTTTTTTTTCCTTTCTCATATCATTTTTTTCTTTTTATATTTTCATTTTCTTCATCTTTTTTTTATTTTATTTTGTTTCTTTTTTTCTTTTATTTCTTTTTATATATATTTTTTTTCACTTTTTTGACTCTTCTATGTCTAACTTTTATTTTGAAAAGACAAATATGTATATCACATACACATATTCAAAAAACATACAAAATACAAAACCATACAGATCTGGATATGTATATACAGTGCAAAACTTAGTTATGTATTTACTAAATACATATCATATTCATATTAAATAGTAACAAACATAACTATACCATATATCTTCATATGTATTTGCGAAATACAAAGGTGACTCATATAAAATAAGAATATACATATGAATTAGGTATGTATTCTGTAAATACATATGCAAAGTTATATGTATTTTATACGGTATTGAATTTATCTTTGAATTGTACATACTATATCATTTTAGAGGATAACATATGTACTTATTTGTTTTCTTTTACTGTTTAAGATATGTATCATGTATTTTTTTATTATCGATATGTATATGTATATAATTGTCATTTTTGTTATAAAGATTTGTGTCCTATATGTTTATATATACATGTAAGTCAGATATGTATTTCTGTAAATACATATGCAGATATATATGTATGTTTTTTACTACAAATACATATACAGATCTGCATGTCTATTTATTTTGTATATTTTTTGAATATGTATATATGATATAGATATTCGTCTTTTAAAAATAAAAGATAGAGATAGAAGAGTAAAAAGAAAAAAAATAAAAATTCGAAAAAAGTGAAAAGGGGAAAAAACAAGAAAGAGAAATAGAAACTAAAAATAGAAGTGTAAAAACAAAAGCGAAAAAAAATTAAGAAGCAAAAAAAAAAGGCAAAAAAGAAAAAAAGAAAAAAAAGAAAAAGAAAAGAAAAAGAAGAGAAGTAGATGAGAGAAAATAAAGTGGAAAAAAAATGGAAAAGAAAAAGAAATTAAAAAAAAAAAGATAAAAAAAACTGAAAAAACTAACAAGAAAAAATATTTAGAGATATAAAACAATGATATTTTGAAATTTTGAAGATCATGAAAATAATAATCTTCATATTTGATTTGATTTGGAAAAGGAATCTACTAATTTAAATTAAAGTAATTTATGGAAATTTAATTAGATGGGATATTATTTCTTATTTAACTCAACTAATTTGAGTAAAATAAGGGCAATAAATCTTATTATATATGTATTTGTATAGCAACAGTTTACTTAAATACAAAATACAACTTACTATTTTTCGTAATTATGAAACTATTGCTATAAAAGTTACAATTAAAACTCTATAGTTGCTATTTCTAAAATTTTTCCTACAAAATATTATAAACTAGGAGTAAACTTGACCTGCGTACAAAGCTTATTTTTAAGAATTTAAGTTTTGTGCATACAAAACATTATACACTATGAGTAAACTTATTTTTAAGAATTTAAGTTTTGTGCATACAAAACATTATAGTAAACTTGACCTGCGCACAAAGCTTATTTTTAAGCAGGTGAATTCCATAAAAAAGAGAGACGCGCTAGCTAGGGGTCGGGCCCCCATCGTCTAGTGGTTTAGGACATCTCTTTTTCAAGGAGGCAGCGGGGATTCGAATTCCCCTGGGGGTAGGGTACTACGAAAAGAAGTTGATCTTGGATTACCAATAAGTCTAAAATTGATTCTTCCTGGGTCGATGTCCGAGCGGTTAATGGGGACGGATTGTAAATTCGTTGGCAATATGTCTACGATGGTTCAAATCCAGCTCAGCCCAATAATTCGACAATCTACCATGAGATGATATAACCCCTTTGTACTTCAGAAATACCTGATCCGGAGATAAAAAAAGAATCAAATTTTCTGCTAGATCCCGTATTTCCCTGGGATTGTAGTTCAATTGGTCAGAGCACCGCCCTGTTAAGGAGGAAGCTACGGGTTCGAGCCCCGTCAGTCCTGACGGATCCAATATAAATCTCTCCCTTTTTATGAAGGGGACGGGGGCAGAATTTCATTGTCAAAGCAAAGGGGAAATCCTTATTTCTTTTTTCTTTCCTTTGGGTAATATGCAGTTGGATTAGTACAATTATTGGTAGCATTATAGTCAGGATTCCAAGAAATGCTGGCTTTTTCGATTGACCCCGATGCATATAATGGAATCGGGTACTATACCTTTTTGAGGCGCGCATACACAAAGGGAATTCTTTTCTTGTCCAATACAAAATTGAATATAAGAAAATACTTTCCAGAAAAAACAAAAAAAAAA
>NC_061116.1:182479598-182492098 GCF_002878395.1 Capsicum annuum
ACTCCTCTTAGAAAGGGGAATGAATCATTTTTTCGATTTTTCATTTTGTTTTAAGGCCCCATCGACGAAAGAACAAGTTGAAAAATAGTAAATTTGATGAATATTCATTTTATACGATCGTATATTTATCACACTTCTTTGTCTTCCAAGTCAAAAATAGTTTCGTTCTAAACTCCTTTCTTTTTCCATTTAGCTTTTATTGTTTCTTTGGGTTTGTAACTATGTGACCACTGGAAGTGGAAGAGCTGTTTGATGAGACTTCGTCAGATGATTGTACAAGAAGGAACTAGATAGATTAGAGAGAAAAAAAGAACAGATGATAAAAAATGATAAATAAAGGAATTTTGGTTGGATTGGGTCAGGAATCCAAGTTTGGGGCGGTATGGATAAAAGAACTTCCTATGTTATACTATTCAATTCTCGACGACGAATTGATTTGATAGTTCAAATATTGTTATTCATGATATTGATCCGATTCAAGATCATCGAGAGGTAATATTCATTCATTGAATTTACAGGCCAAAGATTTATCATCTCTATGGGATTAAATCTCGAGATTGCATTATTTATTAGAACGCTTACCTAGCCAACGCTTAGATCCGGCTCTATCCAAACTTTTCTGGTTCACCCCAACATTCCCCACTTGTCCGACTGTTGCTGAGCAGTTTTTGGATATCAAACGGACCTCCCCAGAAGGTAATTTTAATATGGCCGATTTCCCCTCTTTTGCAATCAATTTTGCTACAGCACCCGCTGCTCTAGCTAATTGTCCACCCTTTCCAAGTGTGATTTCTATGTTATGTATGGTCATGCCTAAGGGCATATCAGTTGAAGTAGATTCTTCTTTTGATCAATCAAAACCCCTTCCCAAACTGTACAAGCTTCTTCCAAAGCATACGACTTTCTGGATGTAGATGATGATATCTATACATATGGATCTTATATATATCGTAGAATGAAGTACCACATGGGTGGATATATATATGAATCCAAATCTGCCGAATCACTCATGTTATGATCTTCTACATCATGGGTCTTTCTGTTCCGTCATCTGGCTTATGTTCTTCATGTAGCATTCAAATCGAATAACTCTATGAAATTACGTCGATACTTTCACATATTATTGGTAACTTAGGAGACATCTCTATTTCCCCCCGGGGAATCTTTAGAATTCCCACTGCTTAACTTTCAGTTTGCCTCTGACCATCAAATGAAATGTGAATAACTCGTCCTCCTCTTTTTGAAAGAAGGGGCGCTTCCGGTTCTGTCGGTGCTTGAAACAATTTTGTCTTCTCCATATTACTATATCTCTAGTGTCAATAATTTTATATAAGGAACTACTGAACTCAATCACTTGTTGTCGTTACTCTTCAGTTTTCTGTTGAGGTCTATCCTGCAGAGGTACTCAAATTGGATCAGTGATTGATTTCTAGGTTTCGTCGTAAACCTAATTGGTTATTTCCAATTACGTAAATCAATAGTTCAAACCGCACTCAAAGGTAGGGTTGCATCTTCTCCTTGGCAAAGAAAAATTTTACCATTCGACCATATCCGCATTTTTTTGTTCTTGATACACAATATGTGCCCACATATATGATATATAAACGAATCTTATTTGTGCAGTGTCGGGACACATATTCTTTTCTGAACGATTCCAATTATTTTTTTAATTGTATTCTTTTTATTCAAAAAGTTTGACCCCCCTCTAATTTTTGTGTTTTCTTTATTTAATTTGCAATTTCTTTGGGGACTTAGATTCAAATTTATTGTGTCTCACAACCGAGAAAAATTAGGGGGGCATTTTGGGTCTGCGACGAATAGGTTCAAGAGATGAGAGAATTAAAGATACCCACCAGAAAGACTAATCCAATCCATAAGGATGTACCAAAAAACACAACATTTTTGTTACTTGACCAGCCATCAGGAGAGGCAAATACATCGGGTACGCTAATCAATAAGATTAATGAAGTAGCAATTAATGCAAAAACAGCCAAATGGAAAAAAAGAGTCATGCTTTTAATCCTCCAAGCTACCAACAAATGAACTATATACCATTTGATCCCTCTATCAGCCAAAAAATATTAATTGTTATAAAATATGTCATCGAGGGATTTTACTTTATCATGAATCCATTGATTCTATATGAATTATTACTACTACCTCTTTCACACTTTATTCGTACATGGAGTGGGGCGGAGAGAGGAGAGAAATGGAATTTTATTTTTTATTTCACAAATGGGCATGCTAGATCATATATCTATATACGGATAGATAGATCGACCAGTGGGTTCGCACCTGAGATCTTTCTACAGATAGTGGGGGTATCCACCCCTATATCCATGTTTTATTCAGAGGAATAAAATAAAAATAGTCTTTCGGAGAGATGACTGAGTGGTTGATAGCCCCGGTCTTGAAAACCGGTATAGTTTTGAACAAAGAACTATCGAGGGTTCGAATCCCTGTCTCTCCTTTTTTGCTAATTGAATAGATTTTTTTCTTTAGTGGTTTTGCCTAATCTACTATCCGAAAGAAAGGGGAATGGCTCGGATATCCCACCTAGCCAAGCCAGAAAAATAGATTCGATATAAATTAGATAAAATGAGTTGAAAAAAAGAAGAAGAAAAAAGGAATACTTAAGCTGATTCCAAGATGTATGATTGAATCAAAGTGATTTGTACTTCATTCAAGCATTGGATCTCCTGTCTCATCTCAATTAAGAGGGGTCATGAAAAGAACAGGTTCAAGGTCACGATCAATTCCTTTTTCAAATCCTGCTGCAGCTGCACGAGCCCTTCCCGCGTTCCACAAATGACCTACGAAGAAGAAGAATCCTAGAACAAAATGAAAGGTAGCTTACCAACTTCTAGGAGAGATATAATTGACTGCATTGATCTCGGTAGCTACACCACCCATGGAATTTAAAGAACCTAAAGGAGCATGAGTCATATATTCCACAGAACGTCGTTCCTGCCAAGGTTGTATGTCTTTTTTCAACCTACTCAAGTCTAACCCATTTGGACCCCTTAGAGGCTCTAACCATGGAGAACGCAGATCCCAAAAACGCATAGTTTCTCCTCCAAAAATGACTTCTCCGGGTGGGGAACGCATTAGATATTTACCTAAACTAGTAGGCCCTTGAGCGGATCCCACGTTAGCCCCAAGGCGTTGGTCTCTAACTAGAAAAGAATGCTTGAGCTTGAGAAGCTTCTGGTCCAGTAGATTCGTAAAAT
The DNA here is from genome assembly GCF_002878395.1 of Capsicum annuum. Lineage (NCBI taxonomy): Eukaryota > Viridiplantae > Streptophyta > Magnoliopsida > Solanales > Solanaceae > Capsicum > Capsicum annuum. The sequence goes on from NC_061116.1 coordinate 182,482,829, forward strand.
TCACTAGGATAAGCGGTATTATTGAACCAGACAAAACAACAAGCAATGAAACCAAAGACGGCTAAAGCCCCTAAACTATAAGATAAGTAAGCCTCTCCAGACCATACAAGTGCGCGTCGAGCCCATGCGAAGGGTTTGGTTAAGATATGCCAGATTACACCAAGTATACAAATGGAACCTTTCCCCTCCAAAAGGGGATTTTAGTAAATAACCAAATATGATACTCGGGCTAAGGGTCAAGTTGGTAATTTTTCTTACATCTCCCCCTCCCGGAGCCCAGGTATCATATATGCCCCCAAAATAAAGAGCCTTGAATACTAGAAGAAAAGCACCTAGACCTAACAAGATTAAGTGAATACCTAAAATTGTGGTCATTTTATTTCAATCTTTCCAGACATAACCAAAGAAGGGAAAAGATTCTTCAAGTGTCTTAGGTCCCAGAAGTTCATGATAAATGCCGCCAAAGCCCAATACTTCAGAAGAAATTAAATGAAGTACTCCAGATATAAAGTATGGAAAGGTGTCTATAACTTCGCCCCCAGGGCCTACCCCCCAACCTAGAGTAGCTAGGTGGGGAAGTAAAATCAATCATCATAGGCTTCTCGGGTAACAAGCTCCCACTCACGACCCATGTAACAAGCTACGTCAAGTAAGAAATGTAGAACAATTAGTTCATAAGGACCACCGTTGTATAACCATTCATCAACGGATGCCGCTTCCCAGATTGGGTAAAAATGTAAACCTATAGCTTCAGAAGTAGGAATAATGGCATCGAAAATAATATTGTTTCCGTAAAGTAGTGACCCTGAAACGGGTTCACGAATACCATCAATGTCTACTGGAGGTGCAGCAATGAAGGCAATAATAAATACAGAAGTTGCCGTCAATAAGGTAGGCATCATCAAAACACCAAACCATCCAATTTAAAGATGGTTTTCAGTGCTATTTATCCAGTTACAGAAGCGACCCCATAGGCTTTCGCTTTCACGTCTCTCTAAAATTGCAGTCATGGTAAAATCTTGGTTTATTTAATCATCAGGGACTCCCAAGCACACGAGTTTTCTACAAATAAAAATAGAAAATGGAAGGCTTGTTATTCAATAGTATAACATGACTTATATACTCGTTTCAACCAAGGTGTATGTGGATCTATTCAAGTATTTAATCAAGTTGATTGGAAAAATAGGGACTTCTCTACAGAGAATTATAATTTTGATATGATAGTGGGTTGCCCGGGATTCGAACCCGGAACTAGTCGGATGGAGTAGATAAGTTCCTTGTTAAATAAAATAAATGTTAATCTTAAATTAAATAAACAAGTAAAGATCCCTCCCCAAGCTGTGCTTGCACTTTTCATTGCACACGGCTTTAGCTATGTATACATCAGTTCCTTTCTTATAGAAATTAGAAAGACTTTAAAAAGTTGAATACTCAGTTGATTTACCCCTTATTACTATTACAATCAACATTTCAGAATAGTTAAAATTTTCGATCTCTTCATCTTTTAGAAAATCAAAGAATGAATCATAGATAATTCGCCAAATTGTTGATAGAAAAAATATCCAAATACCAAATCCGACTTCTATATACTCCCCACAAACTAGACGAAGCTCGTGGACATTTGTTTTTAATTGCATTATTTATTAGAAATGAATTTTCTATCATTTGACTACGTACCGTTGAATGATTTAGTCGCGCACTTGAAAGATAGCCCATAAAGTCACGGAATGGTTGGATAATTGGTTTATATGGATCCTTCCTGTGTGGAAGCACAAAGAAAAATGACATTTCCAAAAATTGACAAGATAAAATTTTCATTTATTCATCAAAAGAAACGTCCCGTTTGAAGCCAGAATTGATTTTCCTTGATACCTAACATAATGCATGAAAGGATCCTTGAATAACCATAAGGTAAACTGAAAATCCTTAGCAAAGACTTCTACAAGACGTTCTATTTTTCCATAGAAATATATTCATTCAAGAAGGGATCCAAAAGATGTTGATCTTAAATGAAAGATTGGTTCCGTAGAAAGACGAAAGTGGATTCGCATTCATATACATAAAAATTATATAAAAAGAAGAGGAATATTTGATTTTTTTTAAAAGGAGTAACCGGGCTTCTTTGAAGTAATAAGACTATTCAAATTCCAATATTCGTGGAGAAAGAATCATAATAAATGTAAAGAAGAGGCGTCTTTTACCCAATAGCGAAGAGTTTGAACCAAGATTTCCAGATGAACGGGGTAGGGTATTAGTATATCTAATACATAATTTAGATGTGAAAAATTGTCCTCTAAAAAAGGAAATGTTGAATGAATTGATCGTAAATTATAAGATTTTAAAATCTTTTTTCCTTCGAAAAAAGTTAAAGAAGATATTAATCGTAGAGAAAATGGAATTTCCACAATAAATACAAATCCCTCTGATATCATTTGAGAATACAAACTCTTGTTGCACTCCAAAAATGGATTTTTGTTAGAATCATTAGTAGAAATAAGAAAATGATTATGTTGATACATTCAAGTAATTAAACGTTTCACAATTAGGAAACTAAATTTATTGTTATAACCCGGATTTTCCAACAAAATTGACCTATTTCTATTTAAATCATGATCATGAGCAAGTGCATAAATATACTCCTGAAAGATAAGTGGATATAGGAAGTTGTGTTGTTGCGAGCTATCTAGCTGTAAATATCTTTGGATTTCTTCCATTTGAAATTCGATTTGAACCAAAGATGGAAGATTTGTAGGGTTATCAAATGATACATAGTGCGATACAGTTAAAACAAAGCATTATAGTAATAATAGATACCTTGGATACAGGTAAACTTCTCAACGGATTCTCTATCATCTCTTTTTTTTTGTTTCCGTTAATTGGTCTATGTTATAGTATTATAGGATAATAAGATGGTTAGAAATCCTCTATTTTTTCAACCTAATCGCTCTTTTGACTTCGGAAAAAACTTTCTTTATCAATATACTGTTTCTTCTACACACACATCTCCATAATCGAAAATGTTAATAGTTAGGATTCATTAAAAAAATCGAGAATCCACTCATGGGACAAGAAACCCTTCCCGCATCAGGCACTAATAAATTTTTAACATCTAATTAGATCGGGAATCATTCAAATTAAGAACAAAAGCTCGTTGCTTTTTCTTTCCCTATAATTTAATTGAAGCCGCGGCTCTATCCATTTATTCATTCAACCCAACTTTATTTTGTTCCGTTCCAAGAATTCTAACACGGTTTTATAACCATCTAGGAATAATGAAATATTTTCAGAACTTTCCGTTGATACGGCATGTTATTTTTACCATTCATTCCCTTTCAGGATCAGTCGTGGTCTTCAAAACTTTATTGAGAGTATGGACGAATCCCTCACTTCATCCATATGTGTAAAAGACACTAGCCGCACTTAAAAGCCGAGTACTCTAGCGTTGAGTTAGCAACCCAAAGAAAATATCGAAAAAATGGTGTAGATCCAATACGAAGAAAAAAAAATAAAGAGATTAGACAAGACAACCAAAAACCATTGAAAGAAGAAATCTAAAAAAATAAATTCACACTTTCTAATTAATTTAAAAGATAAAATAAAACTAAATAGATCCACTTCATTTATCAATTTATCACAATGAATTATATTTGTTCGATACACTGTTGTCAATATAAATATTGAAAAAAAAAAAGAAAAGAAATTTCAATTGAAAACAATAAAAAAAAGGACTTGTGTTGGATTGTCACTACAAATATAATCCAAACCAAATAAAATCGATAGAAAAAAGTATACATGAGAGAATAAATAAAGAATAAGTGGAAAACAAAACTACAATTTACTTAGATTTATTGAATCCATAATGGATTCAATCAAGTTAAGTGATAACAGAAAACTTGATTTCTTTGTTAGCTTTAGTAGAGTTCCAATGGAAAATGGAAAACCAACCGAAATGCCCGAATTTATTATTTCTAGGATCAATAAAATAAGAGGTTTTGTCGTTATAGAACATGGAATTCGATGGAAGCAATGATAAATAAATACAAATAGAAAAGGAAAGGGAGGAAATACAAAAAAATAAAAGAGAAAAGTCATACAAAGTTATATACAAATCACTACCCCCCCCCCCTCTTTTTGTATTTCCTTAATTTATTTCCTTAATTGAGTTTTGGTTGATTAGGACGAAGTTCCTTAAAAACCTCCGTCTTCTTTAAAATATCCTGAACAGTTCCTGTAGGTTGAGCCCCCTTTTCAAGGAAATATAAAATAGCAGGAACATTTAAATAAGTTTGATTCTTTATCAGATCATAAAAACCCACTTTTCAAAGATCTTTTCCTTCTCTTCGGGATCGAACATCAATTGCAACGATTCGATACACGGCTCATTGGGATAGATGTAGATGAACAACACCCCCCCCCTAAGAAACGTATAGGAAGATTTCTCCTCGTACGGTTCAAGAAAATGATTAATTCGAGGTTATGGTTTTGTCTGTATGTATGGAATTATATCTAAGAAATGACAACTGGGTCCATAAAATGATCAAATCAATTAAAGATGTAAGTCCTTTTTTTTCTTCTTTCTTCCTGAAAATGAAAAAAAAACCATTCGTACTCTCATAACTCAAGTTGGATAACTTTCAAACAGTTCAAAGGAAAATCTTTCGACAATTTCATTTATTGGACGGTCTTTCCTCCTTTTTTGTTTGTCTCGTTTAAAATCGAATTCTTCAGTCTGATCCAGTTATTAAGACAATTAAAAGACATTTCCTTGTTCTGTGATCCTTTATCTTTATTTTATTTTAAATCATTGGGTTTAGACATTACTTCGGTGCTTTTTAATCCTTTCAAAATGGCAGCAACATACCTTTTTTGCGATTTCTAGGAAAGAATTCTACAAGACGATGGATTCCCTCGTGAAACACTTTGGATCGAAAAAGTTTGATCAATTCAAAGAAATTTTGGAATTTTTAACTTGCTCAAATTGGATTCTTTCGATTTCCATACCGAAGATATATTTACGAAGTTGTTTTAGTTTTTTTATTGATTGGCATTAACCCTAGACCCTTGCCCCGAGAAATAAATTAATACTTTCTACTCGAGCTCCATCATGGACTATTTACATTCCAAGACAACAAAAAGCGAGGGGTTCTAGTGAAACAGAACCAATGATGTCGAGCCAAGAGCACCTTCATTCCTACATAAAATGGTGGATGTACAAATCCACAACGGATCGTGTCCTTCAAGTCGCATGTTGCTTTCTACCACATCATTTCAAATGAAGTTTTACCATAACATTCCTCTAAGAACCGGTATGGAATTGATTCAATTATGGAATCATGAATAGTCATTGGTTGGGCTGATGTATAAACACCATAATCTATAGTATAGAGATATAAAGGGATATAAATAATACTATAGATATAGGTGGATAAAGATTTTTCTGAAGAAGTCTCTTAGTAAGAGCCCATCGCTAATATTAATTTGTCTAACATATTATATTAATTAATACATATTATATTAATTAATATATTTATTAAATATTTATTAAATTATTTATATAAATATATAAATAATAAAAAATATATATAAATAATAAAAAATAAGACGAATAAATGAATTCTTTTTGATTCTGCATCTTCACATGACTTAATAGGAGAGAAAGATTCAGTTTATAAGGAATGATTAAAACTATTTCTCTTTCTAACTTTCGAATAAATTTAGAAAGTTCTCTTTTCGACATCACATCATTATTCAAAGAAAATTTGATAGTTAAAAATAACTTTTGATCATCTTAGGAAAAAAGATAAGTCTTTTTTTTTAAGTGAATCATCAATGATTTCAATGATTTACATTCAATGATTCACAATAGATAAATACACCAAACAACAAATCCAATTTTGTTTATGAGTCATGAGATAGATAAAAAAAAAAAGATTAATGTCAGGTAAGGTTTGAATTCTTATTCTTTTTTTTCATCTGATTGATAAAATACAAAGAATGGGGAGCTGTTCGTATCTATCAATTCGATCAAATAGACTGAGAAATTGTCACCCTTTACAGATATTGAAATGAACACCTTCCCATTACTGATTAACTCCTATCTACCCCATTTTATGGGACTAATGCAGCATAAATCAAAAGAAAATAAGGGGGTGTCTTAGTCTTTTTTATTTTTACGAAATGCGAGCTGTCTAGGAACAAAGCCAAACAAGTCCAGATTAAGTCCAGTTTTTGCTCCTTTTTTTGCTATTTTAGCCTAACTCATTGATTAAGAGACTTAGTGAATTTAATTAGTACCAAAACCCCACTCTTGACAAAAAGTAAAGAAATCTACAAAAAAGAAAATTAAATCTAATTAGTTTAATTTAGGGGGTAGAAAATACGAGATAGGAAATCTGGATTCTTCTGCATCTCGATTCAGTTTTTGAAAGATTCATCAAAGAAAAAAATCAGAAACAACAATCACATTCCAGCTAACATTTCGATTTTAAACATAACATTGTTAAAAAAGAAATCTATATTCTCATAGAATATATATATTCTGGGACGGAAGGATTCGAACCTCCGAATAGCGGGACCAAAACCCGTTGCCTTACCGCTTGGCCACGCCCCATTTAGATTTCTATCCGATACTAAAAAAATATATTGCTGGTTTTGTTTGTTTGTCAACTCTAGTCCAAATATCTATAGAATAGATTAGATTGGTACTGAGATTTTGCTATATTTTTGGTATGTGTAGATATAGTATTCAACTTAATTTATTGATCATTACATATAATTCAATTAAGATATTGTATGAAAATATAATTTTTTTCGATTCTCCTTTGAGAAAAGGAGGATTTTTGATTGGGTGGGTTCAAAGAAAAAGAATAATTTTTTGTTTACCTTACTTACTTTCCTTTTCCTTATATCAATAACTCAATCAAAATGCAATTATCTCCAAGAACAAAAAGTCTGTTATGCTTAATACCTTTAGTTTGATTGGTATCTGTCTTAATTCGACCCTTTATTCGAGTAGTTTTTCTTCGGCAAATTGCCCGAGCCCTATGTTTTTTTGAATCCAATTATAGATATTATGCCAGTCATACCTCTGTTCTTTTTTCTCTTAGCCTTTGTTTGGCAAGCTGCTGTAAGTTTTCGATGAGATCCTTGATAATATCCTAAAAAATTCATGATTTATTCGAGAAACAATTCTACAATAAATCAAATCAGATAAGCTTTACCATTTGAAATCTCGATTCAAACATTGAAATTCTTGGATAGTCACGAGAAATCCGGCTTAACTTATTTCCTTCTTTTTTTGCACTTTCCTTTCGAGTGAAAGACCTTATTAGGCTCCTCTTGTGTATATAAAAATTTGGTTAATGACAAACTCTTATTATAAAAGAATTTAGAAAAATTCTTTTAGAGAAAGAGCTTCGTTGCTTGGTGTCAAACTAGGATATGCGGTAGAAATGGATGATCTATTCTTTTTTTTTTTCAAAAAAAAATCATCTTGGAGATTGTGTAATGCTTGCTCTAAAACTCTTCGTTTACACAGTAGTGATATTTTTTGTTTGTCTCTTCATCTTTGGATTCATATCTAATGATCCCGGACGTAATCCTGGACGTGAAGAATAAAATAAAAAGGCTTTTCCTTGCTTGATTTTCAAATTTTCTTAGGATTTGGTTTATTCTACACATTTAACTAAGAATAGGAACAAAGGATTTCGAAATTTGAAAAAAAAAATCAAGTCATCAACGGAAAGAGAGGGATTCGAACCCTCAGTACGATTAACTCGTACAACGGATTAGCAATCCGCCGCTTTAGTCCACTCAGCCATCTATCCCAATTGAAAAAGATAATTACTATATGAGATAGCACATAAGATAAGGGAAAGAATCTTTCTTTCTCTCTTTTTTTCTTTCTATATTATATAGATATGTACAACTTTTATCATCAATTTCCTTTATCTCTTTATCTAAAGTAAAGGAAGGGCTCAGAAGAGCCAAGAATATCAAGAAAAATAAAGAAGAACTCTTTTCTTTGTCTTGATTTTGTTCGAAAGGACCCTCTTTTTCTCATGGCCTGGTCTGGTCAGTATCCAGCCGGGCCTCTTTTGTTCCAACGAATTTGAAAACAAAAATGCCTGTTATAGTTGTAATATTTCATTTTAATTGAATAGTTAATATTCAAGCAACAAGAAAAAATTCCCATTTTTTATAAAGGTAAAATAAAATATATGAAATAGAAAATTCGATCAAAATAAAAGTCTCATTTCTCTTTCTGCTTTTTGATTTTATGTTTACTGCCTTGCTGGACTAAAAAAAGAAGCTTTAGAGGCATTTTTATGTTATGATTTTAGTGGTTTTTATGATTTTAGTGGTTTTGACGACCCTATCTTATCCTATCTTAATTACCACAATTCCCCTGTTCCACAAAAGTTGCATTTGTATACAATAATCGGATTGTAGCGGGTATAGTTTAGTGGTAAAAGTGTGATTCGTTCTATTATCCCTTAAATAGTTAAAGGGTCCTTCGGTTTGATTCATATTCCGATCAAAAATTTTATTTCTTAAAAGTATTAAATCCTTTTTCTCTCAATGACAGATTCGAGAATAAATACACATTCTTGTGATTGGTATCCAAAGGTCACTTAGACATTGAAAAATTGGATTATGAAATTGAGAAACATAATTTTTGAATTGGATCAATACTTCCAATTGAATAAGTATCAATAAAGGATCCACGGATAAAGATAGAAAGTTGATTTCTAATCGTAACTAAATCTTCAATTTCTTATTTGTAAAGAAGAAAGTGAAGCAAAATAGCTATTAAACGATGATTTTGGTTTACTAGAGACATCAACATATTGTTTTAGCTCGGTGGAAACAAACTCCTTTTCCTCAGGATCCTATTAAATATAAATAGAGAACGAAATAACTAGAAAGGTTGTTAGAATCCCCCTCTTCTAGAAGGATCATCTACAAAGCAATTCGTTTTATCTGTATTCAGACCAAAAGCTAACATAGATGTTATAGGTAGAATTCTTTTTTTTTCGAATTTTGTTCACATCTTAGATCTTATACATTAACTCATCTCCATAAGGGAGCCGAATTAAATCAAAGTTTCATGTTCGATTTTGAATTAGAGACGTTAAAAAAATGAATCGACGTTGACTATAACCCCTAGCCTTCCAAGCTAACGATGCGGTTCGATTCCCGCTACCCGCTCTATATCTATTTATTCTAAATATTTTAATCTATGCATTAAATCAAATTTAGTTTATTAGT
>NC_061116.1:182494598-182573316 GCF_002878395.1 Capsicum annuum
AAATAAAAAATATGTAATTGTCAGCAAAGTTGTTTCTTTTTTTTTTTCAAATCCAAAAAACCCTTCTTACTTAGAATAGGTCGTCGATTCAACATTAGATAAAGGGGGTAAAATCTCCGTTTTTACAATTTACAATAAGCGGTTAAAATAATTTTCTCAATATGAGTATCCTATATCGATAAAATATTCATTTTGAAACCACCTCTATTTAACATAGTGGTAGAAAGAGTACCATGCTGCGTCTAGACTTCAAACAGTTTGTTTTAACCATGTTAATAGTTTGACATTATTGGTTAATAGAGAATCAAAATTGATTTACCAATGAATCGCGAAATGCTATGCACCTCTCTTTCCTACTTATAAAGGAAAAGGGTATAGCTGGTTGGTCCAGCCTATTCTTGAAATAAACAACCCGCACACACTCCCTTTCTAAAAAAAAATCAATACACCAAGCACTACACTTAGATTTATTGGATTTGTTGCTAAAATATAGGTATTAAACCCGAAACTCCCGGCAGATGGCCAGTAGCCCAAAGAAACAAAAGAATCAGTTACGTTTTTCATATGATCTCCTCTTATAGATAGACTAAAAAATTGAACAGAGTTCTTTTTGTAGCACTTCGCCCCTCTTTTTATTTATTCTTTTATTTTTTTGAAATTGAGTAAAAAAATAAAAAATATTCAAGTTAGTTATAAATTATGAACTAATGAACTAGCCCTTTATTGGTTATTAGAACACTAACACTTTTTTCCTTGGTCTATGAACGGAAAGGGTGAAAGCGAGTCAGTATGCTAATTCCTCATCCGTAAATACTAATTCCTCATCCGTAAATCGACCCTTCCCGTAGGTTCTTTTCTCAAAGAATAAAAAATTGGAGGAGGGAAATCTTGATAGAATTTGAAAAAGTAAACGACAAGTCAAAGGCAATAAAATATGAAAAATATATTTATTTTTCATATTTCTAAGCTAAGATTAAACAAAAGGATTTGCAAATAAAAGTGCTAACGCTACAACCAGTCCATAAATTGTTAAAGCTTCCATAAAAGCTAGACTAAGTAATAGCGTACCTCATATTTTTCCCTCTGCCTCCAGGTCCAATAGAAGCAAACCCTACGGCCAATCCAGCAGCAATAACGGAAGCAACAGAAATTAGTGGATTCATGATAAGTTCCTCGTACCAAAAAAAAGAAATGGTTAATGATACAATCAACAAATGAATTATGACTTAATTATTCCCTCGCTAGGACTCATCCAGTCGAAGTAACTAAGAACTTCGGATTGAAGTAATAAGATTATTGAATCATCAGAACTACTTCGATATATCTTTTTTACTTTTTAGCAACAGAGTCTTTGTGAACCCAGAAGACTTTCGTTCTCCCATTTCTTGTTCTTGGTTCGAACTAGTAGTTGAATTATTTCTTAATTTCATCCGTTTATTCATTCAATTCACAGTCGCAAGGGGTCAAAAGGACTTCTAGTCTATTAGAATCCCCTAGAGTAGTAAAATATATCTTTAGTTCATTTCATATATATCTAGCACGAGTCAATATCTAATATCACATATACATGTCTTTCTTCCATAACGCAAACCAAGCATTCATCTTAGATTCATTCCTATTGGAGAATCAAGCGTCGAAACATCTAGAAGGTTTGGCTTATAGTTATTCAAGTAAAGATACCTTTCTCTCCTAACCGACCTTTTCTAAAATACTAAAAAAAATCCCTTTTTTGTAAATTCTTTTAAATCTTACCTTTTCTTATTATTCCACCTAGATAAATCTAAATGGACAAATTGATTAGGCCGAATAATTCCATATGTTATAGAAATATCATTATTTGGTTGATCTAAGTTCATGCAATTTATTAATAAAAATGAATAAAAAAATTATTCATTTTTAGTATTTTGGTCAATCGTTGAATAAAATCAACAGAAAGGGAAATCATTTCGCCCTTTATTTTATTTAATTACACGTCGTAAACCTATACAACAAGAATTATTGACAAAAATTCTTATATTCAAATTGTTTTAACAATGAATTAATTTAACAATGAATTAATAATGAGTTAAGTTAATATAATAATGAGATGGACTAAGCAATCTAAAGTGAATATTCATTGAGACGAAGTATGATATTAAGTGAAGGAAAAGGGAATTTTAGGAAAAAGATCTAAAAACAAGGATCTTTTTCCCTTACTCTTTAATATCATCGTAATATTTTTGCTATCACTCTAGATCGCATATAACATAGCTGTATATTTAGATTCCTCTATTCTATTCCCTAAGTTAAGTAATTCCACCCACCATATACATTTTTTCATTGCTGTTGGCTAAGCTAAAAAAGACTATTTCAATGATGGCCCTCCATGGATTCACCTATATAAGCCGCGGCTAAAGTTGCAAAAATAAGAGCTTGAATACCACTTGTAAATAATCCAAAGAGCATGACAGGTATAGGAACTACTAAGGGTACTAAAGAAACAAGAACAACAACTACTAATTCATCAGCTAAGATATTCCCGAAAAGTCAAAAACTAAGTGATAAGGGTTTTGTGAAATCTTCTAAGATGTTAATGGGTAAAAGGATTGGGGTTGGTTGAATATATTTTCTGAAATAACCTAATCCCCTTTTTGTAAGACCCGCATAGAAATATGCCACTGATGTGAGTAAAGCCAAAGCAACAGTAGTATTTATATCATTCGTGGGTGCGGTTAACTCCCCATGAGGTAATTGTATGATTTTCCAAGGTAAAAGATCTTCTGACCAATTAGAAACAAAAATAAATAAAAACATAGTGCCAATAAAAGGAACCCAGGGCCCATATTCTTCTCCAATTTGAGTTTTACTCACATCTCGAATGAATTCAAGAACATATTCGAAGAAATTCTGACCCCCGGTTGGGATGGTTTGTGGGTTCCGAACAACTATAGTGGCTGAACCTAATAAGATAGCAATTACAACCCAAGAAGTAATAAGTACTTGGCCATGTACTTGGAAACCCCCTATTTGCCAATAGAAATGTTAGCCTACTTCCACACCGGATATATTGTATAACCCCTTTAGAATATTGATAGAACATGATAGAACATTCATATTGCCTTGCCCTCTGAAAAAATTGAACTTTAAACAAAATTTTTTGATTCAACCATCTCTTTGTCTACTTGAATCGGATATTTGTAATACCAACTAAGATTTATAATACTAATAAATCGCATAATATCCCCAGTTATTTTTATCTCTTTTTTGAAATTCAGAAATAGTAAGCGATTTCATAAGGGATTTCTGAAGTAAGTTATTTATCTTATTATTTTATTATTAATCAAGGATTTCTTATATAAATAGAACGACCCTTACAAATTGCAAATACTAATTTATTAAGAATTAATCGGATTGAGGATATGGCGTTATCATTCGCTGGAATTGAAATATCTGCGAGATCGGGGTCACAATTTGTATCGGTTAAACAAATTGTTGGAATTCCTAAAGTAATACACTCTCGCAGGGCCATATATTCTTCGTGCTGATCAACGATGATTACACTATCGGGTACCCCTGTCATATATTTAATCCCGCCCAGATATGTTTGCAAGCGAGATAATTGTCTTTTAAACATAGCTGCATCTCTTTTCGGGAGACGATTGAGTCTCCCTTTTTTTTGCTCCATTCTCAAGTCCCTGAACTTATGAAGTCGTGTTTCTGTAGTGGACCAATTCGTTAACATACCACCAAGCCATTTTTTATTAACATAATGAGACTGGGCCTTTATTGCAGCCCACTCTACTGAATCAGCTGCTTTATTTTTGGTACCAATAATTAAGAATTGTTTTCCCCTACTTGCTGCGTCAAAAACTAAATCATAAGCTTCTGATAAAGAAGAGAAGTAGATGAGAGAAAATAAAGTGGAAAAAAATGGAAAAAAAAAGAAATTAAAATAAAAAAAAAGATAAAAAACTGAAAAAACTAACAAGAAAAAATATTTAGAGATATAAAACAATGATATTTCGAAATTTTGAAGATCATGAAAATAATAATCTTCATATTTGATTTGATTTGGAAAAGGAATCTACTAATTTAAATAAAAGTAATTTATGGGGATTTAATTAGATGGGATATTATTCCTTATTTAACTCAACTAATTTGAGTAAAATAAGGGCAATAAATCTTATTATATATGTATTTGTATAGCAACAGTTTACTTAAATACAAAATACAACTTGCTATTTTTCGTAATTATGAAACTGTTGCTATAAAAGTTACAATTAAAACTCTATAGTTGCTATTTTTGAAATTTTCCCTACAAAATATTATACACTAGGAGTAAACTTGACGTGCGCACAAAGCTTATTTTTAAGAATTTAAATTTTGTGCATACAAAACATTATATGCTATGAGTAAACTTATTTTTAAGAATTTAAGTTTTGTTCATACAAACCTGCGCACAAAGCTTATTTTTAAGCAGGTGAATTACATAAAAAAGAGAGACGCGCTAGGTAGATTTTACTCAAATTAGTTGAGTTAAATAAGGAATAATATCCCATCTAATTAAATCCCCATATATGTATTTGTATAACAACAGTTTACTTAAATACAAAATACAACTTGCTATTTTTCATAATTATGAAACTGTTACTGTAAAAGTTACAATTAAAACTCTATAGTTGCCATTTCTGAAATTTTCCCTACAAAATATTATGCACTAAGAGTAAACTTGACGTGCACACAAAGCTTATTTTTAAGAATTTAAATTTTGTGCATACAAAACATTATGCGCATGAGTAAACTTATTTTTAAGAATTTATGTTTTGTTCATACAAAACATTATAGTAAACTTGACCTACGCGCAAAGCTTATACACTAAGAGTAAACTTGACGTGCGCACAAAGCTTATTTTTAAGAATTTAAATTTTGTGCATACAAAACATTATGCGCATGAGTAAACTTATTTTTAAGAATTTATGTTTTGTTCATACAAAACATTATAGTAAACTTGACCTACGCGCAAAGCTTATTTTAAGCAGGTGAATTACATAAATAAAAGAGACGCGCGCTAGGTAGGGGTCGAACCTACGACCTTCTGCTTAGGAAACAGACGCTCTATCCACTGAGCTACAAGCGCTTTTCTGCTTCACTATCGGTGAGCAAAACAATTTGACTTGAAATAACATTACTTGGAAGGTTTTAAATATTATCATATTTATTGTGGACGTTTAAAAGCAAGGCGAACTAAGTTGAACCATATTTGTTGTGGCTTCAAGTGCATTGTAGTTTTTTATTTTTCCCTTGCTTAACATTTTATGTCCTTAGGTGTTTTGGCAAACTTGTTTTGTTGTCAATTGCATAATTATGCCGTATTTTAAAATTACTGTTAGATCATTCCCTGTCCTATGTTTGAAACATCATTACTCAAGAACGATGGTTTTAAATATTACCGTATTCGTTCTAGCCGTTTAAAAGCAAGGAGAACTAAGTTAGAACCATATTTGTTGTGGTTTTTAGCTAACATGATGATTTTCAATGATTGATGCACCACAAAGTTGTAAGGACAATCAAATTGATCTAATGAACGCAACAAGCATTTGAAGTAATTGCCTGATGAGTTTAGTTTTTGCTTTCTTGTTTCAAAACTGAAGTTTCTGTATCATCGAAAAGCTAAGCAGATGATTGTTGAGATTACCAGAAAAAAATAAATGCGTCAGGTAGGGGTCAAACCTATGGCTTTATGCTTCAGAAACAGACACACTATCCACTTAGCTAAGCGCTTCTTTGCTTCCTTTTCTTATGATTGTTTATATAAATGAGCAATACATACAAACATATATAAATGGGTTCTTTAAGTTGCTAAGTTGGTTGTTCTAGGAGAGAGGTGACGAGACATACTCCCTCCGTTTTTAAATAAATGGTAGCTTACTAATATTTTTTTTTCTTTGTAACACTAATCAATTGGACACATAGTTTTTTTTTTAAAATAAACTAAAATAAAAAGTGCAGTCTATATAAACTTAAATATTTATGGACTATGATAAATCATCTTAGTGAAAATTACTGATAATTTTAAAGTTAAATTCTAAAAATTGTCACATAAATTAGTAGGGTCAAACACTTTCTTCACTCTGTTTTACTTAACTCATATACTAAAAATAGTTCTTTCAAATTACTTATCTAATTTATGAAATCAAGAGAATTTTGTTATATTGTTTCTTTTCTACCTTTATTACTAAATAACAATATGAAGTAATAATGATCAAATTTAAAATTTTAAAATATCATTAATAATATTAATTTAATAAAATATACCTAGTCAAAAAAAATCAACTAAAATAAAATAAAGGGAATACTTGCAACTTAGATTTAGCGGTATACCCATTTAGTCCACTTAGACACATAAAATATTTAAAAGAATTTTTTTTTTTTATTGTAACAAAACAAGAGATCTTATTTCCTGGCTGACTCGACAGGGAGTTAGTAAAAACAAAAAAAGTATCTAGTTAAATTAATTTTATTATATTACTAAAGTATATACCTTAGATCCAAATTCAAATTTTGTTGTGTTTCTCACTGTGTATGAGCGTGGGATCGAATCTAATTCGGGGCCCCAAACTGGGTATATGTCTGCGTGATATCTGTGACCTTTCAGACCTGTATATTACTCAACTGCCAATACACCATGCATTATATATCTTCAGTGGAGTGCTAAGCTTTATCTTCTCTCTTTATATTTCTTCACTTTTAACCTTTAGCCCATTAATTTTATTGCAGAAGAATTGTACAGGAGAGCTAGAGGTGGTGCTTCTATCCCGCCAAAACAACAAAGAAAGAAATCTCTTTTCTTTTTTCCACCCATCAACTTGTTTCTCAATTCATTATTTGCAACTTTTTAATTATAGGTGACAAAAAAGTGTTGAAATTTAAGAAGAGTGACTCAAGTTATAACTATTAAGTGTGGGTGACAAATTTATAATTAGGATTTAATAATAATTGACTTTGTTTTGAATAAGTTCTCAAGTTTTATTTCTTACACATTAGCTCAAATTTTAACTAAAACCCTTAGGGATCGTTTGGTTTGGAAATGGTTATCCCGAGATAATTAATACCAGGATTAGTTATCCTGAAATAATTCGGGATAACTTATCCCACCATGTATATGTGATAAGTTATCCCGGGACTAAGAGGAAAATGGTGGGATAAATTATCCCACCAATGTTTAATCCCTCCAACCAAACAAGAGAATTATGTGTTCTTTTATTTTATCCCGGGATAACCATTTCCAAACCAAACAACCCCTTAAGTTTTATTTCATACACTTTAACCCAAATTTTAACTAAAACCCTAATTTATAAAAGGGGATCTCATCTTTTCCTCCTTTCTCCCTCAACAACTTCTCCCGCGTTTTTCTTCTTCTTCTTCTTCATTATTTTCCTTCTTCTTCTTCTTCTTCTTCTTCTTCTTCTTGAGAGGAAAAAAGTTCTCGATTTTGGACTAAATTTTATTTGTGCAGCATTGAAAATTACTTAAGAAGTGATTTTGATCATTTTGAGTTCGAACTTTATATTGTTGATCTTGCCATTGCAACATATGTTTCAGCAACTGCTGCAGTAAGTGCTGAAACAGATGCAGCAACTACTGAAAAATATGTAGCAATTGTTGAATAATTTATCCAGCAAATGCTTCATCAACTGCAATAACTGCTAAAAAATATACAACTGTTGTTGAATATTTATTCAGCAAATGCTTCATTAATCATAGCAACTGCTACATATATATTTTTTCAGTAGTTATTGAATTTGTTGCAGTAGTTGCTACAATATATTCAGCAATTGATAAAACAGAATATTGTAGTTGCTGAATAATGTATAGCAATTTTTGTATCTATTGTTGCAACTAATGAAGCAGTTGCTGAATAAATTACAACAATTGTGATATTTTGATGCAATTTTTTTCTTTTCTATCGTGATCAATTTATTTTGTTCTAAATCATAATATCTTCAGGTACCTTTAAGATCATTAGTGATGGACAAAATAGCATTAGGAATTGATTGTCACGGAGAATGGGTTGAGTCAAACAATTATTACATTTGGCGTTGAAAAAACAAAGAAATGACTGAGATGATAGCGATGATTTTGCATCAAGATGTCTCATATGATGATCTTACAAATAAAATCATTACTTATTGTGAACTAAATTGTAAGTTGAAAGATATTGCCATCACTTATATGCACAGTTGTGGTGAAAAACAAAAGACTACTCCTTTTAGGATAAAAGATCAACGTAGTTTGAGTACTTATTTGGAAGATGAATCCAGAACCATTTTGAGGGTATACATGGTTGACAGATTGGCGGAGAATCATAATTTGTCTCAATATCAAAAAATGTTAGATAATGAATGTGGTTGGATGGATATGGATGTTCCAGATAAAGAGACTACAGGCTACATATTTCTCCAATCAAAGTTGACAGTACTACACAATTAATTCAGTGTAGTCATGCTCGAGATGATGAAACAAAATTTTATAATGGTATGGCATTTAAGAATAAACAAGAATAGATATTGCGCTGAAAATGACTTGTGTGAAGAAATATTTTAGAATCAAGAAGGTGATTAACTTCAATTTTATGTATTGCTATAAATGTGTGCATCCCGAGTGCAAATGGTGGTTGAGAGCTGTGAAGCAAAAAAATTGTGATAGATTTTATATTATAAAGTATGAAAAGTTGCACACATATGGTTCGGAACATCTTACAAGTCATAATCCACATGCCACAACAAAAGCTATTAGAGCATACTTTCACGATAGGTATTCTGAGGGTAAAGGTCCATCTATAAAAGATTTAAAGAACTCCATCCGTATTGAATTGAGTTGCAAGGTAAGTTATTGAAAGGTTTAAATGGGTAGCGAGATTGCAAAGTCTTTGGTAAGAGGGACACATGAGCATGGATATGGAGTGATTGGTGCATACATTCATATGCTTAGGACATCAAATCCGAAAAGTAAGACGGCGGCGATTGATGAAAATAGTAGGTTCAAGTACTTTTTTGTGGCATATGAAGCTTGGATTCTTGATTTTGCACAAATGAAAAAAGTCATAGATATTGATGGGACATTTTTTAAGAGTAGATATGGTGGTGTGTTGTTGTCTACTATTGCAAAAGATACAGAGAATCATATTTTTTCAGTGGCATTTTGCGTAGTAGACTCTGAATGTGATGCTTCCTACAAATATTTTTTTGAACAAATAAGCAGCTTTGTACTTGATACCCCTGAATTGTGCATAATTTCTGACAGACATTCAAGTATTGGAAAGATGATTTCAGTTGTGTTCTCTTTAACTTATTATGATTGTTGCATAAGGCACCTTGGAGAGAATATTCAAAAATATTTTCATAATGAAAGTGTTGTCCACTACTTTTTTAAGGCAGCAAAAGCATACAATGTGGATGTATTTAGTGATCACTTCAATCAAATAAGAGATATGGTTCCAGGAGTCGCTACATATCTTGAACGTGTTGGATTTCACCGATGGAGCAGGGCATTATTTCCTGGAAATAAGTATAGTTTACCAGATTATTATTGTTGATAGTTAGTACAACTATTGCAGTTTTTTACAGCGGCTGCTGCAGTTTTTGTACACCAATTATTGCATATATTTCAGCAACTTTTAAAATAAGTACAAATGATGAAACAATATAGCAATTTCTATAAATAAGTGCACGTGTTGATTAATGTATTAATAAGTTTAGTAGTATATTTCACCAGTTTTTGCATTTCTTCAGTAGTTGCTACACTTATTTCAGCAACTATTGTATTTGTTTTCAGAATAAATGCGGAACTATTGAAATAAATACAAAAATTGCTTGAAACATACAGTTATAATAATAAAATTTGAGACTTACATTTATAGGTACAATATTATGATGACAAATATTGCTGAGTCGATTAATGCAGTACTTTTGGACGAAAGAGAATTTCCCATCACTGCTTTATTTGATGAAATAAATAAGCTATTTGCTGAAATATTTCATGAGAGGTGTATGATATTTCTTATTACAGGAATCAAATTTGTTCCTTCGATGGAGACAATCATTGTAGAAAATACTGAGTTGGGAAATAAGCTATTAGTCTATTAAATTGCCAACTATAGGTATATTGTCATCGGTATGAAACTATTGCAACAGTTGATTTGCAAAGCAAATATTGCAATTGTAGATTCTTTGATATTGATAAAATACCTTGTCCACATGTTATGGCAGCACTCCGGTTTCAATATGGTGAAGACTATGGGAGATGAATTTATGAGTACTCCTCTTTGTATTATACTGTAGATGCATACATTATGGCATATGTGGAGGAAATTAAACGTGTTCCATCTGAAGATTCTTGGCAAGTTCCAATTGAGATTTTAGAGATAAAAATATTTCCTCCATTTGTTGGCAAGGTTGGAAGAAGATCATTAAAAAGGCAAAAAAGAGTCGGGAAATCATTTTCAACCAAGAAAAATAAATATTCCATATGCAAAAGGGTTAGGCACAAAAAAACTACATGCTTTGAGCGAAATGCTTCATAGAAGCATATTTAATCTTATTGTTTTTGTTATTTGTGAACACATCAATTGCTTTTGTTATTATTTGTGAACAAGTTTGATCTTATTGTTGTTCTTGTTATTCAGTATTATGTTATACTCTCTAATATTCTTGCTATAACATAATTCAACAATTGCTTTTAAACGTTCAACAACTTACTTGTTGTAGCATAATTTAACAATTGTTGTGGAACGTTCAGCAACTAACTTGTTGTAGCATAATGCAACAACTTTTGTGCAATGTTCAGCAACTAACATACTTGTTGTAGCATAATGCAGCAATTGTTGTGCACTCTTCAGCAACTAACGTACTTGTTGCAGCATAATGCAACAATTGTTGTGCAATGCTCAGCAACTAACGTACTTGTTGTATCATAATGCAGCAATTATTATGCAATATTCAGCAACTAACGTACTTTTTATAGCACATTTAAGAAATTGTGGTTTAACATTCAGCAACTAACTACTTGTTGTATCATATTTCAGCAATTGTTATGAAATTCCTAGCAACTAACTAACTTGCGGTAGAAAATTCAATTATAATCACAATCAAATCTCAATTTTACTCTTAAATTGGTCTAATATCACATCATTTATCATTAAATATGATTGATCCAATCAGTTAACATTCATTTAACTCAATTTTAATTTATTACATTTACAATCGTTTAATTGATCGTCTCGTGTATCTCGAAATACTATGTCATTGCATTTGATAACTATAAAATCTAAATTACACTCTTCAATTCGACTAATATCACTCTATTTATCATTAAATATGATTGATGCAATAAATGAGTGATAAATTTTTAACTCAATTTTTGTTGATTACATTTGCAATCGTTTGATTGATCATTTTGTATATCTCAAATTACTATCTCATTACTTTTGATAACTATAAATTTTAAATTACACTCTTCAATTAGACTAATATCACTCTATTTATCATTAAATCATCAATAAATATGATTAATTCAATCAACCAACGGTCATTTAACTCAGTTTTAGTTGATTATATTTGCAATCGTTTAATTGATCATCTAGTGTATCTCAAATTACTATCTCATTGCATTTGATAACTATAAAATCTAAATTACACTAATATCACTTCATTTATCATTAAAACGGTCATTTAATTACATACTTGTTGTAGCATAATGCAACAATTATTGTCCACTGTTCAGCAACTAACTTACTTGATATAGCATAATGCAACAATTGTTGTGAAATGTTCAACAACTAACATACTTGTTGTATCATAATGAAGCAATTGTTGTGGAATGTTTAGCAACTAAACTACTTGTTGTAGCACATTTAAGAAATTGTTGTGGAACATTCAACAACTAACGTTCTTTCCATGTTTCAGCAATTGTTATGAAATTCCTAGCAACTAACTAATTTGCGGTAGCAAATTCAATTAAGATCACAATCAAATTTGTAAATTACGCTCTTAGATTAGACTAATTTTACTCTATCATTAATAAATATGATTGAAGCAATCAACTAGCAATCATTTAACTCGGTTTTTATTGATTACATTTTCAACCGTTTAATTGATCGTCTAGTGTATCTCAAATTACTATCTCATTGCATTTGATAACTATAAAATCTAAATTACACTCTTAAATTACATTAATTTCACTCCATTTATTTTTAAATCATCAATAAATATGATTGATGCAATCAACTAGCAGTTATTTAACTCAGTTTTTACTGATTACATTTGCAATCGTTTAATTGAACGTCTAGAATATCTCAAATTACTATCTCATTACTTTTAATAACTATAAAATCTAAATTGTACTCTTAAATTAGACTAATATTACTCTATTTATCATTAAATAGGATTGATTCAGTCACTTAACGGTCATTTA
Organism: Capsicum annuum; assembly: GCF_002878395.1. Classification (NCBI taxonomy): domain Eukaryota; kingdom Viridiplantae; phylum Streptophyta; class Magnoliopsida; order Solanales; family Solanaceae; genus Capsicum; species Capsicum annuum. The sequence continues at coordinate 182,507,049 of NC_061116.1, forward strand.
ACTCAGTTTTGATTGTTATAATGCAACAATTGTTGTAAAACGTTCAGCAACTAACTACTTGTTGATGGCACATTTAAGCAATTGCTGTGAAACATTCAACAACTAACATACTTTTAGTACCATGTTTTAGCAATTGTTATGAAATTTCTAGCAACTAACATACTCCTTGTAGCATAATTCAACTACTATAAATCGTTCAACAACTAACATACTTGTTGTAGCAAATTTAAGTAATTGTTATGAAATTTTCAGCAACTAACTCCCTTGCTGTAGAATAATGCAGCAATTGCTATGAAACTGTCGGCAACAAACGTATTTGTTGTAAAAAAATGCAGCAATTGCTATGAAATGGTCAACGACTAACGTATTTGCTGTAAAAAATTCAGCAACTAACGTACTTGCTGTGAAAAATTCAGCAACTAACGTATTTGCGGTGAAAATTCAACTTCTAATGTAATAGCTAATTGCAAACAAACAAAATTTATACTAATAAAATATTTATGAATTTCAGGTCCCAACACATTACAAATACCAATTCAGCTATGATTCTCATTCACCACTGCAACAAAATATAATTAAAAAGTTACAGGTCGTCTTTACAAAAAAATTAAAATTGGGAGTAGTCGCCTAATGATAGTCGTCTAAAAGCTCCTCTTCAATGATAGGCTCAATTTGTCTCTTTGCTTTTATCTTGATACTTGACAATGCCTTCGAAATTTATTTTTTTCTCCTTTCAACACCTTCAGGAGTATACAGGTCCAAGATTTTTTATGATGGCCAAATACCCCTCTTAGACATCGTAGTGGTGATAGATTTCTCTAAATCATCTACCATAACAGCTAACAAGTCTATCTTTTCATGACAAAGTTTACAAGAAGGAACTTCAATGGTGGATGGGGTTTCTTGAGGACGCGAAACATTCTCATTAATTGAAGATCTTCCTGCTTCAAAACCACCTCTAAAACCACCAAGTCCACTAGTAACAAATGGAGAAGATCCTCCCCCACCAACACCACTAGTACCTCTATCAACATTTGGAGAAAAACTTCCTCCTCCATCACCAACGACACTGTCACCTACAACAACTGAATCCCCCTCAACAACTATACAATCTCTTTTGATTGTTGTAACACCATTCAAATCTCTCTTAAGCTTTTCAATCTTGTCATCTTTAGTTAACTGCAAAGGAACAAACCTAGTGAGAAAATTCATCTCCATCTCACTTGGTATAGGACTTATCCATGGATGCATAATCTACACATAAAAAGTAATAATATTAAGATATGATAACACAAAACATATATCCCACAACAATATTTTAGAAAATTATCAAAGACAACATATCTGTCTGACAACCTTTTCTATGGAGTCTTGTTCTCCTTTTGAACGTTAATGGGTAAATAGTTGGCATGTTTACATCTGATTGATTATAATAGTAGTACCATAAAGTTAGTCTTATATTATTGTTCATTACACACATTATTGCTAGTCCTCTAAACGAATTTCATTTTTGATATATGTAAATAAGTATTCCTTCCAATTTTCTTAAACTTTGAGTAGAATAGTAAGATGTTTTCTTGCATTAGTTAGTGGCTATCAATTTACATAATTATTTGCATATGACTATGTTTTAAGATTCTCCAGGTAATAATTTTACAAAGGATAACAAGTTGATATTCTTAAAATATCAGGTAACATAATTATTTACATATGACTATGTTTTTTTTTTTTTGGTGAATAGTTTAACAGGTTGATATTCTTAAAATGCTTTCATATCTCCTTGCTATTAGAAGATAAATGTTGTATTTACTAGCTCTTCTATAGGTTAGTGTGTGGCTTCGTGTGTGTCCCTTATTATCAAAGGAGATACAGTCAGTATTTTCCTTTCAAGGTGGCAATATGTATCGCTTAGGTTCTCTTAAGACATCAATTTGATGGATCCAAAATTTCATTGATCAGTTATCACAGCTTTTGTCAAGTTAACAAAGTTTAAGACAAAGCAAACAGTTAATGATTCACAAAGAACAAGGGTTGCAGATATGAAGAATGTAGCAACTGCTTCTCTTAAGGCAAGCAAACTATACAGGGAGCTAAATGCACAAACGGTCAAACATTTTGTAAGTTACTACTAGCATGAAAGCTGACTTATATAGATGCAACCAATATACTAAACCAGACAAAGTTGTTACCTAACAGTCAGAAGACGTTAAAAAGGACTGATATCAACACTGATAACACTGATTTCTCTATACAAATACATACCCAAAAGTAGAAGGAAAATAAAGAAGGGTCAGTGAAACAATATTTCATAAGCATTTTTGTCGAAAATAGCATATATTTAAAGGTGGCAGTAATAACACTAGGCAAAATCAAGGTGTATATTAAAAAATCAGACAAAGAAAAGAATGACAACAATACGAAAATAAAAATATAAGATGATGCTTACCGAGTCTTTGGGGAGGGGGTCAAACAACTCATTAATCTCAATAAATTTGTTATTAGTCGCCGAAAGCCATCTAAGAATTCTTAGTGAAGACATTTTTTCTGAAAAAATCTCGAATCTTTTTCAAAGGGAAGGAATAGCCTCAAATGCCCAACACTACATAAAATAAAGATATTAAGAGAGATAGCTCAGAATAATGAATGGACCCAAAAATAGTTCAAAAAAATATGAATTAAAATAAAATTTACCATGAAAGCCCATGGAAAGCCATAAAGATTGGAGGTCTTCACATTTGGATTGACCGTCTTTAATAGGTACTCAGTTGTAAGATCATAACTTACACGCCTCCATGGATGGGCAGAAAATGCATCTCTATCAGCTGAGAGCAAAACCTATTCAGACGAAAGTTTCGTGTTCAAATCTTTTGCACAAAGAAAATTGTGCACAATATAGAGCAAGCACAATGACTTCTTTACACTTTTACGAACATCCTTAGATTTGATGTGTTCAATCAACTCCTTCTCTTTGCAACTCTTTCCCACCAAATCAATAATTTGTTGTCTCCTTCTCAATGTCTTAGTTGACATTTTTTCTTCATCATACACAATTGGTAAATGACAATTCAAGCCAGTGATGATCGCAAACTCTCTCATACAAAAACAAACCGGCATGCCACAATAGTTTATCCAAACTTCCTCTTTTCAATGACTTATAATTTTACGTTGAAGAAGTTGGTAAACTAAAATCATTTGAAATATTATATTGATTTTGTTAAGTAGGTTTAAGTACTTCCCAAAAATCGAAGATTTAGAGAACTTCATCAATTTTTTATCTTCTAAAATCTTTCTAAACTCAGAAAAGACTTACCCTACCCAGACTTAATATTAATAGAGCCCATCAAACTTTGATACCTTTCAATCAGTGTCTCTGAGCTATAATCCAAATACCTAATAGGCTTGACAAGTGAGGTATCAGGTGAAGGACTGGCCGGAGAGGACTCGACAGTATGAGATGTCTCCTCCTCCAAGATAGGTGTATCATGCTAGTGTTTCATTCTCTGTTCATCCTCAAATCCTCTATTTTTACCTTCTGCATTTTCATTACTTTTGGATTTATCATTTAAGGCATCTGCATTAGTGGAAGAAGCATCTGCTCCACCTGTTTCTTCGTCTTTTTCTTCCGTAGACTTCTCCAATCTTGTGCTTCCTTCTTCTTCTATAGACTTCTCCAACCTTGTACTTCCATCTTCTCCTATAGACTGCTTCAATCTTGTGCTTTCTTTTTTTTCTTCATCTATTTGTCTCTATTTACTAATTCGCTTTTTTGTATTTTTAGGAGTAACAACAATTGTTGCTCTTCTTTTTCTTGGAGCCATTGAATCTACACCACATGAAATAAAATGGAAATCATTGACTATTGTAATCAACAACAACAAAAAAATAGTTAACATGAATAATTACAGTAAATGTGTAGTAAATGATAAGGATGATACTAATAGATACTTAATTGGGAAATTCACTTTAGACTAGACTTAAAAATCCAATCTTTCTGCTAGTTAAACAAGTTCTTCAATTTCCAACTCAAAATTTAGATGTTATTACATTTTAACTAGCAAAATTACAGTTAAAGAATAAGTTTTTTTTGTTAATTGAATTGATTCTTGAACACACCCAACTCAAAATTTAGGCAAACATTACACTTCTATAACAATGTTACAGCTAAAGATTCCATCTTTCTATCAATTGAATAAGTTATTCAACAAATCTAAGAATTTAGGTTATTTTCAAGTTAATTGGAGTGGAAAATTAAAGATTTTAAATAAACTTAAAAGAGGAATCTTTATTAAATTTTCAAGATAGTCTTGATTAACCATTTCAAAACGAAAAATTCAAAAAAGGACACCACAAATCTCAAAAATCTAAATCTATTTTTTTCAAAATCAATACATTCTTATAAATGAATGAAACCCACCATATTAAGAGTAAAGAAAATAATTTTACCTTGGAGATCTAAGTTCGAAGATAGTAATGGAGATGGTGATGACAACAAAAGAACACGAAGATGGCGATGGAGGTGTTTGAAAGAACCGAAAGAGAACGTTGAGATGTATCGTCTTCTCTCTCTGATTTAGAGAGAGAGAATTTTGAACCTAATTCTAAAAAAAATTAACAAATGACACATGTTTTTTTATTATTCCTATTTTGTATTTTTAAGACGTTTATAAAGTTTTAAAAAATATATTTTAACACTAATTTACCCTAATTACTAATTAACAAAAAGTTTGACTTAAATTGATCAAACTTGTCATCATATTAATTTCAACACTTATTTGTCACCTTAGACTCAATTTGCTCAACTCACTCCCTAAATACTAAACCCCCATATAAATATACTCACTCTTTGTTACTATATCACTCTCTTTTTGCTCCTACTACCAATTTCATCTTCATACCAGTTCTTGATGATTTCTCCGTGCTCTTTTTACTTCCTTTTTAGAAAAAACTAAGCGATAACAGGAAATTCAATGATTTCTTCCATGGATACACCTCCGATCATCAAATTCACTCAACATGTAGTCACTACAAACAAGCATGTTTACGAGAACGATGAAAAAATCAACCCCCATACAAAGGTTATTCAGAAAGTCGTCAGAATTATACTTACAGACCCCGATGCTACGGATTCATCCGACGGTGAAGACTGAAATACTGTACGAAGAGTGAAGAGACATGTGGCAGAGATCAACCTCATTCCATCACCCAAATCGATAAGTGAAAAAAATGAAGATCAATTTCACCGGAAACTGACGTCACTCGCCGGAAAAAGTTCAGAGGTGTTCGTCAATGGCCGTAGGGTCGTTGGACTGCAGAGATTCGTGAACCGACCAGGGGAAAACGGGTATGGTTAGGGACTTATGATACTCCAGAAGAAGCAGCTAAAGTTTTCGATAAAGCTACCGTTAAACTCAAAGGTTCCGACGCCATAACTAACTTTCTGAGAATATTGACGATGGAGTTAACGGTGATGGAGACGGAGTCTGTTACCGACTGTGGAGAGAAAAGTGACGATGTTGTTGTGTTATCACCTACGTCAGTCCTCGTTAATGGTGATTTAACACCGTTTGATAACTTTAGGTTCTGTGAAGTTGATGATTTTGATTTCGATGTTGACTTATTTTTTCAGTTGCCAGAGTTTGGGATGTGGAGAAATACGACGGCGAAGAGTCCAGCTAGTATCACTTTGATGATTTTGCCCTTGAAACTGGGTAGTAGACATAGGGTGTATTCTAGAAAATATTTTTTCAATTTCCTTTGTTTGATTAAAAAAAGATATTGAGAAAACACTTTCTCAAATATTTTTTCATTTTTCCTGATAAGTATACTCCCACCCTTCCTCCACCCCTCTTCTCCACCCCCAATAAAATCGAAGTTGCACCCACAAGCAGATCACCATCGTCTCCAATTTTAGGGTTTTCTCCCCTCTCTTTCTTCTCTTCACTACAAGAATTTCAAAGGTATGTCCATAACTAATTTCTTTTATGGTGCTTGGTCAAAAATTTCTTCACTTCTTTCTCTTTTGCTTGTTTGGATTTCTGATTTGAGGCCAATTTTGTTTAAAAATTGAAATTTAAATTTCTGATTTGATTGCAATTTTGCTCAAAAATTGAAATTTGGGTTTAACTTATCTATGAAAATGGATAAGTTATTGTGAGTTAGTTGAGAGATTAGCATTAGACTGAAGCTATATGAATATCTTAGAGAAAAGGTTAAAGGAATTGGCTCGGAGAAAAGGTTAGTTGTAGAGAGAAAGTCCTCATAGGTTGTTGACCAGCTGCACGAGAAATTCGTAGAGCTTTCAGTCTAGTGGTAAGAAATAAAAATAGTAATTGAAAGGTTTGATCCAAGTCAAAGGAGGAACATGTTTTCAAAATTTATTTGCATACAATATACTTTCTCAACCCCGTATATAGCGAAATCTTAATGAACCAAACTTCCTTTTACTGCCACACTATGCTTATATTATGTAGGCATGTGCTCAGAACACAATCAAACGAAATCTAAGAATTATAATAAAAAAATTCAAGATTGATTACATTGATGAATCAGAGGTGTTAACCTTGACAGATTCTCAAGAGTGGTGACCCTGCAAAGAGAGGACATGCTATTGTTCAAGTTGTTACTCATAACAGTAACCCATAATTGTTGGCTAAAATTAGTTGTGGGCTTGGTGAGGCAGTGGTTGGTATTAATCTTAATGATAAGATGGAGATGCATGCTAATCGTTCTAAGTGAGAGGTTGTGGTTGTAAGTTTAGTAGAAAGTCCTTATTTTACTTTGAATGCTTACAGTTTTGAGGTTTAATGAGCCTCATCTTGTCGTTGGATGAGCGTATGTTATACTCTCTTGGATATGTTTGTCGTATATTTTAGTTTTGGTTTTATGGTCAGTTGTTATAATTCTTGGAATGGGATGATTAGATTCACTTAGAAGAAACTCAGGAAACCTTGGTTTGGCTTTAACCAGGCCAGCAACCCCTTCTCTCTATTTCTCCTCGTGTTGAGCTGAGTAGTATACCCAAAATGAAACGGGGCATAGTTAGAGGGGCTTCATTATTACGGTACCAGTTCATCTAACCTGACACTTTCTATGTGTAACATGTAAGGATCCAATAAAATTACAACAAATAGTAAATATGAACTCATAACTTTATAGATGGTTCTTGCTTACTAGCAAAGAGAAACTTTAGGAAGACATTAAATAGTCTTCAAAAATTGCCGTCAAACTGTATTTAGTATCAGCATATAGATTGTGTATAAATCATATTTACAATTTAAAAACACCAGATAGTGTAGCCTTGTTTTGTCTTACGAAGAACCTTTAGTGTTAAGTAAAATTTACAGAAAAAATGAAATAACAAGAGATGGTTCTTCTTAATTTTCTGCACAAAGCTGTAGCTATCTTTGAAACATCTTGTATTTTTTGTCACAAATACAACAACATATCCAGTGTAGACCTCACCACAAAGTGGAGTCTGGGCATCAATGCATGATCGTGTGGGGTTTTCTCTACCTATCTGCTTCTCTGTCCTCTTCATGTATGACACTGCCACAACAATTACTATTCACTGATTATCCTTACCCTATAGGTGTATTTGCAGTATATGTGGATTCAAAAGAATGCCATCACTATGTAAGTGGAAATGTTTGATATCAAAGGACCATGTATGGTGTGCTTATCTATCTATAATAGCATTCCTTTTTCTCTGTCTTGCAATGAAGAAAAGACTGGAAACACCACTTAAAGTCATTTTTGTTGTTTTACTATATCTTTAATACCCCCTGTAGTTTGAAGCAATTAACGTACCTTTACAAACATATTGACTAATTGTACTACGAGCAGCAAATAAATTGAGCCTGATTATTTTTACTCATTTGATCTTGTGAGATGCTTCGTATTTTATTACGATCTTATTTAGCGTCTCTATGTCTTGAGCCGGGATCTATCGGAAATAATCTCTTTACTTCTTCGAAGGTAGTAGTATTAACTGCGTACATTTTATCTTTTTCAGACCCCACTAGATGAGAATTCACGGGATATGTTGTTATTGTTGTTGTTGTTCAGTGTATTCACTTTTTTAAGTTGTTGTGCTTGTAATTGTATTTTTATGTTAAATTATACAAGTAGAACCAAATGAATTGATATTAACTTTTTTCTATATTTATATTGTAGGCATATCCCAATCATGATAAGTTCATCAACAAAAAAATTGAAATGTTTGAAGAAATGTCTCTTGTGTATGAAAATGATCGAGCTAGGGGAGATCGTGCTAAGTCTGTTGAAGATATAGATTTGGATTGTTGTAGATAATGATAATGACATTGAAGGACCATCCACAGAAAAGGATGTACAAGTGATTGAAACTTCTCAAGCCAAGCCAAATCGCAAAAGAAAGCGTTGCAAGATGTCATCGGCGATATATCAATAAAATTTGTAGTAGTGGCAATGACAATTAGTAAGATGATTGATAGTCGCCTAGATGTGATAAAGTTGTACGAAGAAGCTATGGCAATGAAAGGTTATAACGAAGAGTTCCTCGGTGATGCTTTTGATTATTTGGTGCAAAGCGATACTTTGGCGAAGGCATTCATGGCAAAAAATCAAAATCTCTGTAAGGTGTGGTTGGAACGATTCAAGTGACAACAATAGTTATATGGGTTGGAAGAACTTAGCTTTGGAAGCAATTACTATTCGCGCACTTTTGTTTTTAATAATGTACCGTGTATTTGCTATCAAAGTTCTCTCTTTTGTGGATTTGGGCGAATATTGATTAGGAAGCTTGAATATATGATTAGTAGTTGCTTAAACTTTAGTCGCATGTAATGTTATGGTACTCGATCTGGGTATTGTTTGTAATGCATTGGTTCCTACACGTTGTTAGTAGTATTTTTAAAAAAATATTTTTTCACTCACTAACCAAACACTAAAAAATATTTTTCTGAAAAATATTTTCTACTCACCAACCAAACACCATAAAATATTTTTTGAAAAATATTTTTTTCATTCACCAACGAAACATGAGAAAATAAATAGAAAATCAACTTATTTTTCATGAAAACATTTTTCAAAAAAAAAAATTTCCATCGAAATCATTTTCCATCGTACCAAACACACTCATAGAATGTTTGTTGTACGGGGGCTATTTTGTCTATTTATGCAAATGGGATGATTGGTTGGTTGACTGGTGACGTGGCATTTTCGGCGGCAATTATATATAGTGATTAGTAGTCTATCCATACGGTGGACTTTGTGAGAGATTTTTGTTTTGTGTTAACTGTGGGTTAATATTGTAATCTGAAAATTTTCACATCTAGAGGTAAGAGTCAGGGGCGGAGCTACGGTTTGCGAAGGGTGGTGACCATCCTTCGTCGAAATTTTTTTTGAATATATAGGTTAAATATTGACATATATTGTTATATACATGCTGATAAACATTCTTGATAAGTTAGAGATGCACAACCTAGTGGTTAAGGGTGTGCAAATTCGTGCTGGTGATGCAGGTTCTCGATTCCCATTAAATGCATGTGCTTTTATTTTCCTTTTTAAAAAAGGATCAGGTCCTTGTAAAGCATTTGGATTAGATTTGGACCGGGTTATACCTCAAATTCAACCCAATATTCAAAGCCCAATTGCCCAATTAACGTAAAGTGTGAAAGCCCAATTGACCAACTAATGTGAAAGGCTGAAAGCCCAGTGCTGCTAAGGCTGATTTTAAAAAAATAAAATTAAAGCACACTTTTTTTTTTAAATTTAAAAAAGAACAAGTTAAACTTAAATTCTAATTTCTAAAGTAGTAATGTTAAACCCGACCCTTCAGTTGTTCAGGAACCCTAAACTATTCTCTATTCCTACACCACAAATTCACAATCTTCTCCACCTTAATGTTAAAAAAAATTTAAAATTTGATGTTAAAGTCTTCAAAGCTTCAACGGGCTATCATTATAATTTTTCTTCATCGACTATTGAAGTGTGAATTGTAAAAAGGTATTCTTCAATTCTTCTTATCTTTTAGTTTAATTTTTTTCCCTTAAACTTGCTTTTATGTATTTTTTTTGGTTTTGAACTAAGTAATTTAATATTCTAATTTTTCTAGTAGATAACTTGCTAGTTAATATTATTTGGGAGGATGGAACATGTTTCAAGTATTCATAATTTTTTATTTGTTGAAATTGAATAATAAGTGTGATGCGCTTGATTTTAATGTTAGTTTGAGGTTTCAATGAGCTTGGATAAGTATTTTCGTAATGTTTCAAAAATAAGTTCAACGTCTCAAAATCAATCCCGACGAGATGAAGATGTTGATCAAATAGAAATACCATCTCAGTCTTCTCAGAGATAAAAAATTGATGTAAATGATCTAAAGGTTGACCCTGCTGAAAGACCTCCGATTTTGAGTTATCCTCCGAATATTCATGATGAGATAAGAAGGGCATATATTCTAAAACATCCTTTCCAACCTCGAGATCATGAGTTTCCTCAAACAGACTTTTTTGAAATTCCACATTGTTTTGTTTCTAAATGGTTTGATGAATATTTTGATTGGTTGGAATATAGTGTAAGTACAGATGCAGCTTATTGTTTGCCTTGTTATTTATTTCAAGGCGAAAGCATTCATCAAGGTGGTGGTAATACATTTTCCACGAAGGAATTTAGAAATTGGCACAGAAAAGATAGCTTTGCAACACACATTGGTCCTCCGAATAGCATTCATAATCAATCAAAAAGGAAGTGTGAAGATCTTATTAGGAAGGAACAATCTATTGAGGTGACATTTTACAAGTTGGACGAGAAAAGTAAGAATAAATATCGAGTTCGGTTAAATGCTTCAATCGATGTGGTCCGATTTCTTCTAAATCAAGGTTTATCACTCCGAGGTCATGATGAAAGTGAATCATCCTTGAACAAAGGTAATTTTCTTGAAGCACTTTCTTGGATTGAGGATAGATGTGATGACATTAAAACTTATGTGTTAGAAAAAACTCCAAAAAATAATAAAATGATTTCTCATGATATTCAAAAAGATATTGTGACCGCGTGTAAGATTAAAACTATCAAAGCTATAATAAAGGATTTAGATGGTGACTACTTTGCTTTGTTGGTTGATGAATCAAGAGACATATCATGCAAAGAGCAAATGGCTATTTGTTTACGATATGTTGATAAAAGGGGATTTGTGATGGAAGCATTTATTGAACTTATTCATGTTAAAGATACTAGTGCATTATCCCTAAAGAAAGCAATTGTGGATGTACTTGCTCACCATTCTTTAACTTTAGCTTATGTACGAGGGCAATGTTATGATAGAGCAAGCAATATGCAAGGTGAGTTAGGCGGTCTTAAAACATTAATTAGACAAGAAAGTAGATCCGCTCACTTAGTTCATTATTTTGCTCATCAACTTCAATTGACACTTGTTGCGGTTTCTAAAAGGTGTGTTAAAGTAGGAGAACTTGTATTATTGACTTCAAATATTTTGAATCTGTTGGGGGCTTCCTTTAAACGTGTGGATGAATTTTGAGAATCTCAAAGAGAAAAACTCCAAGAGGCATTAGATATAGGTGAGCTAAAAACCAGTGGCGGAGTTACGGTTTGGGAAGGGTGGTCAGATGAACACCCTTCATCGGAAAAAATTTTTGGAAATATAGGATAAATATGAATATATATGGTTATATACATGCTGATGAACATCCTTGATAAGTTAGAGATGCACAACCTAGTGGTTAAGGGTGTGCAAATTCGTGCTGGTGATGTAGGTTCGATTCCCATTAGATGCATTTGCTTTTATTTTCCATTTTTAAAAAGGAACAGGTCCTTGTAAAGTATTTGGATTAGATTTGGACCGGGTTACACCTCAAATTCAACCCAATATTCAAAGCCCAATTGACCAACTAATGTGAAAGGCTGAAAACCCAGGTGCTACTAAGGCTGATTTAAAAAAAATAAAATTAAAGCACACTTTTTTTTCATTTTAAAAAAGAACAAGTTAAACTTAAATTCTAATTGCTAAAGTAGTAGTGTTAAACCCGACCCTTCAGTTGTTCAGGAACCCTAAACTATTCTCTATTCCCTCACCACAAATCCACAATCTTCTCCACCTTAATGTTAACAAAAAATTAAAATTTGGTGTTAAAGTCTTCAAAGCTTCAACGGCCTATCATTATAATTTTTCTTCATCGACTATTGAAGTGTTAATTGTAAAAAGACATTCTTCAATTCTTCTTGTCTTTTAGTTTATTTTTTTTCCTTAAAATTGCTTTTGTGAATTTTTTTTTGGTTTTGAATGAACTAAGTAATTTAATATTCGAATTTTATCTAGTAGATAACTTGCTAGTTAATATTATTTGGAAGGATTGGACATGTTTCAAGTATTCATAATTTTTTATTTGTTGAAATTGAATAATAAGTGTGATGCGCTTGATTTTAATTTTAGTTTGAGGTTTCAATGAGCTTGGAGAAATATTTCGTAAAGTGTCAAAAATAAGTTCAACATCTAAAAATCAATCCCGACAAGATGAATATGTTGATCAAATAGAAATACCATCTCAGTCTTCTCAGAGACAAAAAAATTGATATACATGATCTAAAGGTTGACCCCGCTGAGAGACCTCAGATTTTGAGTTATCCTCCAAATATTCATGATGAGATAAGAAGGGCATACATTCTAAAACATCCATTTCAACCTCGAGATCATGAGTTTCCTCAAATAGACTTTTTTGAAATTCCACATCGTTTTGTTTCTAAATGGTTTGATGAATATTTTGATTGGTTGGAATATAGTGTAAGTGCAGATGCAACTTATTGTTTGCCTTGTTATTTATTTCAAGGCGAAAGCATTCATGAAGGTGGTGGTAATAAATTTTTCACGAAGAGATTTAGAAATTGTCACAGAAAAGATAGCTTTGCAACACACATTGGTCCTCCGAATAGTATTCATAATCAATCAAAAAGAAAGTGATAAGATCTTATGAGGGAGGAACAATCTATTGAGGTGGCATTTTACAAGTTGGACGAGAAAACTAAGAATAAATATCGAGTTCGGTTAAATACTTCAATCGATGTGGTCTGATTTCTTCTAAATCAAGGTTTAGCACTCCGCGGTCATGATGAAAGTGAATCATCCTTGAACAAAGGTAATTTTCTTGATGCACTTTCTTGGATTGAGGATAGATGTGATGACATTAAACCTTATGTCTTTGAAAAAGCTTCAAAAAATAATAAAATAATTTCTCATGATATTCAAAAAGATATTGAGACCGCGTGTAAGATTGAAACTATCAAAGCTATAATAAAGGATTTAGATGGTGACTACTTTTCTTTGTTGGTTGATGAATCAAGAGACGTATCACACAAAGAGCAAATGGATATTTGTTTACGATATGTTGATAAAAGGGGATTTGTGATGGAAGCATTTATTGAACTTGTTCATGTTAAAGATACTAGTGCTTTATCCCTAAAGAAAGCAATTGCAGATGTACTTGCTCACAATTCTTTAACTTTAGCTTATGTACAAGGGCAATGTTATGATGGAGAAAGAAATATGCAAGGTGAGTTAGGTGGTCTTAAAACATTATTTGACAAGAAAGTAGATCCGCTCACTCAGTTCATTGTTTTACTCATTAACTTCAATTGACTCTTGTTGCGGTTTCTAAAAGGTGTGTTCAAGTAGGAGAACTTGTATTATTGACTTCAAAAATTTTGAATCTGTTGGGGGCTTCCTTTAAACGTGTGGATGAATTTCGAGAATCTCAAAAAGAAATCCTCTAAGAGGTATTAAATATGGGTTATCTAGAAACCAGGGACGGATTTACGGCTTGCGAAGGGTGGTCAGATGAACACTCTTCGTCGGAAAAAAATTTCGGATATATATATTAAATATAGATATATATGGTTATATACATACTGATGAACATCCTTGGTAAGTTAGAGATGCACAACCTAGTGGTTAAGGGTGTGCAAATTCGTGTTGGTGATGCAGGTTCGATTCCCATTAGATGCATTTGCTTTTATTTTCCTTTTTAAAAAAGGAACAGGTTCTTGTAAAGTATTTGGATTAGATTTGGACCGGGTTACACCTCAAATTCAACCCAATATTCAAATCCCAATTTCCCAATTAATGTAAAGTGTGAAAGTCCAACTGACCAACTAATGTGAAAGGCTGAAAGACCAAGTGCAGCTAAGGCTGATTTAAATAAAATAAAATTAAAGCGCACTTTTTTTTAATTTAAAAAATAACAAGTTAAACTTAAATTCTAATTGCTAAAGTAGTAGTGTTAAACCCGACCCTTCAGTTGTTCAGGAACCCTAAACTATTCTCTATTCCCTCACCATAAATCCACAATCTTCTCTACCTTATTGTTAAAAAAAAATGAAATTTCATGTTAGAGTCTTCAAAGATTCAATGGGATATCATTATAATTTTTCTTCATCGACTATTGAAGTGTTAATTGTAAAAAGGCATTCTTCAATTCTTCTTGTCTTTTAGTTTATTTTTTTCCCTTAAACTTGCTTTTGTGTATTTTTTTTTGGTTTTGAATGAACTAAGTAATTTAATATTCTAATTTTATCTAGTAGATAACTTGCTAGTTAATATTATTTGGAATGATTGGACATGTTTCAAGTATTCATAATTTTTTATTTGTTGAAATTGAATAATAAGTGTGATGCGCTTGATTTTTATTTTAGTTTGAGGTTTCAATGAGCTTGGAGAAATATTTCGTAAAGTGTCAAAAATAAGTTCAACATCTAAAAATCAATCCCGACAAGATGAATATGTTAATCAAATAGAAATATCATCTCAGTCTTCTCAGAGACAAAAAAATTGATGTACATGATCTAAAGGTTGACCCCGCTGAAAGACCTCCGATTTTGAGTTATCCTCTGAATATTCATGATGAGATAAGAAGGGCATACATTCTAAAACATCCTTTCCAACATCGAGATCATGAGTTTCCTCAAACAGACTTTTTTGAAATTCCAGATCATTTTGTTTCTAAATAGTTTGATGAATATTCTGATTGGTTGGAATATAGTGTAAGTGCAGATGTAGCTTATTGTTTGCCTTGTTATGTATTTCAAGGAGAAAGCATTCATGAAGGTGGTGGTAATATATTTTCCACGAAGGGATTTAGAAATTGTCACAGAAAAGATAGCTTTGCAACACACATTGGTCCTCCGAATAACATTCATAATCAATCAAAAAGGAAGTGTGAAGATGTTATAAGGGAAACAATCTATTGAGGTGGAATTTTACAAGTTGGACGAGAAAATTAAGAATGAATATCGAGTTCGGTTAAATGCTTCAATCGATGTGGTCCAATTTCTTCTAAATCAAGGTGATGCACTTTCTTGGGTTGAGGATAGATGTGACGACATTAAACCTTATGTGTTAGAAATAGATCCAAAAAATAATAAAATAATTTCTCATGATATTCAAAAATATATTGTGACCACGTGTAAGATTGAAACTATCAAAGCTATAATAAAGGATTTAGATGGTGACTACTTTGCTTTGTTGGTTGATGAATCAAGAGACGTATCACGCAAAGAGCAAAAGGCTATTTTCTTACGATATGTTGATAAATGGGAATTTGTGATGGAAGCATTTATTGGACTTGTTCATTTTAAAGATACTAGTGCTTTATCCGTAAAGAAAGCAATTGTGGATGTACTTGCTCACCATTCTTTAACTTTAGCTTATGTACAAGGGCAATGTTATCATGGAGCAACCAATATGCAAGGTGAGTTAGATGGTCTTAAAACATTAATTAGACAAGAAAGTAGATCCTCTCACTCAGTTCATTGTTTTGCTCATCAACTTCAATTGACTTTTGTTGCGGTTTCTAAAAGGTGTGTTCAAGTAGGAGAACTTATATTATTGACTTCAAATATTTTAAATGTGTTGGGGTCTTCCTTTAAACGTGTGGATGAATTTATAGAATCTCAAAAAGAAAAACTCCAAGAGGCATTAAATATGGGTTAACTAGAAACCAGGGGCGGAGCTACGCCTTGCGAAGGGTAGTCAGATGAACACCCTTCGTCGGAAAAAAATTTCGGATATATAGACTAAATATAGATATATATGGTTATATACATACTGATGAACATCCTTGATAAGTTAGAGATGCGCAACCTTGTGGTTAAAGGAATGCAAATTCGTGCTGGTGATGCAGGTACAATTCCCATTAGATGCATTTGCTTTTATTTTCCTTTTTAAAAAAGGAACAGGTCCTTGTAAAGTATTTGGATTAGATTTAGACCGGGTTACACCTTAAATTCAACCCAATATTCAAATCCCAATTGCCCAATTAACGTAAAGTGTGAAAGCCCAATTGACTAACTAATGTGAAAGGCTAAGAGCCTCGGTGCTGCTAAGGCTGATTTTAAAAAAATAAAATTAAAGCACACTTTTTTTTTAATTTAAAAAAGAACAAGTTAAACTTAAATTCTAATTTCTAAAGTAGTAGTGTTAAACCCGACGCTTCAGTTGTTCAGGAACCCTAAGCTATTCTCTATTCCCTCACCACAAATCCACAATCTTCTCCACCTTATTGTTAAAATTTTTTTTGAAATTTGGTGTTAAAGTCTTCAAAGCTTCAACGGCCTATCATTATAATTTTTCTTCATCGACTATTGAAGTGTTAATTGTAAAAAGGTATTCTTCAATTCTTCTTGTCTTTTAGTTTATTTTTTTTCCCTCAAACTTATTTTTTTTGGTTTTGAACTAAGTAATTTAATATTCTAATTTATCTAGTAGATAACTTTCTAGTTAATATTATTTGGGAGGATGGGACATGTTTCAAGTATTCATAATTTTTTATTTGTTGAAATTGAATAATAAGTGTGATGCGCTTGATTTTAATTTTAGTTTGAGGTTTCAATGAGCTTGGAGAAGTATTTTCATAAAGTGTCAAAAATAAGTTCAACATCTAAAAATCAATCCCGACGAGATGAAGATGTTGATCAAATAGAAATACCATCTCAGTCTTCTCAGAGACAAAAAATTGATGTAAATGATCTAAAGGTTGACCCCACTGATAAAATGGGATTTGTGATGGAAGTATTTATTGAACTTGTTCATGTTAAAGATACTAGTGCTTTATCCCTAAAGAAAGCAATTGTGGATGTACTTGCTCACCATTCTTTAACTTTAGCTTATGTATGAGGGCAATGTTATGATGGAGCAAGCCATATGCTAGGTGAGTTAGGTGGTCTTAAAACATTAATTTGACAAGAAAGTAGATCCGCTCACTCAGTTCATTGTTTTGCTCATCAACTTCAATTGACTCTTGTTGCGGTTTCTAAAAGGTGTGTTCAAGTAGGAGAACTTGTATTATTGACTTAGAATATTTTGAATGTGTTGGGGGCTTCCTTTAAACGTGTGGATGAATTTTGAGAATCTCAAAAAGAAAAACTCCAAGAGGTATTAGATATGGGTGAACTAAAAACGGGTAGAGGTTTGAATCAAGAACTTGGTCTTATTAAAGCTGGTGATACTCGTTGGGGATCTCACTACAATTCGTTTGGAAACTTTTTTAGTAACTTTGCCTTCATTGTTGATGTACTTTATTCTCTTATTGAAAATGCAAATACTTCAGAAGAAAAAGCTAGCACATAGGGATTTCTCAAAAGTTGTCAAACTTTTGAGACTTTTTTCTTGTTGCATTTGATGACTGATGTTTTAGGAATCACAAATGATCTTAATCTGTCATTACAGAAAAAGGAACAGGATATTTCTAATGCCATGATTCTTTTCAAAGTAGCAAAGATAAGATTACAAGCATTACGAGATAATGAATGAGATCCTATTTTAAAAAAGAATTTTGGTTGGGATTCGCTCAAATAAAAGGTCGAGGAATTTTCTATCAAGCATAGTATTCCATTACCCAATTATTATGAGCCATATGCTAACTCAGGGAGATCAGGTCATAAAGTAGTTGATTATACTACTTTGAACCACTACCGTGTAGATGTGTTTTATAAAATTAGTGATTGGCAACAGAAGAACTTAATGACCAATTTAATGAGGTGACAAGTGATTTGCTTAATGGGGTAGCTTGCTTGAATCCAATTGATACATTTTCTAGTTTTGACATCCAAAAGATATTGTTGATGGCTAAATTATGTCCTGGTGACTTTGATGAGGTCAACATGAGGGTTCTTGAGAATCAACTTATTAATTATATTATTGATGTTCGTGATATTGATAAAAGATTCTCCAATTTAGGCGGACTTGGGGAACTTTCAAGAAAGTTGGTTGAGACAAAGAAGAATTTAACCTATCCTCTTGTATTTCTTTTAGTGAGTTTGCTTTGGTTCTACCCGTTGTCACTGCATCAATTGAAAGAGCTTTTTCGGCAATGAAGTATATCAAAAATGATTTGCGGAATTGAATGGATGATGAATTCTTATATGGTTGCATAGTGCCTTATGTAGAAAAAAGAGTATTTAAGAATATTTCTAATGAGTGTATTACAGAAATATTTCAAGGGATGAAGCGTCACCGAATGCACTTGTAATTAAATTTTCTAGTCAAGCTTTTATTAATAGAATTTGCTTTGTTGACTTTTTTTATATTATATGTTTCAAATTGTTATCCTATATGTTTTTTATGATTAGTTTGATTAAAGATTCTTCTTCTTCAATATACGGTTTACAATATTTTTTTATGACCCGCTTCTTTTTCTAAAAATATGAACACCCTTAACCAAAATCCTAGCTCCGCCACCGGTAAGAGTTAGATTTAATTAATGATGAAGATAAGAAGAGAAAAGGGGATGTGTGTATTTCTTTATGTTGAAAATCTATTAAAAATAGTTTTTTTATTTCATCAAAGTCGGATAAAAATTGTTAATATTTTTATCTTTTTCAAATTTTAGATTCTATTGAGTTTGTATATTATTATATTAAAGAAAGAGAGAATTATTGTTGTGTTGATCTAGAGAGACATGTGTTCCGTGAAGAAATGTGTTCTCTTTGAAGATTTGAGCTTGTAATTTATGAATATTTTGAGAATTTCAAATAAAGTATATATATAATATAAAGGGACAAGGGTCAAATTTGCCCCTCTACTTTGATAAATTAGCTAAATATACCCTTCATCATACTTTGTAGTCAAATTTACCCTTGTTGTCATACTTTGGGGCCAAATTTACCCGTTTACTTGGAAAAAATGGCTAAATATACCCTTTGTCCTATTTTGAGGTCAAATTTACCCTCGATTTCATACTTTGGGATCATATTTACCCTCATGGTTAAGAAACTTTTCATATGTAACCTTTCTTTAACAGAAAAGCCCAAATCAACGTTAAATTTTTTAATTTTTAAAATAAATAACATCCTAATCTAATTAGCCGATTTTGGCCCATAAAAAATATATAAGCAAATATACCCCTCCCTCAGTTCTGTTGGTCGAATTTTTTCAACGAATAAAAATACTTCTCTTTCAACGTGCAACACTAGTAGGTTGTTTACAAATGAACAAAACGTAAAACAGAATGGGATAACGGAGAAGCATCAAACTAGAGAAACATCTATTACAAACTTTGCTCTTGTTCGATTATGTTCAAATTTTAAAATTTGGTATGCAATTCTATGTGTATCAAAATTCTAGAACCAATGAATAAATTTTTTGATTAAATGACATAATAAAAAATCTGCATACATCTAAATTGCATACAAAGATATATGAATGGAGAGATGTCCGATTGGCACATATGGAGACCTCTTAACTCAATCATCCAGAGAAATATCCAATGGGCCTAATCTACTGCATTAGATCATCAAGTGCTATTTTTTATGAGGTCTGCATTAATGCAGATCTACAAACTGAGAGAGGAATATATTTCTTTGTGTTTGCACTGATTCAAATCAATTTTTCATGAGCTTTGCCTGATAAATATCTAGTGGCTTAATCTCATTGGAAAATTGTCCAACAGAACTGAAGGGATATATTTATTATTTGTGTTTTTTTTGTGGCTTGAGTCAGATCAGACGGGTTAGATTAAAGTGTATTTTATTTTTTAAAAAATGGGATATTTAACGTTGATTTGAACTTTTCTATTAAGAAAGGGTACATATGAAAAGTTTCTTAACAACGAGGGTAAATTTGACCTCAAAGTATGACATCAAGGGTAAATTTAACTCCAAAGTATGGCAAAGGATATATTTAGCCAATTTTCCAAAGTAGAGGGGTAAATTTAGCCCCAAAGTATGACAGTAAGGGTAAATTTGACTACAAAGTATGACGAAGGGTATATTTAGCATGTGTGTACATATTTGTGTTGAGTCTATGGATGTTTACAGTATGGTTGATACTCTTGGTGGTTATGTCGTTTGGTTGTGAGCATTGTTTGATCTGTTATTGTTTTATTATTGATTCATTGGGTATTTGATTGTGTGATATGTATTTGAAAAGGTGAAACTCTGTACTTACTTATATGTTGGTTGACTTGCTTCATTTATATATGTTTCAATCGTAGCCTACTAGAATGGCTAGTTATCATTATTTAAAATTATAATGAGAGCATTTGGGTGTTAGCCTGAGAGTTTAGTGTGGGTTTTCTATAATTACGGGTTTGTTCCTATAAATATGAGTAATGAAAAAGACAAGGTGAATAAAGAGGAATAGTGATGTATTAGCATTAGATTGTGGTTGATGGTGTGAATTAATGAGGCTAAAGTATGTTAGTAGCAAATATAATATTGATGGAGTGGGAAGAGTAGTTGGATGATGTAACTTATATAAGTAAAGTAATAATTTTATTACAACCTTAGTTGAATTATATTCCATTCAAGATGTCATGATTTATTTTCCTTAATTCTATTTTATGATTATATGAACTAACACGGTCGGCCAATGATGCCTACCAGTACCTGTGGTTGTACTGACCCTACTCTTCTACATTTCTTCTTGGAATGTAGACTGGATGCAGGTTAGTTTACAGTTACTAGATGGATGACGATATTCGGCACTAACTTTTGCATTGTCATCTTGGCAGATGTTAGTCTTTGTATTATAATTTTATTGTCAGTTTATGCTGTAGCAGATAGCTCTTATATATGTTTGGACAAGTCTTGGATAGTGAAGAACATTTGTAAGAAGTATTTGTAAAAATTTTGTTTATTAGTATTTAATTTAATTTATATTTCCTTAAAAACAGAAGTTTTCCACATATTTTTAGTTGGGTAATAAGGGTTCTCCTAGCTACTTAGAATAGCAAAGGTGCCCGCATGGTCCGTTAGTCTAGGTTGTGATAGTTGGTATCAGAGACTTAGGTTCACTGGTCCCATTTCGTATATTGGTGTGTAGGGCCCCACACCCAATATTTGGAAGGTTATGAGGCATGTAGAAATTATTTTCCTTTCTTTCTCTCCATCATGTCGTCCTAATCTTGGACTATTAGATTGAATCCAATTAGTATTTAGACAATTCTAACTGGTATCTTAACAGAGCTCAATTGGGATGTAGTTAATTCCAATTAGTATCTTAGTAATTTTGAATAAAAATCTAGGAGATTTCAATTGGTATCTATTAATAAGGTTTAAAAGTTATTGTTAATAGGTAAAGACTTGTGAAAGTTGTGAACTTATTGATTGCTTGTGTTTGATATTTGGCTAGACTTGTGTTGCTAGATTTTTGTCATTGTTGTGAATTATTTTTGTTTGAATTTAAGTGATGAAAATTGATTAAGTTGTTTTTGTTGATAATTGTGATCAAATTATTTGATTTCTTGTTATTGTGAAGCTAGCAATTCTATAGTGCTTACTTATTTTTTGTAATATTATACTGATGAAATTGATGGTATGAGAATTGAGAGGATGATATGAGAACATAGTGTCAAGAAAAGATGGTGAAAAAGTTACATGAATAAAAACTGAGGTGATATGTGTTTTCTGTAATGAGGGGTTTAGGTTGGTCATCTAGTTTATCTGTTGCAATAGTTGGTCATTTGTTGCATTATGCCGATGTTTCTATCTAAGTCTATCTATTGCAATAATAGAAAGACCTGTTTGATAATTTCTAACAGATTACCTACCTGTTGCAACATATGTCTAAATCTGTTTGATATTTTTCAACAGATGTATCGTCTGTTGCAACAAATATATTATTTGTTGCAATATTTGTATCTACTATTCCATTTCAATTAACAAGTTCAAATCTAAGGGAAAAATAAAATTCATATACAAAATAAAATAAATTGAAGCCTTCAGAAATTAGCTGAAACAAATCAATGAATAAATGAAATGTAAAAAAAAAATATGGGTACAGATCTCAACAAATACATCAACAATTTAAGTATTGATGCCAAGAATTCCTAAGGAGGGGTGAGGTTATTACTTTGACAGACTCAAGCTATAATGATTTACTCAATATGGATAAGTTATTCTTCATCCGGGGCTATGAAATTTGACTTTGGTCGTTGTGGATCTTTATTGTCGATTACGTACAATTTTTGTGCTTTTTGTTCTCTATATTTTCATAAAAGGAGTAGCATATTGTCAATGTTGTTCAGTTGTAGCTTCTACATCCACCTGGAAATTTAGAATTGGTCAATGCTAATCATGGGGATACAACAAAATGGAAAAGAATAACTCATCTGTTCTATCAAATCAAACAGGTCTTCCTCCTATTTTAAATTGTCCCAAATAGATTATATTTCTGTTGCAATAAATGAATCAACTGTTGGCACAAAATATTACATGAGGAAAACTTGTATAATAATTTTCAACAGATGAACCATCTGTTGTAACATATGAATCATCTGTTGCGGCAAATAGGTCATCTGTTGGTACAAATAAAAGTGGTATGAAGAACTATTTGATTTAATAAAATAGACGATACATATGTTGTAATAGATACTTTATATAATACAACAAGTTAGTCAACTGTTACAACAGATGTATATATCTGTTTTATAATTTTTAGCAGATGTATCATTAGTTGAAACAGATATGTGTCTGCTTGTTAGTTGGAACAGAGATATATATTCACTTTTTTCAGCTCTTGCTGCTCTCCTTTGGCTATTGTACATTGCTCAATGCAAAATACGGACAAAGGAGTTGCAATTTTGCTTTTTTGAATGCTTGATAATGCCTGTGAAATTACTTTCCTTCTCCTCTTAGCCTTAATCTCTAATTGAGTGGATGGATATAAAATCCTGTTTGATGGAATGACACCCTTCTTAGATGTCAATTCTTTTACAGAAGCAGTTAATGCATTAATAACATTAATCACTACATCATGTTTTGCCTTGCAGTCATGACATTTACATTCAGAACATTCACTGGGAGAGGAAAAATCTGTATAAATAGTATGATTATACTCATAATGATTTGTTTAAAATACTGTAAGAGGAGCATCATTAGCATAACAACAGCACCACTACCACCACCACCAGCTCCATCACCTCTAAGATCATCAACAACAATAAGCCCACCCTCCAAAATTATTTTTCTTGTAATAGTTGTTGCTTCAAATAATTCTATTTTTATTCTTTCAATAACCTTAGGGTCTGATAAAGTTTGCACAGATGGTAAAGTAAGAAAAATGGCATCTTCAACTCTCAATTGGTCGAAACTAGTGACGGATGCATAATCTAACATAGATTATTACATCTATTTAGAATGATGATTAGACCATTCAAAAAATTTTTTTTATTAAAACAAAAACATAATTATAATTATACTTATTGCATCCTTCGGGGGGCGGGGTGAAGAGATCAAGAAATTTTGCATTTTTATCAGTTTTGGCCGACAACCATCTCAAGATTCTTGGACAGAAAACTTCTTCCTGGTAGGTCACTTGTTGTCTCAAATAAGGAATGACTTCAAACGCCCAAGCCTATAAAATAACGCCAATAAATCAAAACCATTATTGAGTAAAAAAATAAATAATATCATAATAAAAGAAAGAAACATTTACCATGAAATTCCATGGAAAGCCATATAAGTTGACTGTCTTTGGGTGCTAACGGAGTCAACAAATATTTGATAAACATTTTGAATCTTTCATAACTCCAAGGATAGCTGTTAAACGCCTCAAGATCCTCGGAGAGCTTTATTAAACCAATACTTATGCTGTTGTTAACGTCTCTCACCCAAAGAATATTATGTACAAACCAAAGCAAGCACAATGACTGTTTGTGCTTCTTTGAAATTCTTTTACCTTTCAACGTTCTATCAAATTTTTATTTTTAAATCTTGGACCAACAATGGATGCCAGGTCATAACGATCACCCGACTTGCTTTTACCTTTTTTGGGTGTGCAGGGTGCTTTTTTGGGGTTAGAATAGGTATAACATGAGAAAGAGAAGGAGGATAGTATTTTAGTCCTGTAACTATGGCAAACTCCTTCCAACCAAAACAAACAGGCGTGCCACAGTAATCTGTTGTGATAATACAAAACATATCACTCGTCTATATATAAAGATGAATGGTCTGTGCAATAGATCACATATTTATTGCAACATATGAGTGATCTGTTGGAACATTTAATTAACATGTAGCAACGGATGAGTAATTTGTTGCTACAATACAAAATATATCATTCATCTATTGAGAAAGATGAATGGTCTGTGCAATAAGTCACACATCTATTGCAACATATGAGTGATCTGTTGGAACAGTTATCAACGGTCAATATTATTTAGATTTCTTCCAATAAAAGGGTCATCTTTCACGACAGATGAATGATCAGTTGGAAAAATCAAGTCTTGAAAATGTCCTGTTGGAAGAGTTGATAGGATTTTATCTTGTGATCAGTTGGAAAAATCAAGTCATGGACATATCCTGTTGGAAGAGTTGATAGGATTTTATCCAACAGGAGGTTCATCTGTTGCATCAAATTTTTAATCTGATGTTTTCTCCGTTACATCAGATGGATAATATGTCGCATCAGATTTTTAATTCGATGGTTCTTCTGTTGCATCCAACAGTAAATCTGTTGCATCAGATGGTTAATCTATTGCAATATATACTTAATCTGTTGAATTAGATGGTTAAAATATTGCATCAGATGGTTAAACTATTGCATCATATGCTAAATCTGTTGCATTATATTTTTATCTGATGGTTTCTCTATTGCATCAGATGATTAATTTATTGCATCAGATGGTTAATCTGTTGCATTAGAATTTTAATTTGATGTTTCTCTATTGCATCAGATGGTTGATTTGTTGCATCATATACTAAATTGGTTGCATTAGATGGTTAATATGTTGCACCAGATAGATAATCTGTTAGAGAAAAAATAGTACCAGGATTTTGTTCAACAGAACAATAGCAATATAACTATTTTTACCAAGAACAAATCAACCCAGCAACGAGAAATTAAACTTTGAAATCAAACAACAAAAAAGAAGAAAAGAAAAGAGAAGAGAAGAGAAAAATACCAGAAATTATGGTTTTATTCAGACTGCATTTCAAATTAAAGCAACAACTATTGAAATTGTTAACTAATACTATAAGAGAAGTTGGCTCAAGTTCCTTATTTTCTTCAAAACTAAAAAAGTCATAATTTTTACTTGTGAAAGAAGAAAAGGAACGACGAAGAATTCGAAGCTATTGTGTCGGAGAGCAAGGTTGTCATGTTGATTGACGGTTGAAATCGAAAAGGAACTCGAAGCCCAACTATTTGTTGTTGGAGGTTGAAGTCGCTAAAGATTGAAAGAAGAAATTTGAAGAACTGTTGGTTGAGAGAAACTGTTAAGAGAGAGGAGAGAGACGATCGATGATTTGGATTGAAAAGGGTGTGGGTTGGGTTGATTTATATTTTTGAAAAGATTAAAAAGTTGAAAATATTAACCAAGGTTTCTAATTATGTTTGACCTTTTAAGTTGGTCAATATCACAAATCCTTCATTCAAGACTTAAAAGACACCTTTCCTTCAATTTTCTCATGTTTTTCTTATTAAAAATATTTAGAATCTACTCCACTACAATGGAATCTTTGGAGTATTCTAAAATAAAAGATTGTGTAGTAAATATGAAGTGGATTTGCCAAAAGAATGAACACATCTAAATGTGACATCTCCTTCTTGATTATACAGATCAATTGAATATTAAAAATATCAATCTAATCAGTCAACTAATTAGAAACAAACTAAATTGGCACCATTTGACCATTATAATATTGCTTGTCTATTTCTTTTAGGGCCCGATAAGTTGTTGCTCATGACTATTCATAGGAAAAAGTCATAGTCTCAACTCTATTCCAAATTCTACTTTCACAGTCTTTACAATGATTTAAAGTTTAACAATGAGAATTATAAATGTTAATGTCCCCTTTGATTATAAAAACAACAATGATAATAAGTGAGATATGAGAAGGGTAGCGTGTATGTAGATTTTATAACTTTTATATTTAATAGATAAAGAGATTGTTTTTGATAAATCCTTTGTTGAAACTAAGCTTGATTACTAACTTTCTTTGTGTCACTTAGATTAAAATTATTTTTCAATTGCTATAATAAAATAACAACAACAACATCCTCAATATATTCCCATACAACAATCTGAGAAGGGTTGTATGCAATTCGTACCACTACCTCAGAGGTGAGGTGAAGATATTGTTTTCGATAGACCCTTGGCTCAGGATAAAATATGGTTTAGAAAAAAATATAAAAGAGATATATCAACAAGAATCCAAAAGCAAAAAATCTATAACACTACAACTACTAATAAGGACAATACTTCTACCTACTAGCATGGACACACTTCAACTTTTTAACCTTCCATCCTAATTTACGTTAATCCACGTTCTATTTTTATTATTATAAAGAGAATGCTATTTATATTTTTGATATTGAGTTCTTGTACAAACAATATATTGTTTTTTTAAATCATACACATATATATTAAAAGTTGTTTATGATTATTATAATTTGAAAAACTTATTAAACTATATCAAACAACAGATGAAGACCTGGAAAACAAAGTTGACAACCTGCTACAATAAATTGCTGATGAAATTACAATAAAATAAAATTACAAGTGTAGGAAAAATAAAAGAATGTCTTCTTCTTCTTCGGCTGAGGCGCGGGTATCTCGCTCTCTTTAAGGAGATTCAAGCCCACTGCAGCAAAATATTTTAGTCCAGCAGTAATATTCTTGACTTGTCACCTCCAGGATACAACAACATTTCTCACAAAGAACAACTCAACAACTCTAGACAAGAGTTGAGTTCAAAGCTACACAAGAAAACACCTCCCTTCAACTAATAAACTCTCTTTTTTCTAACTTCTTGTTAACTCTATAGTATCTTGTAGTATCCCAAAATCATGCAAGACCACTTCTATTTATAGGTGAAGAACTCTTCCATACAATGAATAGAAAGATAAATGAGGTAGTAAAGATGGAATATCAATGTCGTTTAGGTTACAAGAGTTACATCATATAAAGAATAGGATAATGGGGGAATAAAGAGTGGGAAGTTACATGAATTCAAGAAAAATGGTGGTCAAATTCAGCCACCATAACCAAGAGATAATACACCTTAATATGAATAGATGCAACAAAATAAATGTGCAACAATGCATGATAATGTAATGAGTTAGTGCTTCCATTGGCAGATGAAAAGTTGTAACCTTTATCCACCTTTAACAGTTGAAACAAATGCTCCATTAAGTCAAAAAATAAGCAATGTAACTCCCATGCAGTAAATCCCATGTCCCAAATTTGTTATGGAATTGAGGCAGTTAATTTATAAAACATTTGATATTAAAATTCTTACTCCATCAATCCCCCACTCATTTTAATATTAGATAAGAGAGTCTACTAGTTGAAGGAAGACTACCAAGCATAATGAAGATGTGATCTGTATTGAACCTTTACTTAGTAAAACAATAATTTTTTACTCCAGAGTAGTAGTGGTTTCAGACTTGAACTATGACTACTTAAGGGAAATAAAAAGTTACTGCTTATACGTAATAGTCAAGGTGTTTACATGAGCTTTATAGCCGGCACGTTACGGCCTTGTGCTATACCGATTTTAATGAGCATCTTTTAAGAATGAGCCTAATTCTCATAGGAAGTGACCTACCTTCACACTCACATAGGTGAAATCTATCTGGAGTGCTCCTGTAATTTAGTAACCCACTCATACGAGCTGCAGATTTTCATTAAAAATTTATTTTAAACTCAACCTCACAATCATTACAGGTAAATGCACTCACACCATAGGGAGGGATAAAAAGTAGTGCATTTTTCACAACAAGTCATCATGTGATTCGTTTTTTCCATTAAACCTGGTTATAGGATCTCTAGTCCCCAGGTTGGGCTTCCTTACATATAACTCAAAATTCAATAGGCTTCAATCCCATCACCCTCAATGTGCTTCAAACATTTTCTCTTGCTGAGGCCTTAGTCAATGGATCTTCAAGATTATCACAAGATTTGACATAATCTACATTAATGGTACCATTTGTCAAATATAATCTCACATTACTGTGTTTTATCCTTATAGGTCTGAATTTACTGTTGTAATAACGATTTTGAACTCTACCATTTGCAGCGGTGCTATCACAATAAATTAAAATGGAAGGAATTAGTTTTTCAAAATAAGGTATTTGAAATAAAAAATCTCTTAACCAATTCGCTTCTTCACTAGCTGAAGCTAAAGTAATTAGTTCAGCCTCCATGGTAGAGTTAGCAATTATAGTTTGCTTTTTAGACTTCCAATAAAATAACACCACCACCTAAAGTAAAACCATAACCAGTAGTGGATAAGAAAGCACCTGACAAAGTGTTCCAATCCGCATCACAAAAGCCTTCAAGTACAACAAGATATTTTTTATAAAACAAACCATAATTTTTCATTCCAACTAAATATCTCATTACTCTCGTTATAGTCTGGCAATGTTCATTACCTGGCTTGCTAGTAAACCAGCTAAGTACTCCTACTGTATATGCAATATTAGGCCTAGTGCAATCAGTCACATATCTCAAACTTTCAATTATGCTAGCATATTCCTTTTGATTTATAACATCATTTTCACTTTCAACAGGAAACAAGTGAACACTAGAATCAAATGGAGTTACAACATACTTGCAATCAAGGAAATGATAATTTTTTAATATTTTCTCAACATAATGTGACTGGTCAAGGAAAATTCCATCACATGTTCTAGTTATTTTTATTCCTAGAATATAATTTGCCTCACTAAGATCTTTCATATCAAAATGGCTTCTAAGAATATTTTTAGTTTCATCAATAATATTCATGTTAGAGCCAAAGATCAATAAATCATCAACATACAGACAAATAATAACATGTGAATTATTCTAGTACTTATGATATATGCACTTATCACACTCATTTGTTTTAAACCCACAATCAATCATACAGAAATCAAACTTTTTATGACATTGCTTTGGTGTTTATTTCAAGCCATATAGGGATTTATTAAGTTTACACACTTTGCTTTCTTGGCCAGCCTCAAGAAAACACTCGGTTGTTCCATATAAATCTTCTAATTTAGGTCTTCGTTTAAAATATAAAGTTTTTACATCCATTTGATGAATTTTTAAATTAAAAATTACCGCAATAGTAACTAAAAGTCTAATGGATGTAATTCTAGTTACCGGAGAAAAAGTATCAAAAAATTCTAGGTCTTCTAATTGTTTAAAACCTTTAGCCGCTAGCCTAGCTTTGTATTTATCAACAAATCCATTCGGTTTTAACTTTTTATGTAAGACCCATTTAAATTCAATTGTTTTACAACCCGGTGGCAAATCAACTAGCTTACAAGTCTTATTGGAAATTAGTGATTCCATTTCATCATTTACAACCTCTTTCCAAAAAATAGTATCATGTGAAGACAAAACTTCTATTAAAATGATAGGTTCATCTCCAATGTTAAAAACATAATAATTAGAACCAAAATATTTTTCTACTCTAGCTTGTTTACTTTTTCTTAACTCAAAATCATCACTTTCTTTATTTTTTAAAGTAGAAGTAGAAGAACTAGGTAGTGAAAAATATTTTTTCAGTCCCATGGACCCCACTATTTTTAGAATCAAAAGAAAATTTATTTTCATAAAAAATAGCATCACCTGATTCTATTATCACACTATCTTCAGGATTAAAAAATCTATAGGCCGTACTATTTGAAGCATAACCAAGAAAAGTACAAGTAGTAACTTTTTTACCCAACTTAGAGATTTTAGGATCCATTAACCTAACATAGGCTAAGCAACCCCAAACTCTTAGATATCCCAAATTTGATTTATGACCTTTTCATAACTCAAAAGGTGTTAGTTTATTCTTTTTATGAGGCACACGATTCAACACGTAATAGGCAGTCAAAAAAAGTTTCACCCCAAAAACTTAAAAGTGCATAAGACTCAATTAACATGGCATTAGTCAGCTCAACCAAAGTTCTAGATCCTTTCTGCTACACCGTTAGATGCAGGAGAATAAGGAGGAGGAGTTTCATGAATTACACCCAATGATCTAACAAAAGAATTGAACTCATGTGATTCATATTCACAGCCTCTATCACTTTTTATTCTTTTTATTTTTCTATTAAACTGATTTTCAACTTCATGGAGAAAAGTTTTAAAATTCTCAAATGCATCACTCTTATTTTTCATTAAGTAAACATATGTAAACTTAGAAAAATCATCAATGAAAGTGATAAAATATCTATTTCCTCCACGAGTTAAAATTTTACCAAGTTCACAAATACCAGTATGAACTAATTCTAATAATTCAGTTTTTTTTTCAACTTGAAAATGAGGTCTTTTTGTGATTTTGGCTATACTACAAGCTTGATATTTTTCAAAGTTCTTTTTGATCACTAGAATTAATCCTAAACTACTCATGATTCTCACATAATGATCATTTATATGACACAAACGAGCATGCCAAAAATTAGTAGAAGAAAGTATATAAACAGAAATAGATGTTTTATTCAATTCAACGTTCAATTTTAACATACCATCACATGAATACCCTTTTCCTATAAAAATATTATTTTTGACAATTACATAATGGTCAGATTCAATAATCTGTTTGAAATCTGCTTTATTAAGAAGAAAACTAGACATCAAATTTTTTCTCACAGAAGGAGTATAAAGTACATCTTATAATATCAATACCCTTCTAGAAGTAAAACTCAATTCGACATCTCTCATTCCAAGTAATTGAGTTGTGTGTGAATCTCCAAGCATGATGGTTTTGGGCTCCTCAAAATTAGTATATTTTTTAAACCAGTATTTGTCATAACAGACATGACGGTTTGCACCAGAGCCAGTCCACCATCCATCAACATTCTCCACTATGTTAATTTCTGTTATCATTGCCACAAATGGTTCTTCAGCAACGTTTGCCTAAGGTTCAGAACCATTCGTGGCAATGATAACAGAAATTAACATAGTGGAGAATGTTGATGGATGGTGGACTGGCTCTGGTGCAAAATTTATAAAATCGAGCAATATGCCCGCTCTTGTCACAGACAAAGCATGATCCTTTTTCTTGTACATATTGATTTTTTGCTTGATTGTTTGCACCATTATTGTCCTTGGGATGTCTACCATCATTTTTCTTATTTTTTTTCTTCTTAGTCTTCAAAGTAGTAATTTTGTTAGTTTTAGGTGTAACATTAGTTGAAGAAGTTAAATTTACCTTCGGTGTGATGTTGTTCTCTTCTATTTGCAAAAGTGCATCTTGGCCCCTTGCTTCCTCTTCCATACGAATTCTCATTATTAAAGTCTCAAGAGAAGTTTCATTTTGCTTGTGGCGTGTAGTTTTTTGAAATTCCTTCCATAAAGGTGAAAGTTTATTAATTATGCCACAAATAATAAGGTAATCTCCAATTTTAACTTCCTCGGACCTCAGCTGTCCAACAATCATTATGAAGTCTTGAGCTTGATCTACCACTAATTTGTTGTCCACCATTTGAAAATGGAAAATTCGCTAGCAGCATATTTTTTCACTCCGGCCTCCTCAGTGTCATACTTACTCTGAAAGGTTTTCCAAATTTTCTTTGCACTAGAGTAAGTTCTATCATAATAATCATAAAAATTATCAGATAGGCAATTAAGTAAAAAATACCTATACTTGTAAGAGTCACCATTGTATTTTTCAACTTTCTCTTGAAGAGAGATAAGTTCATCGTTAACCATGGAAGAGTTATCTACTTTGTTTGGGTTCTTCTCAGTTAACACATAAGAAACGTTGAGAAGACTTAAGTAGAAAAATACTTTACTCTTCTACCTCTTGAAGTGAGTAACATTGAACCGGAATGACTTGTTGGGATCTCCCATCTTGACATCCGCGAATTTGTCAGTTATTTCCATTAAATCTCCTTAAAATTGTTGGTGAAATTACAATTGAAAATTACAAGTGTAGGAAAAAGAAAAGAATATCTTCTTCTTCTTCGGTTGAGGCGCGGATATCTCGCTATCATTAAGAAGATTCAAGCCTACTGCAGCAAAATATTTCATCGGTCCAGCAGTAATATTTTTGACATGTCCCCTCCAGGATACAATAGCCTTTCTCACAAATAACAACTCAACAACTCTGGACAAGAGTTAAGTTCAAAGCTCCACAAAAAAAAGACATTTCCCTTTAACTAATAAGCTTTTTTTTTCTAACTTTTTTGTTAACTCTATATTATCTTGTAGTGTCCCAAAATCATGCAAGGCCACCTCTATTTATAGGAGAATAACTCTTCCATGCAATGAATAGAAAGATAAATGAGGTAGTAAAGATGGAATATCAACGGCTTTTAGGTTACAAGAGTTACACCACATAAAGAATAGGATAATGGAGGAATAAAGAGTGAAAAATTACATGAATTTCAAGAAAAATAATGGTCAAATTCAGCCACCATAACCAAGAGACAATACACCTTAATGATGAAATAGATGCAGCAAAAGAAACGTGCAACAATGCACAATAATATAATGAGTTAGTGCTGCCATTGGTTGATGATAGGTTGTAACCTTTATCCACTTTTAACAGTTGAAACAAATGCTCCATAAAATAAAAAAATAAGCAATGTAACTCCCATGCAGTAAATCCCATGTTCCAACTTTTTTATGGAATTGAGGCAGTTAATTTATAAAATATTTGATATTAAAATGCTTACTCCATCAATGATACTATCATCCATTAATAAATTAAATCTTATGGTAATTGGTCCAAATTTAAAGACAAGTAGTACACTTAGGACACGTTTGGTAGAGTGTATAAGATAATACTGAATATGTTGTATTAGTAATACTGGGATTAGTAGTGCAGAGATTAGTAATACAGGATTTATTTTTATGCAGTGTTTGGTTTGATGCATTGAAAGCAATATGTATTGTTATATTTTCAAGCAAGTTCTAACATCCTTCAGATGATTTTCAAGCTAAAAAAAAGCACAGGTATTACAATATCTCCCCCTTGAGAACATTCGTCCTCTAATGAGACTGACTGAGAGGGGAAACAATAAACTGAACATGAATTAAACATGGATAACTGGAACATGATCTCATGAAGGGCGTGACTGACAAGCTGAACTTAACATACTGAACATGCATATCTGATTCATGTGTAACTGATTCTTGAATGTATAACTGAAAGTTCTAAAGAACTAAGTTTTCTCATAATAAAAATGCATGTCTGATGCATAACTATATAACTGATCTGAAACATGAATGCATGACTGAGTATGCAGTGGTACCTGATACCAAGATTATCATGGGAATATGAACATGAGATTGAATACTAAGTTAGTAATACACACTAATCATGAAATTGAGTAAGCTTATGGAGAACTATTACCTTGAGCTTGATCTGAGTTGGTGGAGAAGAGGTGAGGGTACTTGGTATGCATATCTGCTTATTCTTCCCAAGTAGCTTCCTCTACAGATTGATTTTGCTAAAGAACTTTAACTAGAGTAACTTCTTTGTTCCTCAATCTATGAGTCTGATAGTCTAGGATTTGACTAGAATCTCTTCATAAGAGAGGCTGTTCTGAACATCAATGCTCTGAATAGGGAGTAAGACTGATGGGTTACCTATGCACTTCTTGAGCAAATAGACATGAAAGACTGGATGAACTGAGGCTAGATATGAAGGCAATTCGAGCTCAAGAAATACCTTGCCTAAATGACTGAGAATCTTGAAGGGATCAACATATCGGGGACTGAGTTTTCCCTTCTTGCCGAACCGCTTCACTCCTTTATGGGAGAGATCTTTAGATAGACATAATCATCAATCTCAAACTCGAGATCCTTTCAATGAACATCTGCATAATACTTCTATCGGCTCTGAGCAGCCCAGAGTCTTTCTTTGATTAATTGAACTTTCTCTAAGGCATCGAATACTAAGTCAGGAACTATGACTGAGGCCTCACTAACTTCAAACCAACCAATTAGAGATCTACATCTCCTACTATAGAGAGCTTCGAATGGAGTCATCTAAATACTGGAATGATAGCTATTATTGTATGCAAACTCAATCAAAGGTAAGTGGTCATCCCAACTTCCCTTAAAACCAACTGCACACGCCCTTAGCATATCTTCTAAAGTCTGAATGGTCCTTTCTACTTGACCATCTGTCTGAGGATGAAAGGATGTACTAAGATGAATTTGGGTACCAAGACCCTTTTGGAATGCTTTCCAAAAATAAGAGGTGAACTGGGTACCTCTGTCTGAGATAATGGACAACGGAACACCATGCAATATGACCAACTCCCTGATGTAGAGTTGGGCATAATCCTTGGCTAAATAAGAGGTAAGAAATGGAAGAAAATGAGCTGATTTGGTCATTCTATTAACAATGACTCAAAATGAATCATGCTGATGACGAGTTCGAGTCAAACCTATCACGAAGTCCATGTTTACAACTTCCCACTTACAAGTAGGAATACTGAACCCTTGCATAGGACCACTAGGTTTCTGATTCTCTATCTTAACCCGCTGACATGTAGATCACTTAGCCACAAACTCTGCAATATCTCTCTTCATCCTACTCCACCAATAGATCTTCCATAAGTCATGGTACATCTTAGTTGCCCCTAGATAAATAGAGTAGCGCGCACAATGTGCTTCTACAAGAATTTGCTGCCTTATGTCATCTATACCTGGAATATATAGACGACCCTAAAAATGAAGCACACCATCTCCCCCTTGGGAGAAAACCTTTATTTTTTTATTCTGAACTGACTCTTTCAACTTGACTAGGTTGGGATCCTTGTCTTGCTTTTCTTTTACCTCAAAAACTATAGATGATTCTGAACTACTCTGAACATATACCCACCCTCTAAAGAATTGACTAAGCGAATACCTAGTCTGGCAAGCTGATGGATTTCATGAGCTAACTTTTTCTTACTATCCTCAACATGAGAAACACTACCCATGGATAGTTTACTGAGAGCGTCGGCCACTACATTGGCCTTGCCTGGATGATAAAGGACACTCATGTCATAATCTTTCAAAAACTCTGACCACCTTCTCTGACGAAGATTGAGATCTTTTTGAGAAAAGGCATACTGAAGGCTCTTATGATCTGTGAAGACATCTACATAAACTCCGTAGAGATAATGCCTCTAAATCTGTAAGGCAAATACTACGGCTGCTAACTCAAGATCATAAGTAGGATAATTCTTCTCATGGGGCTTTAGCTGTCTGGAGGAATAGGCTATGACCTTACCATGCTGCATAAGGACACAACCTAAACCTACTCTGGATGTATCGCAATATACTATGAACCCATTTGAACCATCTAGAAGATCTAGAACTGGAGCTGAGGTAAGTCGAGTCTTAAATTCCTAAAAACTCTTCTCGTATGGGTTTGACCACTAAAATTTAACTTTCTTCTGAGTCAATCTGGACATAGGGGATGAAATAGATAAAAATCCTTCAATAAACCATCTGTAATGGCTAGCCAGACCCAAGAAACTCTAGATATCTGATGGAGAGACAGGTCTGGGTAAGTTTCTTACTGCTTCAGTCTTTTGAGAATCTATTCTAATGCCATTATCGGAAACTATATGACCAAGGAATGCTACTAAACTTAGCCAAAATTTGCACTTACTAAATTTGGCAAACAACTAATGATCTCTGAGAGTCTAGAGTACTATTCTGAGATGGTCTGCATGATCGCGCTCAGTTTGGGAATAGACCAGAATATCATCTATGAAGGCTATGATGAACATGTCCAAGTACTGCCTGAACACACGATTCATCAAGTCCATGAAAGTGGCTAGGGCATTGGTAAGACCAAAGGACATGACTAGAAACTCGAAGCGACCATACTGAGTACAAAAAATTATTTTTGGAATGTCACATTCTCTAACTCTAAGATGATGATAGCCGGATCTGAGGTATATCTTAGAGAAATAACTGGCAGCCTGAAGTTGGTCAAACAAGGCATTGATCCTGGGGAGAGGATACCTATTCTTGACCATGACTTTATTTAGCTAATGGTAATCTGTGCTTATTCTGAGAGAATCGTCTTTCTTATGCATGAATAAGACTGGTGCGCCCTACGAGGAATTACTAGGTCTGATGAATCCCTTATCTAAAAGATCTTTCAACTGATCTTTTAGTTTTTTGAGTTCTGCTGGTGCCATTCTGTATAGCGGAATAGAGATAGGCTGAGTGTCTAGAAGGAGATCAATACCGAAGTTTATTTCCCTTTCAGGAGGAATTCCTGGAATATATTCAGGAAAGATATCTGAATATTCACTTACAACTGAGAGTAATTCAAAACTGGGAGATTCGGAACTAGAATTCTTAACATAAATAAGATGATAAACACATCCCTTAGATATCATTTTTCCCGCCCAAAGGTAGGAAATAAGCTGAACTCTGAATGCTGAAGTACTACCCCTCCATTCTAGGACGGGTTCATTTGGAAACTGAAATTGAACTATTCAGCTTCTACAGTCGACTGTGGCATAGCAGGAATAAAGCCAATCCATATCGAGAATGACATCAAAATCAGTCATCTCTAATACAAATAAGTCTGCTGAAGTGACTCTCTGAAGTATCATAACCATGCAGTTCCTGTATACCCACTGAGCTATGATGGTTTTACCCACTGGGGTAGAGACTGAGAAGGGCTCTGCTAGAATTTTGAGACTGATTTCGAAATCAATTACTATATAAGGAGTAACAAAAGACAAAGAAGCTACTGTATCTAGCAAAGTATAAGCATGCAAATGAAATATCTATAATGTTCCAGTAACTATATCAGGAGAATTTTTTTGATCTTGTCAGGTCTGAAAAGAATAGAGACGATTTGGGCGTTACCCACTAGTAGCACTGGAAGTGGCACCCTACTGATTTGGGCGACCGGACTGAACTGAGGAACGATTCTAGTGACCTTGAGGACCTGGATGAGGACAATCTCTAACTCTGTGGGCTGGCTTACCATAACTAAAACAAATTCCACTACCCGCTCTACACACACCCTGATGGTGGTTACCGCAAGTCTGATACCGAGGATAAGTATGGGCACTACTAACACTGTCCTGGGACTTAGATCCTGGTGCTCTATCTTTGTTACCCTCTTTGAACTTAGGAACTGGAGCACTGGATATAGAGGGAACTGGAGCTGATGAATTAGGACAAAACTGAGAACAGTTTCCTTCTTCTGACTTAAGCTGACTTAAATTGAAGCTACCTGTCATAACTTTCTTATTTTGTTTTCTCTCTGCTTAATTTTCTACTTTCTATCTGCTAAGCATGGGTCATAAGTATTGCTAAGTTCATGTCACTATTCAGCATGGCGGATCTGCACTCATTGACTACGCTGTCATTCACCACCGAAGCGAACTTACTCATCTTAGATTACTGTTTGCAATCGCATGAGGTGCATATCTGGATAATTGAGTAAACCTGAGAGAATACTCTTTCACCGTCATGTTACCATACTTGATGTTGATGAACTCTAGAACCTTTGCCTCTCTCAGCTCTTGGGGAAAGAATCTATCTAAGAAAGCCATGACAAACTCTTCCCACTCTATAGGACCTACATCTTCTACCTTTTTAGACTTCCACTGTTTATACCAAGTATGATCCACATCCTGTAACTGATATGCAGCTAGCTCAGCACTCTCAACAGTAGTCACCCCCATTATATCTATAACTTTCTGCACCTAATCTAGGAATTCTTGAGGGTCTTTATCTATCTTAGACCTAAAAAGATTGGAGGATTTATTCGGGTGAAGTCCTGAATCCTAACTGCGGCTGAATTGGCCACTGGGTTGGCCAGAATAACTATTATCCGTTCATTATGAGCAGCTACTAATTGCGAAAGAGTGGTAAATATGGTCCTAAACTCCACATGAGAAACATGATCGCCCAAAGGTTCTTCGAGCTGAGGAGCTGACTGATTTCTTCTCATAGGAGGCATATTTTGAAATAGAGAAAAGAAGTGGATAGACTAAGAGACTAACTTATGATTATGCCCATTGGCACGACATAAATACTGAAAGAATAAGAAACTATTCCTAAAATATCTCATAGCCTCCTGCACATAAATGTGGCGCATAACACACCCATGTACAAGACTCTACTAGATGTGGCTTTCAAACTTTCTAGGACTCTATTGAACCTTAGGTTCTGATACCAAGTTTGTAACACCCTGATTTTCTGAATCGGATCGCTACACGGTGCTCATGACCCTGAAGGACCATAAGCTAACCCATGACTGATATTTGTACCTGTATATTGCATAATAAGACATGATAATGCAAAAACATACACTAAAAGGTCGTAAGGTTCAATACTGAACATGCTGAATACCATAACATGTGAGTGGGGTAATAGAATACCCTAAACAAAACTAAAGTCAGAACATGATAATCTATACCTAGTCTGAAAAGCCTCTAACACGACTAAAACTGTCTGAGAAATCTGAATAGGGAGTTGATGGGACATATCCCCAACTAACTCCAACTAATAAAGTAACTAATAAGATACTATAGAAATAGATAAATCATTATGTCCTTGAAGGATGAGGACTCACTTCTATTCTGACTGTTGGAACTGGAATTTACTCTTGATCTGGAACTCGTGCGTCTAAACCTATGGTGTAAAATAAAAGAAACACCATAGCACGAATGCGTTAGTACGTTTGAATGTATTGAGTATACATGTAAGGTAGGCTAAATACATAGGGTTCATATGCATGAACAATACTAATATCTGACTGACTATCATGAGCATGAGAGTACATTCATGTGACGTGATAACTGACACTGATAGCGTAAGTGCATAATAAATAAACCTGAATGCTGATAACTGAATACTAATAACATGACTGATTGTATCTGAATATAACTGATAACATAAGTGACTATTTCTAAAAGTCTTGAACCTGATGGAACTATCCGAGTTCCATACTGTATCTGAGTTGACTATATTTGACAGTCCTAAAATCTGAAGAACTACCTGAGTTCTATCACTGAGACTGATCGACTTGTCTGACAGCCCTGATTCTGTAACATGAAATTGTGGGAATTAGTATCTAACCGACATGACCCAAAGGTGCCATAATAGCTAAGCTGGGGTCTAATCTATGCCCTAATTGGAAGGGTGTCAATACAGCGTCACTAGTAAGGAAAACATGTGAGTAACCCTCATATAACAGGTAACTCTAGTTAGAACTATGGGAACCCTCATATAAAAGGTTAATCCACCTCATCTACCCTCATATAGCAGGCTACGATATCTTAACCTATGCTGGTTACATAGTTCTGGAATGTAAGGACTGCTTCTAAGAATCACACCCTCATATAACAGGTGAGTTTCCATCCTTGGGTACACTCGGTACTAATTCCTACTCCCATCTGAATAGATAATGATCATGATTAACTTGAAACTGAACTGAATATGGGTTGAGTTACTGAATTTTGTAACTAACGGAATACTACTGATATCTGATAACTGACTGAGTTCATGAGATCATGGATATTTTTCCTGAGTCATAAGACTATCTGAAGTCTAAGAGTTCATAGCTTGACTGAGGGTATAGTAAAAACATTACTTGGCTCTAGGCACATAGCTAATGTTTCGGGTACAAGTACCCCCAGGACTCGATAAAAGGAAACTGACATAGCATGATTTACTTGAAGACTAGACTAACATCATACTACATTCATAGGAGTATTTCATCAAACATGTAATAGGCATAAACTTGTACATACATGGGAATTTCATAATATCATTCTAGTTAAACAATATTCCCTATCTCAGGCATTTAATCAAGCACATTGCAGGTATGACACATGTAAAAATCATTGTTCAATTCTAATTTCATCATTAAAGAGTTTAAATCTTAGGACTACATGAATCTATGGCTATAGTAATTAAACCCACATAGAAACTATCAACAATCATGGAGTAAAATCTAATTTCACATTTATCCACATGAACATGAGCAGCCAAATCATGAAACCATGAAGTAAATCTATAACTTAAGTTTTAGAAAAGGGTTTTTGGACTTCATGGACGAAAGGGGTCCATGAATGAACACTATGCATACCTAAGATCGTGATTTCATAAAGATTGATTGTGAAATCTTCCTGAATTTGAATCCCGAATAGAAACCCTAGCTTGTTCTTGAGATAAACTTGAGAGAAACTAATATGTTTTGGGTAAAAAGTGGCTGAATCATATGTTAAAGGGCTTAAATAGGGGTGGGAAGTTGACCTTTATAACCCTGGACACGTCATTTAATTTTCAATAAAATTTCCCAAATTGGGCACCTGGAGTGATGCGCCACCATCGCACCAAGTCACTGGAAATTGACAACTGGGAAATTGCATGGTGGCGCGACGCGGAGCTATTGCGTTGCCACCTTGTGTATGACCTGGAAGTTTGGTGCGATGCACCAGTATCGCAGAGCAACACTGGAAATTGACAATACCATTTGAGCTATCTCCGCGATGCGCTGAAGGCTTAGGTCAAACACTATCTTACTAAAAAGGCCCTAACTCTTCGCCCGATTGTCGAATTTCGGCGAAATATATATCAACGGAAAGATTATTCAATTTTCCATGAGATAAGAAGTGAAAATTATGGAAATACAATGTGTATAAGAATGAATTCTTATTTCAAAGAAATTTCTAACATCCTTGAGATGATTTTTAAGCTAAGAAAAAGCACAGGTATTACATAAATACTAATAAACAAACTTTCTTCAAACACTTCTTACAAATGTTCTTTACTATCCCAAGACTTGGTCAAACATGTACAAGAGCTATCTACCACAGTTTAAACTGATAATAAAATAATAATACAAAGACTAACATCTACCCGGATGAAAATGCAGAAGTTAGTGCTGAATATCGTCATCAATCTAGTAACTGCAAACTAACCTGCATCCAAGTCTACATTCCAAGAAGGAATGTAGAAGAGTAGGGTCAGTACAACCACACGTACTAGTAGGCATCATTGGCCGACCGTATTAGTTCATATAATCATAAAATAGAATTAAGGAAAATAAATCA
The DNA here is from genome assembly GCF_002878395.1 of Capsicum annuum. Lineage (NCBI taxonomy): Eukaryota > Viridiplantae > Streptophyta > Magnoliopsida > Solanales > Solanaceae > Capsicum > Capsicum annuum. The sequence continues at coordinate 182,548,498 of NC_061116.1, forward strand.
TGATATCTTGAATGGAATATAATTTAACTAAAGTTGTAATAAAATTATTACTTTACCTATATAAGTTAAATCATCCAACTACTCTTCTAACTCCATCAATATTATATTTGCTACTAACGTACTTTAGCCTCATTAATTCACACCATCAACCACAATCCAATGCTAATACATCACTATTCCTCTTCATTCACCTTGTCTTTGTAATTACTCATATTTATAAGAACAAACCCATAATCATAGAAAACCCACACTAAACTCTCAGGATAACACCCAAATACTCTTATTATAATATTAAATAATGATAACTAGCCATTCTAGTAAGCTACAATTGAAACATGTATAAATAAAGCAAGTCAACCAACATATAAGTAAGTACAAAGTTTCATTTTTTCAAATACATATCACACAATCAAATACCCAATGAATCAATAATACAACAATAACAGATCAAACAGTGCTCACAACCAAACCACATAACCACCAAGAGTATCAACCATCCTATAAACATCCATAGACTCAACACAAATATGTACACACATGATAGAGACTTATTTTTACGCAAATAGTCATGACCTGCAGGGAATAATCTATGTTCATGTACCATACCAGGGTGGTACCCGATCCAACATATACATATTCGTACCGGTGTGGTACCCGATCCATCATATAAATATCCATACCGACGTGGTACCCGATCAAACATATACATATTCGTATCAGCGTGGTACCCGATCCAACATATACATATCCATACCTGCGTGGTACCTGATCCTATATATATATATATATATATATATATATATATATATATATATATATATATACCTGTACTAGCATGGTACTCGATCCAATATATAAATATCCGTACCGGTGTGGTACGAGATCCAACATAAACAAGTATTATCAATATCAAATTTACACAACCTCACAGCATACAACCCAATGTACCAAGTTTACAAGTAATCCTTTATACACGCATTAATAATCCTTTATACACACATTAACAATCCAAATATCAACAATATCAAGCATGTCCAAATACCAATCAACAAGTATTCATATCATTACTTTAAGGAGTTATCATTATCAAACAAGCCACTCATAGGCACAATTCAATAAACCATCATTATCACCAATTTAGCCTTTCATAGGCATCAAATAGATATAGTATTTTTATCAATATCAAAACAAGAAAATCATAACATAAATCACAATTTAATTCTTACGCATACAAGTCACAATTGGAGCCTTAATTACTCATTAATTATAAAAAATATCATTAGCTTCTTAAATACTACAACTTGAGTTCTAACCTCACCACCTCTAACTAGCATATTAACGCGTAATATTATCCTCTACCTCTTTTTACATAATACAATCATCACACTAATTCAAGTCATTTATCTCTCCGATATTACTATGCTCATCAATATTCGATCTTAGCATAATCCTTCTCATCATATTATTGCACAATACATACAACTATATACCATTACAACTCAGCTACTTTCATCACTAGAACAACTAAAAAACACATCATTTTCATATATTACATTTACGACAATCTCCATTCGGGCACATAGCACATAAGACATAATATAATAAATATCACATAATCATGGTTTTGGGGATTAAAGTTAAGTCCTCGTATCTTTATCCACCCCAACTCCATGCCCACAGGCCTAGACATGCTTTATCCCATCAATTCTAAATTATAAAAATATAAAATAACAAAATCTTCTACTCATTAAACCTAGCCTACCTGGACGCCAAACTTTTTGAAGAAGCAAGCTGCAACAAGGATGCTCTTTCCTTTTTTCATGTCTTGGAACAATCAAGCATCTAAAAAGCTATTATAAGAGTAATTAAATATTTACTTTTCAAACTAATATATTGGAGATTCAAACCCACTAATTCTACCCTTAATTCAAGGTCTATATCATTCCCCAATGTCAGTTAGCCATTAATTAGCTCTTTCAAGCTTAACCCATCTCCATTAATGGATTTTTTTTATACTAAAGGTCTCATCTTCACGGATTCAAGGTTCCTAACCATCAAAATTCATAATCTAGTTTATAAAATTCATGCTAGGAATCTTTAATTTATAGTATAGAATCAGATCTAGGACATATTAAAACCACCCATTAGTATGTCCCAAAAGGATTCCACCATTGAAGGTCTTTCTAAGGATTGTAAGATGTTAAAGAATTAAAAAACGAAGAAAATAATTACACAAACTTACCTCAATGAAGGAATTTCACCTTAAGCTTTGGGAAATCACCTCTTAGGGTTGGAGAATGGAATTTGGGATTTTTAGGCCTCAAAAATGGCTGAAGTTGATTTAAATACAATTAAAATTTTTGCTACAGCGAAATCCCATTTCATCCTGAACATTGCTTAGTAAATCAGTCATAACTTTTTACTTCGAATTTGGATTGAGGAACGGTTTGTTGAGTTGGAAACAAGACTCAAAGATCTTTAATTTGATAGGTTATGGGTTTTGTAAATCCTTATATTCTAAGATATATGATCGTTTAAATTTGGCTATAATTGAAACCCATATCGAAACTGTATCGAAAAGAAAGTTTTATACTTATCTTTGTGTTAGGGATATTGTACTACCTGAATTCACACCTAAAGAAATTTCAAACTAAAGTATTGATATTATAACTTATGAATAATTAAATTCACCAGGATTGAGTCTATCTAGACACATCCAAAGGCTAAAACCTTCGTCAGAAAGTTTAAGGTGACACAATTAATAAAATATTGGCTAATTTGGACCCAAATTAATATTAAGGAATGAATTTATTACAAATAATTTAGTAACGTAGAAATGGCTAGTTACAATATTCAAGCATAATTTTTGGAAAATATCAAATAGATTTAGGCATATATTGTAAAATTAAGGTCATCTGTTGGAAATTATCAAACAGGTCTTCCCACTATTGCAATAAATTAGGCTTATATTAGATAGAAATAACATCGGCATAATGCAACAGATGACCAATCTATTGCAATAGATAAACTATCTACCAGAACAGATAAAATATATTTTACAAAGATTGATAATCTATTGCATTATAAAAGACTCAACTTTCATCAGAAAAAAATTATTTTCACTACATGTAGATGTAACTTAAAGTGAAGTGTGACTTGAAATAAAAAATCATTATTTTACAGGCTCTTCTTTATACACAGACTCCAAGCATCCAATTAGTACCTCATAAGACCAGACCTTTTGCAGATTTGCCACAGCGTTATCGCACAGAAAGGTCATTGGGTTGGCAATTTCTGTGTCGGTCAGCAAACATTCGATGTGTGCAAGCACATGCCTGACACACGTAAAATTGGTATCATTTTTAAAAGGTTCATGCCCTTGTTTCGACCTTCAAAATCCCATGATTTCTTCATTAACACATCCTCTGCTAAATGATACATCAGTTTACTCTGCCTCAATAAAATGGGGAACAGGTCTATCAATGGCTGCACGTGGATTAAAAAATGACCTCATCGATGGCAGGTTTGTTGCAGTCATAAACATTGATATTTCTCTCCTCGGATAGTATCTCAACAGCCCAATAATGTATGTCGTCCATGCTCATGATTACAAGAATCCTCTTTGCCTTGGTCCAGCTCTTGCCGTGAGGATTTGGCCTCTCACATTTAACATATTTATCATTTTTTCTTCATCCCAGTCTAACATAGAAACCAATGAATCAAATCTCGTACCACAGGATGATGCTAGATCATTGAGTTTATCGTACTTATCCTTGAGCTTCTTGTAAAATTTGAGGTCCATTATCCTATCGACAGTGTCATAAGCTTTCTGGTATGCTAATTGCCTTTTCCTCATGAGGCAGAGAATTTCATCAACATACTGTGATATAAAAACTCAATTTTTAAATAGTTTAGTAATTGTAAAGATGCAACGGATGGTCCTTCTATTGCATAGGGTTCTCTGAATCAATAATACAACCCAACTTATACAATAGATGGATAATAAGTTGCAATAGAACTACTACCAGTTGCACCAGAATACCCAGCTATTGCAACAGATTTTATATCTATAGTGTAGCTTCTTCTTCATGGAGTAGATTAGAAGGATAGGTTAGGAAAGAAGGATAGGTTAGGAAAAGTAAACTTACCTTGTCCTCATTCTGCATACGCATTCTGTCATAATACGGAAGTCTTAGGGAGGAAAACGGAGGCCTGGGGTAATCTGGTGTGCCTCGCTTGGCATTCTTGGCCCATCGCAGATCCCTCTTCTCTTTGGCGCCAAGTTTTGTGCATATGTCAACCTTATTCAATGACCTCTAAACTTTAATATTTTTTATTTTCAACTGGAGAGTATGCCGCTAATTGCTCTTTTCTTCCTCCTAACCACCGCTATAAGAGTGTATGGCTTCCTCACCTTTTTAGATAGTATGACACCCCTTTTGGATTTGAATTCCTCGATAGCATTAGAGATAGCCTCTACTTTTTCAAAGAGTTTATCCTGTCTGTCCTTACACTCTTCATATTTTCAATGAGAACACGAGGGTGAAGAAAGGTCAGAGAGATCGATGTAAGGGTGAGAGGGACCCGTGTAAGGGTGAGGGAGACCTGTGAAAGGGGTGTTTTCAAACATATTTATTTTTTCTTGAGCATCAATATTCTCATCATCACGAGTGGTAGCAGTATCAGAATACCTTCCACCAACACCAACAACTCCACCAGAAGAAGCACCCAGATCTGCCTCAGTAGGTTGGTCATGAAGAGCCTCAATATTAGGATGACCTTGCCTAACTGCTCTTCTTATAGCTGTTGTTCCAGCCAATGCCTTCTTTCTTAACTCCACCGCTGGATCTGCTATAGTATCAACATAACCTAGAGTAATAAAAGAAGTCATCTCCAACTCCTGGTCAGTAGGCGTAATCCATGGATGCACAACCTATAAAAAAGACAGATATATTTAAATTATATAATATAATAATTTTCACAGTTGGGTTATATGTTAACACAGATAACTTATACTATAGATGATCTGTATGTTGCAACAGATGAACAATATGTTGCATCAGATTACACGTCTATTGTATAGTTTGTAGTATATGGTTAAAATTTATTTGAGTTGGGTTCAGAGAACCAAAGCAACAAATGGATAATCTAATACAAAATATCAATCATCTATCGTAACAGATTACCAATCATTTCACCAGTTGTCATAAGATGAGTAATCTGTTGGGTTATATGTTATGCAATAGATGATCTATATGTCGGAACAGATTAACAATATGTTCATAATTTGCAGTAGATGGTTAATTGGTTAAGAGTCGGGTTTAGAGAACCCAAGCAACAGATGGGTAATTTGATGTAAGATATCAATCATCTATTGCAATAGATTACCCATCTATCGCACCAGTTGGCACAAGAAGGGTAATCTATCACAACAGATCTCCCATCTGGTGCATCAGATATAATATCTGTGTTGCACCAAATATAACATCTGTTGTACCAGATATAATATCTGTTGCACCAGATATAACATCTATTTAATATCTTTCATTGAGTCAAATTATTTTACTTGTAGAAGACGTACTACATCATTCAGAGGATTAAAGAGATCAGCCTCTTTAATTCTTATATTGTTTTTTGCAGCCAACAATCTAAACATCCTTGGATGAGAAACCTCATCTGAGTAAGCTATTTGTAGCTTTCAGAGGGGAGGAATGACTTCAAATACCCAATCCTAAAAAATATAAATAGGAAACAAGCAAAAAAAATCATAATAACTATATTCAATATAAATTAATGGATGGGTAAAAATAATGATTAATTTTACCATGAAAGCCCAAGGAAAGTCGTATAATGTGGTCATCCCTGGGGATTGCTTTGTCAGTAAATATTGAACAGTCAAGTAGAAGTTGTCATATCCCTAGGGATAATTGTTGAATTTATCAAAATCCTCAGCACGTGCCAACAAATCATCTTTTATGACTTTATTGACTTCTCTTGCCAATATAATCGAATGGGTAAACCAAACTAAGCATAATTGCTCCCTGTAATTCTTTGGTATGGTTTTATCCTTGAGATCTGTCATCAAATTTGATGCTTTGTAACCATATACAGCAATGTCCAACAACCCATCTATTTTTTCCTTGCGTTTGTTGGTTTTGCTGGGTGGTCCCTAGGACAATGCCTTTCCTCTATTTGTTTATGGTGGTTTTGATGTCCTGCTTGCCTTGGACCTTTTGCAGGGTGTTCCCTTAGCAGTAGGTTGTTCTGTATGCTAGCATCTCAATCCCTTCACTATGGCAAACTCTTGCAAGCCAAAACAAACTGGCATGCCACAGTAGTTGATCTAGATTTCATCTATCTTTTAGCCCCCTCCTCCGAATATTTATCATCCCCCACGTACTTAATTTTGTGCTTGAGAAGACCATATACCATTCTCAATTAGAAATGGGCAGGGGGTCCTCGGGCAGCTCGAGAAAGTGTCCAAAGTAGCTCCTCTTACCAAGTCCATCTATGTTTTCATTCTTCATAATATTTATAAAATAATTTTAAAAATTCCCTAACTGACATTTAAGTACAAGTTCACCAGTTATTTCTTTTGGGTCATCTATCAGCATCGCAACTTGAAACCTCTTAATATTAATAGTTTTGACAGGATCATGCTGGGATGTCGATATTAATTCACGCCCCATTGGTGATCTATTATTATTATGTTGATGACCACCCTCTTTCTCACTCTTTAATTCCTTCTCTTTCTCATTTTTATTTTCTTCATCACCATCTACAGACCCTTGTCCACCTCCCAAAATGTTGTTTTCAAATCTCTCCTCAGCTTCACTTTTTCCTGCTGAGATTTTTCAAGAACCTCCTCTGAATCCCTTTGTACTATAGCCTTTGTTGTTGGGTGGTCAAAAGTTGATCAACTTTCACTTTTTTTTCTTTTGAGAGACATGTTTTACCTACAAATAATAAAAAAGCAAAAATACATTACAATTGATGTATGCATAAATTTTAAAAAATACATTACAAACACCACCAATACCGACACACCAACAGCCACCACCACAAACATAATCAACCAATACCACAAACACCACAAATACCGACACTACCAATAGCCACCACAAACAACACCAACCAATGCCACCAATAGACACCACAAACACCACCAGTGCCACTATGGTGACCACCAACACCACTACGACCACCAACACCACAAACACCATTCAACAATACCACGATAGTCAACGGAACACTGCAGTAAGAACTAGGATTTTCTCAAGTTCTTCCTACGATTTTACCATCAAAACTTAAAATTGTTAACCCATTCTCAAAGATAATAAAACTAAAAGTCTTCTTTTTCATCGTTAACTTAAAAGAACTTATTTATCGAACTCTGTTACCTATGAACACAGATAAAACAACTGATACAAGCAAGAATGAAGTCGAAAATAATACCTATGTGGTCAAAAATGAGAAGAAAATCGATTTGTTGTGAATGGTTGAGCAATTTGTTGAGTAGTTATTGTATTGTTGAGAGAGAGATAAGAGCGGGAACTCGAGATTTGAAATAATGAAACATTTTTCTTGAAAATGGATGATTTGTATGAGCTGATTTGTATTTTGGAAAAAAATGACAAGTTTTGAAAATGTTAATTTGGTCCGAATTGATCTTAATTATTTTTTAAAAATTATAAAAGATATGCGCAATTTTTAACCCTCTCATTATGCGATTGCCAAAAGACTCAATTGAAGTTGTAGTTGACCCTATGAGAATTCACCCCTAGTCCAGTTTAATCAATTAAGGCTTTAGTTGAACCTATGAACTCAATTGAAATTGTATAAAAATAAATGTTCAACCGTTGCAACAGATTGCCCATCTGTTGTAAATTATCAAATAGGTATTGCCATCTATTGTAGTCAACCCTATGATTAATTAAGGTATTATTTGAACATATTAAGTAATAAGAATCGCTTCACCTCAGAGTGATAGATCGACAATCTGGTCGGGAGGAATGCAATAACGTCTCATCATTTGCTAAAAAACTCAATTGAAGTTGTAGTTCACCCTATGAGAACTCATCCCTAGTCCTAAATTAATCAATTAAGGTATTAGTTGAACATATAAGGTAATAAGAATTGATTCAGCTCAGGGTGATCGATCGACGACTCTGGCCAGGAGGAACGCAATACCGTCTCATCATGCAATTGCTAAAAGACTCAATTGAAGTTATAGTTGACCCTATGAGAACTCACCCCTAGTCCTATATTGATCAATTTAGCTATTAGTTGAACATATAAGTTAATAAGAATTGATTTAACTCAGAGTGATCAACCGACGACTCTAGTCGGGAGGAACGCAATACCGTATTATCATGTGATTGCCAAAAGACTTAATTAAAGTTGTAGTTGACCCTATGAGAACTCACTCATAGTCCTAGATTAATCAATTAAGGCATTAGTTGAATATATGAACTCAATTGAAATTGTATAAAAACAAATCTTCAACTTGTTGCAACAGATGGCCCATCTGTTGGAATTAATCAAATAGATTAAGTCATCTGTTGTAACAGATTACCCGTCTATTGGAATTAATCAAATAGATTAAGTCATCTATTGCAACAGATTACCAATATATTGTAAATTATCAAATAGGCATGTTAGTTAAACATATTAGGTAATAAGAATCGCTTCACCTCAGAGTGATCGATCGACAACTCTGGTCGGGAGGAACGCAATATCGGCTCATCGTACATTTGACAAAAGACTCAATTAAAGTTGTAGTTGACCCTATGAAAACTCACCCCTAGTCCTAGATTAATCAATTAAGGTATTAGTTGAACATATAAAGTAATAAGAACCGATTCAGCTCAATGTGATTGATTGATGACTCTGGTCAGGAGGAACGCAATACCGTCTATCATGCAATTACCATAAGACTCAATTGAAGTTGTACTTAACCCTATGAGAACTCACCACTAGTCCTAGATTGATCAATTAAGATATTAGTTAAACATATAAGGTAATAAAAATCGATTCAGCTCAGAATGATCGATCAATGACTCTGGTCGGGAGGAACGCAATACTGTCTTATCATGCGATTGCCAAAAAACTCAATAGAAGTTATAGTTGACCGTATGAGAACTCACTCCTAGTCCTAGATTAATCAATTAAGGCATTAATTAAACATATGAACTCAACTGAAATTATATAAAAACAAATGTTCAACCTGTTGCAACAGATGACCCATCTGTTGAAATTAATTAAACAGATTAAGTCATCTGTTGCAACAGATTGCCTATCTGTTGTAAATTATTTGTTGCGACAGATGACCGAGCATTGGAATTTTCAAACAGAAATTGTAATTTATTGCTAAGTATGACTTTGATGTTTTAAGATCCTTTTTTATTAAAAGTAATTTAGGTATTTCCTGTCCGAGATGAAAAAAATATGAAGGCGGTAAAAAATATTAATTGGACAACTAAAAAATCTCCTCAGTGAGTAGTCTTATCTGGTTTTTTCAATGTCACTGTCTCCTCGTGCCCCTCAAAAGTTATTAATGAATATTTAAAACCCATATCTACTCCCTCCATTTCATTTTAGTTGACCCTCTTTCTAAAAATATTTGTTTTAATTTAGTTGTCTCAATGATGAAATCAAGAGGATTTTTATATGTTCTTTCAATAATAACCTTATCATTAAATGACTCAACAAGTTGTATACATTCAAATTTATATTTTCAAAGCATAATTAATAAGGTTAATTTGGTAAAATAAACCCTTGATAAATATTTTTCTTAATGGATGTGTCAAGTCTATAGGGGCTAACTCAACTAATATGAAATGGAGGGAGTAGAATACTCTTTCCTTCAACCATAAACTCGAGATGAGAAACTCAACTCATCTCTCTCTCTTATTTATTATCAATTCTATTTCTTTCCATTTGTCCTCTCTTTTCTCTCTTCTTTCAGATCTCAACCTATCAATATCTTTTTTCAACTGAACTAGATGTTCTAACCCCTTTGTTTTTTTTACATTGCAGGTATGGTTCACTGTTAATCTTTCCTTCTTGTCTTCTTTTTTGTATGTTATTTAAATTAGATATTTACATCTGTTGCTACTAATGATTTCTCCATTCCTAGTTTCCTATTTATTGGGAAATTAAAAGAATGGTACTTTTAAGTCTTGAATGAATGAATCATTGTTTTTATTAAAATATGCAAAAAAGTCATCTATTGTGAGAACTTAATAAGCCTTATTGTCAGTATAGTTTTTTATGTCTTTTGTTTGTTACTTTGGTGGTGGTGATGTTGGGAGTGGTATTGGTGTTGGGACATATGGTGTTTGTGTTGTAGGTGGTGTTGAAATATGTGGTGCTATTTTTTTGTTGTTGATATTGTTGGTGGTGGTGTTGCAATAATTTTCTTAACTGTTGCAATCGATGAATCAGTTGTTGGAACAGGTAGAGAAGCTATTTGAAAAAATCAAACCAGTAGCAAGGTTGGTTTGAGTTATTTTTTATCACTAGAATTAATCCTAAACTACTTGAAAACTAGACATCACTAGAATTAATCCTATTTGAAAAAATCAAAGTTCTTTTTGATCACTAGAATTAATCCTAAACTACTCATGATTCTCACATAATGATCATTTATATGACACAAACGAGCATGCCAAAAATTAGTAGAAGAAAGTATATAAACAGAAATAGATGTTTTATTCAATTCAACGTTCAATTTTAACATACCATCACATGAATACCCTTTTCCTATAAAAATATTATTTTTGACAATTACATAATGGTCAGATTCAATAATCTGTTTGAAATCTGCTTTATTAAGAAGAAAACTAGACATCAAATTTTTTCTCACAGAAGGAGTATAAAGTACATCTTATAATATCAATACCCTTCTAGAAGTAAAACTCAATTCGACATCTCTCATTCCAAGTAATTGAGTTGTGTGTGAATCTCCAAGCATGATGGTTTTGGGCTCCTCAAAATTAGTATATTTTTTAAACCAGTATTTGTCATAACAGACATGACGGTTTGCACCAGAGCCAGTCCACCATCCATCAACATTCTCCACTATGTTAATTTCTGTTATCATTGCCACAAATGGTTCTTCAGCAACGTTTGCCTAAGGTTCAGATGGGTTCGGAGGAATAAAATGCTTGTAGATAAAACCACTTCATATGTGAGACGTATGTATTACTGATCAACCTATCGTGAAAACACACATCCAGTACAATGATTTTGTAAATGTTGGTTCTTTACCTATTAGGCGTTAATCCTTCAAACAAGATATGGCATTTTACAGTTAAGATTATTAGGTTTGAACTGGTAAGGTTGAGGGACCAAGTAGGTGGTGTCGATACCCTGTTATAGTTTAATGAAGATTTTGCTAATGTTTATGTGTCAAGTTTGGAGAAGGGTTAATGTTTTTGGTGGCAGTGTAAAATTCAAATAGCGATTGTACTGACTCTAAGGGTTTAGGGGACTTTCAAAAGGCCTCCAAAGCTCGCATTGTTTCAACAAGAATGGAAATAAATATAGTTATTGCTCTAGTCCAAATTTATATGGATGAGTTGCTCGAGGAGACTATTATACAACAGAAGGATATTGTAAGAATACCGGTGTGGGCAAAGAGAGGTGGAGAAGACCATATATCAAATCAAATATTATTAAATAAGAAATACAGGGTAGGAAGGGAAATGTAGCAAAATTGGCTGATGAAATTGACATGAAAAATGAAAAAACTGAATGAGCTTTGAATGTGAAAGTTCATCCAAAATATGAAAATCAATCAGTCGTTCTTGAAAAAGACAAATACTCAAGTGGACTAGAGTTGTGCACTTTGTTAGAGGGTGTAACTAGCTAGCGTGGCCTAAATAAAGACCCATAAAATGCAGGACCAGAACTCTAAGAAAGTAGCTTCGCGAGCACGGAAGGTGGTAAGATTATCGGTCAGAATTGAAACCTGGACCAACTAGTCCTGAATTAAAAATAAGGGATCAAGCCAAGGTGGCAATTTCTCATGTTAAACTTGCATCGCATGCCTCCTGTTTATGGCTCTAGTCAGGTCAAAGGCAGTGGAAACAACAAGGCATGGGATTTCTGCTCAACTTCATACCTTTTTGTTTCTACTTCCATTGACCTGATCATAGCCACAACATACGACATGGCATGAAAGTTAGACTTCAGAAATTGATGCCTTGGCTTCCCTTATTTTTACTTTTAGAGTTGTTGGTTCAGGTTTCATTCTTGACTAAAAATCTTACCAATCTCTTGTGCTCATGAAGATTCTTCGTTAGAGTTCTGGTCCTGCACTTCGTGAGTCTTCATTGAGGCCACCCTTGCTAGTTGCAGTCTCTAGCAAAGTGACCAGCTCCAGTCCTCTTGACCATTCTTCTTTTTTTTTTCAATGACTGGCGGATTTTTATATTTGGATACACTTCCACATTTAAAGCTCATTCAGTTTTTTCGTTTCTCATGCCAATTTCATTGGCCAGATTTTCTAGAATTTCCTTACTTGCTTCCCTATGTTTCTTCTTAAGCAAAGTCTGAGATAATATATACTCTTCTCCATCTCCCCCTTCCCGCACAGATATTCTCCCAAGCACCTTCTGTTGTATAATAGTTTTCCTGAGTAACCCATTCATATTAATTTAGATCAGGGGAATTTTTATTAGTTCCATCGTTGTTTGCCGTAGTGCGAGGCTTCGGAGGCCTTTCAAGAAGTCCATTACGCCATTAAAATAGGTCCAATCACTATTGGATATTTATACTGCCACCAAAAACTTGAAACCTTCCCTAAACTTGACACAAAAACATAAGCATAAACCATCTTTAAATTATAACAAGGTATCAACACCACTATCTTGGAATACTTTGGCCTATCAGTTCGCACCTATCAAACTAAACAGTACAATGTAGGATCTTGTTTGAAGGATCAATGTCTAATCGGTAAACAACTACATTTATAAAATCATTGTACTTTATCTGTGTCTATTATGGTAGCCTGATCAATAATATATAAATCCCGCTCAAGAAAGTGGATCCATTCATCTACACGCCCCTTATTCTTTCTACCCCATTAAGATATATCAGACAGTGTTTATTCATCTGCACGCCTATGATGACTATTAAAAAAGAGGTGAAGAGTCGTGACTTTTTATCTAACACATTCAAAACATCTGATGAACTAAATTCTCCATCTGTTGCAACTGATGAATTAGCTATTAGAAGAAATCAAAACATCTTCTCCAATATATAGTCCATCTGTCGCAACAGATAATCCATATGTTGCAATAGTTATTGCAATAGATGGCAAATCTGTTGCGATAGATCAGACAGTGTTTATTCATCTGCATGCATGTGATTACTATTAAAAAAAGGTGAAGAGTCATAATTTATTATCTAACATATTCAAAATAGATGATGAATCGAATTCTCTATTTATTTCAATTGATGAATCAATTTTTAGAAGAAATTAAAATATCTCCTCCAACAGATGGTCCATCTATCGCAATAGATAATATATATGTTGCAACAGATGTTGCAACAGATGGTAAATTTGTTATGAGTGACCAGGCAGTGTTTATTCATCTGTACGCTTGTGATGACTATTAAAAAAAGGTGAAGAGTTGTGACTTTTTATCCAACATAATTGAAACAGCTGATGAATCTAATTCTCTATCTGTTGCAACTGATGAATCAGCTATTAGAAGAAATCAAAACATCTTCTCAATAGATGGTCCATCTATTGCAACAGATAATACATATATTGCAACAGATGTCTCATCTATTGCACATACAAACCATCTATTATAATAGATGGTAAATTTATTTTGATAGACCATCTGTTGCAATAGATAGTAAATTTGTTGCAAAAGATGGACGATCTGTTGCAACAGCTCAATAATAACATTTGTTATCAAGCCTCAAACCATTTTGGAAAGGTGAGAAGTATTAATATAAAACAAAAAGTCACGACTTTTCACAGAAAATAAAATGCCACCAGTTTGAATGTAATTAATACAATGAAGCTGAACAGTCGAGCCTTTTAGTCTGACACATCCAGATTCAATTCTCTATAAATAGGTCCCTCCTTAATCTTTATTCTACTCAACTTTATTTATTTCTTGCATTTTTTTCTTTTCATGCGACATCTTCAGCCACTTCTCCTCAAAGAGAATATTCCTTTCTCGTTGAGGTAAGTTATTTTCGGTGTAAAATACCTATTGATAGTACACATTGTATTAAATTTGGACTCTTTTCTTTATATTTGTCAATTCATGCATGTTCTAGATATGGCTGAACCTATTTGGGACATTACTATTCTGTGCGACACAGTACGGAAACTTTAGAGGCAGATTAATGACTTGCAGAGGGAGTTGGTCGCCGTGAGAGTGACGATGTTCAGAGAGATACAGAGGCTGATGAGGACCCTGCTGCTATGAGTTAATTGGTCGACTGTCATTAATGATGATGATGATGATGATGATAATTAGAATGTGTTTTTTATTTTAGTGTATGTTTTTAAATTTTTTTATATCGGATCTATACCTAATATATTTTATTTTTCGTTTAATGAAAAATTTATTTTTAGTCAACTTTGGATTTTTAATTGTTATTTAATTTTCATTCTGTCTATTTCTTCTAAACATACATGTTAACATGTCGACAATTGGAGGCAAGGAGCAATTTTGAATCCAGTAGCAATAGCAATTTTGGCTTTTGAGTTCTTTCAACAAATCGACCATGTGTTGGAAAAAATTGGTCATCGATTGGGTTTCTGTCAATAGATTATCTATCTGTTGCGACAGATTTGTCATCTGTTGAAGGAAAACATTCTAGTTTTATGGAACTTTGTTATGTTCATCCATCTAATGTCCATCTGTTGCCACAGATAGGTAATCTGTTGAAAATAATTTGTTGTATTATTTAGTTGATGTTTTGCCTCTTTTTATTGATGCACAAGTTATTAAAAAGATACTTTATATATAATAAATGATAACATTACTTTCACAACAATGAGTTAAATATATAAAAGTCCACAACAAACAACAACACAAGTTTTTGCAATTACAACGATCATGGTGGATTACGATCTGGGTATGTAGTTCTTATGTGGCCAGCGCGCTTACATACGGAGCACTTGTTTCTTCTTGATGAAAATAATTCTCCTACTCCATGCCTTCTCTTATATGGCTTTCTTTCCGATTTGATAGTGCTTGGGTCAATATATGGAGGAGGTATTAATCTCTCCAAAAGCACTGCAGGAATAACCCAAGATTCTTCGGGAGGCACCGGAGTAATATGCGCACTATATGCCATTTTATATTTTTCCATTCAATAATATTGAGAGGAGTTCTCATAAATTTAAGGTCCATATTTTGGAACGTATTAAGCTCGAAGTGCTTCCATAGCATGTGGATAGGGTATTTTGTCCAAGTCAAAAACTCTGCACGTACAAGATGATCGATTGTGGCAACATCACTATGACCGATAATACTGAATTTGTAATATCCTATTTGCTGAGACAATAACCTACTCCCCAAACTGATGTTCGTTGATATTATTTTTTGATTTCTAGAAAAAATGGGGTTTTTCTTGGGCCCTCAAACTGCACACGCCTTTCATTAAAAAGTCGACCATACTTCTTGTTTATTATTTCAAATAGAGCCTTGATGGAAAATTCTCTTTTATCGCCAAACAATAAATTCACTGATTCATCTATGTTTGATGTCATAATATTGTACCTATACAAAAGAATCACCTGGCATGACATCATACAAAACTTGTAACTCAAACAAGTCATTGAATTCATAAGAATTTATCTATTTGCCGGACAAAATGTCCTGCTCCATCTCTCAAAATTGACACGTATAAGAAGTTCTGCTACCTTGGGATGCACATCTGTTATTTGATTAAAATAATCTAAAAACTCCTCTCTACTAGATGCTTTAGCTGCTCTATAAAAAAAGGTCATGACACTTTCGTTGTGATAGTTGGTCCGAATGTTCTCTCTAAGATACTTGAGGCAACAACCAAAGTAAGATGAAGTGAAGAAAATTGAACCTATCTTTGGAATACTTGGATGCCTATCCAAAATAAAACACAACTCATTGGTATCTTTGACGCAACTTCGCAGTTGTTCTAAAAAAATCCATAAGAGGCATTACATTATTTGCTCACTACATAAAAAGCAACAGGAAAGATGTGATTCTCTACATCCCGTGCTACCACCGCTAGCAGAACACCATTATACCTGCTCCCCAAGAAGTTACCTTCGATGGCTATGCCTTTTCTCAAATGTTGAAAACCTTGAATCTAGGCACGATAGGATACAAAAAAGTACTTAAACCTTCCATTTTTATCAGTATGAAATGTCGTCTTACTTCCAGGATTTATGGACTCAATCAAGTAACGGTAGGCATCATGACTGCATACCCATGCTCGTGTGTCTCCCTAACCAAGTCCTTGGCAATCCTCATGGCCGTATATATCTTCTAATAACTGACCAAGACACTCAATTCCGTAAGGAGTTGATTAGCCATAACCCTTGTAGAAGGGCCTTTGCCATCGTGGAAATAACTCTTGAAATATTCACCGAGGACCTTTGCCGTGGCATGAGGATTTTAGCCCGAGATGTGCTCTGAACCATATGTTTGATGTTTTTTTATGTTTATGAATAATGAATCTGTCAGAACTTACGTACTTCACCGCTCTCAACCACCACTTGTAGTTTGGATTAGCATATTTGTAGCAAAATAAATTAATCACCTTCTTTATTCTGAAATCATTTTTAAAGCAAGAAATAAACAAAGTGGTAGATAGTTCATTCTTGTCCTTGAATGACATTCCATTGAAAAAGTCGATCCCATCGTCTTGAAGATTTTCGAACTGTGTCAATCAAGAAGAACTACCCACCGTATTGGTCGTATCAACGGGCGTAGGTGTTTGATCATCATCTGGAATATTCATGTCTAGATCATCCAACCAATCATTAAAGATGTCTTGTTGTTGTTCTTCTTCTACGTTCTGGTTCTCATTCTCTCTCATTTTTTTAACTATGTACACCCTTAACACCGGCCTGGATGAATCACTAAGATAAGCATGCAACTGAACCTGATCAGTTATCTTGAAAAGCAATACCCTCTTATTTTCAAAAGAATTGTGCATGTAGTTGATGATGAGTTCTTCAGGTTGACAATTCATTCCACAATAGCTGATGATTAAGTTCATAAAATCATTATACAAAATATCACTTTGGATTGTCATATCTATCGTCTTCAGTATTTTACCCTCCTTCCAATACCATATATATCGATTGCTCTTCTCGATCCATTGACAATGACAATCCACTCCTATTTTTATTGATCCCTTCATTAGTGGTACCTAAATAAAGTCATTTGTTAAAAAAAATTAATAGTGATTTCATAGTGCCGTAAATAAATTCCAACAGATGTGTAATCTGGTGCAACAAGTAAGTGATCAGTCACAATAAATTACTTACCTGTTAGGATTCATGTTACGCTCCTGAAGATGATTTCAACCGATGAGTCATCTGTTGTAACAGGTGAATCATATGTTGCAACAGACTATATATCTGTTGCAATAGATGAAGTGCTTGTTGGGATAGATGTTATGGTACTAAGGCATCTTTGAAGCTGATTCCAACAGATGAGTGACATGTTGCAATAAATAATTAACCTATTACGATAGATGACTTACCTGTTGCAACAGACGATGATCTATTGGAATCAAGGTCAGGTTTTATCGACACAGGTTACTAATATATTACAATAGATATTTACCGTCTGTTGGAATCGAGTTCAGGTTCTGTTGCAACAGGTTAATAATATGTTGCAATAGATATTTACCCTATTGCAATATACAACACGTCTGTTGGAATTGAGTTTAGGTTCTATTACAACAGGTTACTAATCTGTTACAACAGATATCTATCATGTTGTACTAGATAACTAATCTGTTGCAACAGATGGGTCATATATTGCAATAGATGACCCATCTGTTTGATTCATTTATGGCACTATAGAACCATAAACATGAATCCAACATATGAGTCTTCCATTGAAACAGATGTCTCATTTGTCCCAACAGATGATTGATCTGTTTAAACAGATGGCTCTTATATTGCATTCATGTTTGCATGCTATCTATTATTGATAAAACAACAAAATAACAGTTACCCAAAGTCTCTTATGAAGTAATGTCAAAGTTGAAAGTGATGTACGAAATAAAATTGACCTAAGAAATTGGTCAAACAGCAACAGTAGCAGGAACAGCAACAAAAATAATTATCAACAAGAAAAAGATGAAGATGATAATGAAGTAGAATATGATGATAATGAAACAGAAGATGATGAATAAAGCAGCAACAATAATGAACAACAAAAATCACTAAAAGAGAGAAAACAACAATAGATAAGAAGAGAGAGAAAGGTGCCTTTTTTTTTCATCCATTAGCCGTTATATTAGGTAAACATTTGGATCAAAGTGTAATTTATAAATAATTATTTTAAACTTTTAATCACTTAAGTTAAAACTTACATAAATCCCAAATTTTTAATGGGTTCTAACACTTTTTCTCATAACTTTGTTTAATTACATGATATCCTGGATTTTGATATTTTTGATACATTTCTTTAGCTCTGATACATATGTATTGTGATACATTTTTAATTGAGTGATTAGTTAAATAAGGAAGTAACTAATTTTCAATAATTACAGGGAGTAAAATTAGGCGCAAATCATGGTATAAATACATTCAGGTTCCAGATGTATCATAATGATACATTTGGTAAAATTACTCAATACCCATTAAAATTCAATCTCACACAAAAATAAATAGTTTACATATGTCAAACATATGTTAAATATATCAAACGTTTATAAATAAATCTAAAATATGAATCACTATCACAATATATCTGTCATATGTATCACCAATATTCCAACAACAAATGTATTATACTAGTAATGTATATATTTTTGATAACTAATAAACAACATTAATGCATATTTTTTATATTATTATATTAGTGTTATACATGTCGCTTCTCTCGAGAAAAAATATATCAATGTCGCACGTATAAAATATATCACGAAACTAAATAAATATCATATGTATTCTTTAAAAAATATCCAAACTGAATGAGGGGGGTGAAACTATAAAATGACCAAAAAATATATGCATCATCCTTACAGTTATGAAAAGAGTACATAAATTCTTGATATGTATCTATAGATGTATTAAATACATTTATTTGATACATATTATTGATACATTTGAATATGTCGTGATACATATGTATATGTCTTGATATATATGATTGATACATATAATCCACCATCATCACCCCCTTCGTTGTTCGTCCGCACCATTCCTGCCACCTTGGCTACCCCACCCTGGCTACCCCACCCCCTCCGTCATTTGTCCTTATCACCATCTTCATTTTGGTCACTGTCGTAAAAAATCTAACAACTGATTTTTCAATTTCTCCTCTTTTTCTTGATGAGTATTGACTTAAAAGTTGATTTTTATTTTTCAAAATTGATAAAATAAAAGTTGATAAAAAAACTTTAAAAAGACAATAAAATTGGTGAAGAAGTTTCATTAATTGATGATAATTTGGAAGAGATTTCAGGGGATGAAATTTTTGAAAAAAAAAAATGGATTGCATGTTTTAATTGTGGAGTAAAAAGTAGGATGAAATTTTTGTTCATATGTATCAAAAGTAAAATATTAAATCCAAAATTTAAAGTAATTGTTTTGAAAATAAGGAATCTTGGGTAATAAAATCTATTAGATTTATAATTTTGTGTAATTTTTTCAAAAAACTATTTTTTAATCCCATACAAACGAGCTTGAAAGCAGTGGGCTACATGTAGGGAATAACAGCCTTGCAGCTCCAGTAACTGCCTCGTAGCCCAATTAGAAGCCCAAAACCGAGCCCTATAATAAGTGCAATTATAACGTTGCTCTCGCTACTGTACATCCAACACAGAGAAAAAAGGGGCTTGGCATTCCCATCGGCCGCGACGATAAACAAATCATCCCATTGAAAGGTTAGCTTTCCATCTCATTTTCTTATTTACATATAATAATACACATAAATTCATATTCTGTTTTTACAAATTTGTGTGAATTTGCTGAAACAAGGTTAATTTATTGAGCGATTTTTATGATTTTCTCCATTTTTAGCTGTTTTCGATGAGTTTGAATTTTTGTTTAAATTTAAGCACCTAGAAAAGCTAGTTAGAAGGATTTAGGGTTTATATTACGCGAGTAATAGTACACATTAAATTTAGCTGAAACAAGGTAATTCTCGGTCTGTTACGATTGTCTTCATTTTTGTGGTTTGAGTGAGCTTTTATGTAAGTTGAAGTATTTAGATAAACTAGCTGGATGAGTTTAGGGTTTATGTAATAGTAATAATACACATTTAATCTACCTGAAACAAGGTAAATCTTTGGAGTTGTTTTTGCGATTTTCTCTATTTTTTGAGGATTGCGTTGGTTTGACTGTTTTTATGTATTTTTGAACATCTAGAAAAGCTAGTTAGATGAATTTAGGATTGAGGATTGCAATTCTTTGGATGAGTTATTATGTATTTTAAGCATCATTTACAAAAGCTAGTCAAAAGGATTTAGGGTTTTGTGCTAGTAACAATACATATTACATTCATGTTTCATTTTTTCTGCCTATGTGAATTTATTAAATTTACGGACCAGATTGAGAATTGAGATAGTTTGAAGTTGATTTATGTACTTTTTCGCATCCAGAGAAGTTACTTATAAGGATTTAGGTTTTAGCTGCTTGATACTACTCCAAATTATATATATGTGTCCACTAATTTGTTGATTTGTATTGGTTAAGATCTTAGTGCAATCATGGCTGACGAAGAGAATCAAAAGGAGCTGGTGGCTTGATGTAAGTTCTGCTTTTCCTCTGTCTGCATCCCTCTTTTAGATTATTGCTGTTTGAAGTTTCTGTATTTGCTATATCTCTTTGTATCATCTCTTGGTAATGCCTTGTTGTTTGTGCGTTGTCCGACTATGAGAGTAATAATTCCTGCCTGTAGGGTACCATGTTGTTTGAATACTTCTTATAAAGAGTTTTAACCAACAAAAAAGCACATGAAATAAGAAGCCCTAATTAAAGATTTGAGTTTATTATTTTGGAAGAATGTTCTTCACAATTTTAAAAGGCAAGCAATAATTGAGAAAATTTTATATTCTAGTTGTCAGGACAAAGTGCTTAGTTTTTCATAAGTCTGTTGTTAACAGTTGTATGAAATCATCTTCTCACCGTGTCTGCTGTGGCTTCTTTATTGAAATTGTAAAAGTGGACAAGACATAGATACATCAATGTTCTTTGTTGGTCGTAATTATGTGCATAAGGGGAGTTAGGATAACATCAATAACTAATTTTGTATATTAGGAGTTCCGGTTCTCTTTGCAAATCAATCCAGAGGAAAACTGACTGCAATGACCTTAAAGAGAATATAAAATAAAAGTAGAAACAGAAGCATACTTCCTGAGATGGGCTTTTTTCCTCTCTGTGCTAGTGGAATGTAATTTATTGATCTTTATTTGGGCATGACTGTACTTTGAAGAGTATAAATTGTATAATAAAAATTGTGCTTGCAAGAATGTACTTTCATTGCCGTTAATGTTCTGGCTGGTATTTGGTTATGTATTTAGCAAGCTAATATCTTTGTGTTGTTCTTGTCCAGGATACTGGTATAGACTAAGATAAACTCAAAGAGGGGACTCTTGTTTATTGAGAGCGAAGATTATGGCATCCTTTAAAAATGAAGAAGGTGGTGCTCAGGATGCAGCAGAACGGATTAAAGCTGCAGCCCTGTCAGCTGCTAAGAGTTTGAGTCGTGCTCAAGCTGAGCGTGCTGCTGCTAGAAATGTCAATGCATATGGCCAGAAGGAAGAAGGACCCAGTCGATGGCAGGAAAGAAAAGAAGCTAAGAGGCAGATGTATTTAATGAGTACTGAGAAACAGGTGAGACTGGGTGAAAGGAAAGACAAGGTTTCAGGTTCCACGCTTGGTGCTGCGTCACAATGTCAAAAATGTTTCCAGACAGGGCACTGGACTTATGAGTGCAAGAATGAGAGGGTGTGTATATATCACGACCATCTCGTACGCAGCAGCTGAAAAATCCGAAGTTGAGGATGAAAGTATCAATATCTTATGATCTAGAAAACCCAGATATTGAGAAGGAGATGAAGAGTGAAAAATCTGTTAAGAAGAGTAAGAGGAAGCATAATTCAGATACAGAGTCAGGGAGTGATAGTGAGGCTTCAGTGTTCGAATCTGACAGTGAGGCATCATTAGTCATACGGTCAGATTATTCTTCTGGGAGTGACTCAAGCTATAGTTCAACTGATTCAGAGGAAGAGGAGGAGGAGGAAGAGTCAGAAAAAGAAGCAGTAGCAGAAGATGAGAAGACACCGGAAATACAGCTCAACATCTGAGTCCTCTGATTCATACACAGATTCTGAGTCTGATGCTGAAGAGCGGACTAGCCGTAAGAAGAGCTGCAAGAGGCATAGCAGAAAGCGGTGAAGAATTGAACAAGAATGCTGTAGTATGAAATAGTGGTGAATATTGTCCGCATTCTTTTTACCTCAAAAAGGAGGTAGGAAAATGACTGCTTTCTTGTTTTCAAAGGATCACCTTTCAAAATTGTTTGCATTTTTCCCTCTTGCCTTTTTCTTTCTTCCAACCTGAAAAGGGTAAATGGAAAAACAAGTTGGGATTATATTGTTTGTTTCTCATGTAAAGTCGTTTTGGTTGTTTATTTTCTTGCAGTGTGGGTCTGGAAGATCAGTTGCTCCCATCAAGGCTGGTTCTGTTGCTCGTGTTGGCCGTCGTAAAGATGGGACCTGATTTGGCTTGGGGGGTGTTAGTTGGACAATATTTTCTCATAGAAGAGTATGTAGGAGTTTTGTATGTTTTGTTTTCTGTTTAACCTGGGGAACATATCGACATTTGGTGGTGCTACGCTTGTGAAGAGAGCCAGTTAAGATTTAACTTTGATATGCTGTTATCTTTGTATTTCTATAGATCTGGCTATACTTTTGTTTTCGGTCTGTTCTCTGCATGCTGTTCTTGTTGCACATGCAGGGGCTGAAAGTGGTTATAGTCTCTCTCGTGAGACAAATTAGTAGTTCTGCTAGTGAAAAATTAGTAGAGATAATAAGGATATGTTATTTTGTGCATATGCTAGTTAAGCTGGTGAATTGCAGCAGATGGCCACGAAATCTTCGAAGTGATGTGCATCCAAAGGGTCCCTTGGACATCGAAAGTTTGGATAATGAAATTGTGAAACATAAATTTGAATGGCATTAGTATGAATAAAGGATCCATGAATGAACGTAGAAAGTTTTTAACATTTTATCTCGGCTAAATCTTCAAATTCTTGCAAGAAAGAAAAATATTGTTCAAGTAACATTGTTAGATTTTGGTACGACATAATTTATAACACAAATCCGAAGGATTAGACTTATTTACCTTATCTCTCATCTTTCTAATTTATTTGTTCTCTTCCGATTAATATATATAGCGTAGCCATTATATATATAAAGATGCTATATATATAATGATATAGATGCTATGTATATGAAAATCTTCTGCCAACGTTTTAGTAGAAGATAACAAATTTTTCCTTATATTTAAGACACAATTAATGCTGCAACATTAATAATGAATTATTGCATCCCTTAATTTGTGTAACAGCTATACTACGTCAAATTTTGAAAAACAACAATACATAAAAAGAAAATTAATCACAAACAATCTAATCACTGATTTTGATCTCTTGAAAAAAAAATTGATTTTATTTGTATTAAACAAGATGAATATTGCAATTCTTTTAAGGCACTCCGGTGAATGAAAAAACGAAATAGAATATAGATTCATTGTATGTGTCGGAGTTTGAAGTTAAACATTTGATTTGTGATAACAATCGTATTGACGTGAAGGTGAAACAGATGTATAAGGATAAATCGACGCTTGTTTCAGTGATGTCTAAATATGTGGTGTCTCATGATTATAATTACAGAGCAAAACATTCAGACAAAAGGAGGTATTTATTTTAGTTATGTTACGATATATTTTTACTTAATTTTTGATTGTTAATCGTTCAACTTTAACTACAGTATAATGTTGCGTGAATTTTGTCTTGATGTTAAAGTTGTTTTACGAAGATTGTTATAGCGTTGAACACATGAGATTGTCTGTTTCTTTGTGTTGGAATAATGTCAGGCATAATGTTGTGATTTACTGTGTTGAGTGATTTATGTATATGAAATAACTGTATATGTACATCTCATAAAGTTTTTGTGGTATTTTAGTATGTTCTTGTGGAATTTTATTTGGTTTTGGTTCAAGCTAAATTCATATAGTCAACCACCTAGACATTATTAATATTGTGAGGTTATTTGATTTTTTATTTTTGAATATGACTGTTAGTTTATGTAGTAATTTTGTGATTTTTTTCAGGAATGTGATGGTTTAGTAGTAGTTGACAATTCATAAGCATAACATTATTTATGTATATGATAAACATATAAATAAATAATGTTATGTGTATGAACTAAACTGATATGTTTAGTTCATATACATATTAGAATAGAATATACATAAGTAATTTATGTATATGTGCTATACTTATATGTATAGTCAACATACATCTCATAAATTTTTTTATATGTTTCTATAGAATTTTATTTGATTTAATTCAAGCTATATATATATATATATATATATATATATAT